>NC_091131.1:58770187-59118634 GCF_040183065.1 Periplaneta americana | reverse complement strand
AGTTCATGAGGTCCCGGGTTCGATTCCCGGTTAGAGGACAGGAATTTTTCCTTAAAGGGGATTATTCCTGTGTTCGTCCATGGTCTGGAATTTAGGTTAAGTTTAGATTTAAGACCTCTCCTTGCACTACATTATCATAATCATCC
Source organism: Periplaneta americana (assembly GCF_040183065.1). Taxonomy (NCBI): domain Eukaryota; kingdom Metazoa; phylum Arthropoda; class Insecta; order Blattodea; family Blattidae; genus Periplaneta; species Periplaneta americana. Next base: position 59,118,488 of record NC_091131.1, on the reverse strand, counting down.
TATCACATCATCAGGGTAATGTCACAGTCTACTATATACAGTCGCGAAGCTCAATATGTAGTAAAAATGCAAACATGGGTAGTTGCCCACCACTAGGATTGCTACTATCGCCTCATCATCGCAGCTCTCTATCCTAACAGAGGACAAAATATGTTACACTTTCGTTGTCTTGTTCTTTTGGGAAAAATTAACACCTTTCTTCCATTATTGAAATATTAAATGCATAAAGTTAATTTATTATTTTAATGAAGTATATTAACTTCCACCATAAACTCGAGATACCTGCAAGAAATAAGTTAATATAATTTTTGTTTGTGCAAAACGAACTGAAATTTACTATAATCGCTTCACTCATTCAAGATTATAGCGATAATGAACTATGAAACCAATAAATATTCATTTGCATTTCCTTTACAACAATAATAATGGAAATATGAATTACTGGAGTAACTTACGTGTACCGGTACTTGTAGTGTAGGCTTACGTAGTTAACAAAGTGGGATGAGGTTAAGCCAATAATAATCACACCAGAATTAGAAATAAAACGTGATCAATAAATTTATTGTAACAGACTTTTTCTACGTCTCTAGTAAAGCAACAAATAAAAATAACAACAAAATTAACAGCTATAATTAAAAACATGTCCTTTGAAAAAAAAAAAGTAGGCCTAACCAATAATAATCCCATCAGAATTGAAAATAAAACGTGATCAATAAATTTCATTAAAACAAACTTAATTTTTCTACGTCTTTAGTAAAATAACACATAAAAATAATAACAAAATTAATAGCTACAATTAAAAATATATCCTCTGAAAAAAAAGTAGACCTAACCTTTATTTCTCTGGAAAGAAGTGACAGAACTTTAATTGGTATCTAATGTCCTTTTGGTTAGACTGAAAAATTTCATTGTGAAATTTAAGGGTATAATGTATTCTAACAGTCACAAAGAACTTCAAAATTGAGAGTTTTGTTTCTGCACAGCATTCTTGTGGAAACCCAGGAACCTTTGTGAATCTTTCGGAAATCGGAAAAAGGATAACTCTGGCCTTTTTCTCTTACTGTTGCTACAATTTATAGCAGTACAAACATCTCCTCCTTGTCCCATATTATTATTCAAATTATTATATTTTAGCCATTAACATTTTCATTACAACCAATAACGAACATTTCACAAGCATCAATGTGAAATACGCAAAGAGCTAGCACTCGATAGAAATACGACACAGTCCAAAGTCGACCATGGACAGTCTATTGTTTCTAGTTGCTAACCGTTTGGAGCGCTTTATCACGAGATTTGCAAAAAAACACCTCAAGCTTCGCGACTGTATATAGTAGACTGTGGTAATGTAACTCCACCTTCCAGGTGTCCCAACCTCAGAAGTGAGTTACAATTAAGCCACAGCCAGGAGAGAAGACCAGAAATGTCGAAAAGACAACCTGGTGGCATTGGATAAAAAAAAAATAAAAAAATATATATAGAGAGAGAGCAGACAGAAAGAAAATAATATCATTATGACCAGTTTTGAATAAATCACAAATTCTGCATTATTTCTTCAAATAAACGCTGATTATATTATTTTTTTTTTCAGTAAAAATGATTATAATTTATGCATATCAGCATAGGTTGAAATTACTTGCAGATACTGTATACAAAATGTTTCATACTTACAGGCACAAACTGCAGGGGTGAGCAGAGAACAATGAAACAAGGCGAAATGTTATAATAAACATAAGTCTGGAAAACAACCATTTTTGAGATGTCAGCACTGTGGCCACCAAGTGAATACGCCTCGTATACTGTATATGCAATCTCATTTCTTAATGGTTGTGTATATCCCATTTTTTGTAACATAAGCCACTCGAATTTTTAATGATGTGCCTCTTTGGGGAAGGCAGCTGCTGTGGTGCGTACAAGACAGAGCACCGGCTCATTTTCATTTCAACATTCGAGAGTGCTTATGCACAAGCTTCCACAACAGGTGTATCAGCCATGACTTACAAACACCATGCCCCCCCCCCCCCCAAATCTCTCGACTTCAATTCTATGGATTCTTTGTTAGGAGGTATTTGAAATGTTTTGTGTATTTCAGCCCTCTTGATATTGTTAACAAACTCCGGGAATGCATTGTCAGTGCAGTCAACACATTAGAGACACGCCAAGGATATGCGAATGTGTACAAGGAGAAAATTCACAAACGATTACGGAAAACACGGGAATTTTACTTGACGCAAGTAAAGCGATAGGTCTGGAAGTAAATCCTAAAAAGACAAAGTATATGATTATGTCTCGTGACCAGAATATTGTACGAAATGGAAACATAAAAATTGGAGATTTATCCTTTGAAGAGGTAGAAAAATTCAAATAGCCTATCTTGGAGCAACAGTAACAAATATAAATGACACTCGGGAGAAAATTAAACGCAGAATAAATATGGGAAATGCCAGTTATTATTCAGTTGTGAAGCTTTTATCACCTACTCTGCTGTCAAAAAATCTGAAAGTTAGAATTTATAAAACAGTTATATTACCGGTTGTTCTGTATGGTTGTGAAATTTGGACTCTCACTTTGAGAGAGGAACAGAGATTAAGGGTGTTTGAGAATAAGGTTCCTAGGAAAATATTTGGGGCTAAGAGGGATGAAGTTACAGGAGAATGGAGAAAGTTACACAGCGCAGAGCTGCACGCATTGTATTCTTCACCTGACATAATTAGGAACATTAAATCCAGACGTTTGAGATGGGCAGGGCATGTAGCACATATGGGCGAATCCAGAAATGTATACAGAGTGTTAGTTGGGAGACTGGAGGGAAAAATACCTTTGGGAAGGCCGAGACGTAGATGGGAGGATACTATTAAAATGGATTTGAGGAAGGTGGGATATGATGATAGAGACTGGATTAATCTTGCACAGGATAGGGACCAATGGTGGGCTTATGTGAGGGTGGCAATGAACCTCCGGGTTCCTTAAAAGCCATAAGTAAGTACTACTGTGAATGAGCAAACATGCCATTGCCTACCTATCATGAATAGTGGTCATATTGAGCACATGTTATAATGCTCTCTTCTTCCAGGGCATATCAGATGTTACATTACCCCAAAGTACCTTTACTCATGAGAAAGACATAATAAAACTCTAGATTTCAGAAACGGCTGGTTTCTGGACCTATGTTTATGGAGACTTCTTGCCTTATTTCATTGTCCTCTACTCACTCCTGCAGTTTGTATCTATAATTGTAAAACACCCTGTATAAACAGTCGTTTAGATGAATCTCTGTAAAGACAGACGGACAAGGGTATGACATATCAAAAACAACATTTCCAATACTAGGGATGCTGAAGATTTGTATTTCTGTTATATTCGCAATCGACTTTTCAAGCATCATAATACTTTCTCCTTACAGCAAAAGTACAAATGTGTGGCACAAGAAAGAAGTATTCTACAAGAACATCCTAGGCTGAACGATTCCTAATTTAATTGGCACAAATAACACTTCAGAAATGAAAGAAATGTCAGTGACGTTATGTCTCATGCTGTAGTGAAGATGCTCGTCATTACACCCTTTTAAGATGAAAATTATGAGTCTTACAAACAAGAATTTAACTCCAAAATAAATTAGAAGAGACTACAAAACGCCAAACTGAGTGTCTGCATCGCACTCACAACTTCAGCTATCTTGGGTGTCTTCACTTGAGTTGTTGCTATACATCCAGCGCCAATATGCCACTTTCATGCGGTCCCAGCAATTCTCCCATGAATCCAGTGCTGGACGCACGTCCAGCAAAGCAAACTGGTAACTGTCCGGATTCACTGCTCCCCCATCATAGTAATCGATCACATAGCGAACTTCCTTACCACAGCGGTCTATGATCCAGTCATGGCGATCAAATGGCAGCTCATATCTGCAACAAATAGATCCAAGTCTGTGTGTGTATATAACCTGAATTAAATTAATGGTCACTAAAAATAAATGAAAATACAATAGAACCTCGATTATCCGTGACCCTATTAACCGATTGGTGGATTATCCGACTGTCTCTCTCGCTATTTTTTTTTTTGCTGCAGAAAAATACTAAGTACTGTACACTATGTTAACACGTATTTTTTGTACGGAAAGTTATTACCATTCTTTACTGTTACACAGTATGTAGTAGGAATGCTACCATTACCGGCAGTAGAAATACTTTTGGGAGAAGGTTTTTTCACAACTTGTAAAATAGCCACTATCAGCTTTGAAAGAAATGTCCCCAAGAACCTTCACACAACTGCAAACCTATGCATCATTTAGTCATTCTGTGCAAAATGCCCAAAGAAAACGTACTGAGCTGTTTGGAAAAGGAAAAACTGTGGCTCATAGCGCATCAGAATACAAGATTGGCATTAGAAATATGCGCAATTTAATAGAATAAAACAAAGTAGTACGTATTATTGTATTTCACTGTTTTCATTATTTATAACCAGCATAACATTGTATACTGTGTAGTAAGAAGACGCCAGTAGTTGCAGTATGGTAGATATTTCAAATTATGAAACCAAGTATTATATGCTTAATTTATGAAATATTTTATGGTACGGATTATCCGATTTTTCGATTAACCGTTCAGTCCACCCCCTTCATTACCACGGATAATTGAGGTTCTACTGTACTGTATATTTTGTAATACGAGTATATGTTATCTGTGAACAAATATAATAAATTTCAAGTGTAAATATCTGTGCATTGCAAACTAAAATTCACAAAACATATATAAAAGGAAAAAAACATAATGCAGTGTTTTCGACACACCCCACTCAAAGATTACAAAAGAAAATTACCATATTGACTCATTTATAAGCCATACTATATTACTTTTGGCAAGAGTGACCAATTAAATGAATATATGCCCTATAACCGAGAAAAAAATATTGAACTGAAGAGGTTAGGGGAAAAAATCTACCAGTAAATTTATTTATACTACAAGCTACATTTCTGACTCATCACACATTAATCTCTACATTTTCGCCTCTAAGTATCGTCAGTTTCTGCAAATAGATAGAGATGTGAAGTGAGGGGAAACGTACCATAAAGGAAGGGGGTACAGAGTTACAAGTATAATATTTTGGTGTAGTAATGGGAGAGGAGTAAGGTTAGTGAAAGAAATGATGAAGGGCAAGAAAAGACAGATTGGAAGAAATAAAATAATAAATTAAAATAATTAATAACCTAATGATTTGTATGAGAGGTGTTATAAAATGGGAAGATGGCACTGTATACTAATTATTGTGAAGTGCCACCTTACCAAAAAGGTATTGCTTAATGATAAATATAGGATTATTCAAAAGTAAGTTCCCATTTTGAAACAGCTGTATCTTCTGTACATATCAGCAGTTTGGTTTTATTAGGCACCATTACTGTTTAGAAGGTTTGGGTTTTTTTTTTTTCTCAATGCTTGTCTTGTTGGTATGGTAACTGTTCACGCTTGTATAAACTAATGGTTGTTCAGAATACAGACAGCAGTTGTAGGAGAGTAATTTTAATAATTCTTACAATGTTTTTACCCCTCGGGGGAACCTGTAACCTCTAGAGGGCGCGTCCCCAGGTGGCGGATCGGGGAATGAGTGGTAGGAGAGAAATGAAATATCTCCCGTGGACCAACAGGTAATTATCTATGCTAGCCTGTCATGGCATAGAGATGCGTCCCACAGGAGGCAGAGGTGGGAACGGTCGGTGGACTCAAGTAAGCCCTCCCGGCTAGGTCCGAAGGACCCGCTGACCAAAGACAGGTGTGGTCCTCCTTTCATATAGGGGGTTGAGAAAGGACAGTACAACCGCCAACTCTTAAAAACATGGTGTCCTTCAAGAAAATGGTTCAAATCAGCTCATTAAAATGTTGCATCCCAAAGTAAAATATTCCAGAGTAATAGTCCCACGGTCGGATCTCCGGGTGGGGACTGCCTTGGGAGGGAAGAACAATGAAAACGTGAAGTTACTACAATGGAATTCTAGAGGTTTTAGTCAGGATAAGAAAACAGAACTTGCCAAAGTACTGTTCACCAAACAAGTAGATGTTTTTGGTATAATGGAGGCCAATATATATAACAACCAGAAGAAATATTTCAGCATAAAAGGATATACAACGTACCTCTTACCAAAAGGAAGACAAATAGCCAGTGGTATGCTCATTGGTGTTAGAAATAACCTCACATCAAATTTCAAAATTGTGAAAGAAATTAATGAAACAGATAAGATAGAAATAGCATATCTGGATTTATGGATATCCAAAGAACACTTTTCAATATATTTTGTTTACAATCCTCCAAATAACAGTCCAGATTTGAATATTTTTGATATATCACATAAAACTATAATAATGGGAGATTTTAATGCCCATTCCAAATTATGGGAATATAGAGACCAAAATACAGCTGGCAAAGCAATGGAAGATTGGTTAAATACAAATGAATTGGAACTTGTATTCAATAGGGATCAAGAGGCTACTTACATGCATCATACAGGCTCCACATCCAACCCTGATTTACTACTAGTGGCATCAAATAAGCTGAAAGAACACACCGTGAAATATATGAAAGTCTCGGATCTGACCATAGAGTCGTAATTGCCAGTATTAAAGTCAAGACAAAACCAGCCAAAGTCCACTGCAAGAAATCCTGGAATTTTAAAAAAGCTGACTGGAAGGGATACAAAAGTGAACTGGAAAATAGATTATCAAACGAGATCAAAATCAAATCTAGCTCACCAGACACCATTAATAACGATATATGCAAAATTTTGATTACAGCAGCAAAGAAATATGTCCCACGAGGGAAAGTTTGAATGTACAAACCATTTTGGTCAAAAGAGTACAAAAACTAAAAGTTGAACGAGAACAGGCCAGGCAGGCAGCAGAAACCAACAAGGATAAGGAAAGCTTTCTTGATTGGAAAAATAAAGCTGCAAGATTTAGGAAAGATATATTAAATGCCAAAAGAAATGCATTTGATAAGTTTGTAGAAAACTTAGATTATAAACAAGATAGTAACAAAGTTTATAAATATATATCTACTGTATGGAAAGAATCTACACCTAAACAACCAATAAGATATGGACACAAAAATATAACAGATGATTATAAAATTGCATCAGCTTTTAATACATATTATTCTGCTCCTAAACTCTCAAGACAACATAGAAAGCTACAGAAGTCGATGAAATTAGAAATTAAGAAGAAAATGCAGGTTCAGAATCAAAATGTTACCACTACTGATGAAATTTTCTACCACAACTTTAACCTATTAGAGCTAGAAACTGCCATTAACAAACTTAGTAACAAAAAAGCCCCAGGCCCAGACAATATCCACCCACTTAGGCACTAAAGCAAGAAATGCATTACTTGACTTCTATAACTATGTTTGGAACACCTCCGTACCTGCAAATTGGAAAAAAAGCAATATTATTCCAATATTGAAACCAGGAAAGACAGCAGACAAAATTGAAAGCTATAGACCTATATCACTAACAAGCCACTTAGCTAAAATCATGGAAAGGATGATATCAGAGCGATTAAACTGGTTTTTAGAAACAAACAATCTTCTATCAACACAGCAAGCCGGATTTAGGAGAGACCACTCAACAAGAGAACAAATAATCTTACCAAGTGAAGCTATTAAGGATGGATTTAATAAAAAGAAAGATACATTAGCTGTATTCGTCGATTTGAAATCAGCATATGATAATGTGTGGAGATACAATCTGATTACAAAGCTCCAGAAATTAGGCATAAAATCCAATATGTTAAGATGGATATCTGAGTTCATCACCCAAAGATTTTGTTCTACAACTTATGGAACAGCAAGTTCTAAATATAAACAAACTCACTTGGGCTTACCTCAAGGTGCAGTATTAAGCACAACACTATTCAACATATATATTAACAACCTACCACAAAAGCTGGAAAAACATGACACTAAAACAGCACTCTTTGCTGATGATTTGGTTATTTGGACGTCACATAAAACCAACGCAATAGAGAAACTTCAAAATTCCATCCAGTCATCGTTAGTGGCACTTGAAATATGGTTTTCAAATAATATGATGTCAGTGAACACAGAAAAAACAAACTTTCAATTCTTCTCATTAAGAAAGAAACCAGTGAAAATAAATCTAAACTATAGAGATGATAAGTTACAAAGAACTGAAAATGCAAAATACCTGGGTATACATTTCGACAATAAGCTCACATGGAGAAATCACATTGAACAGATCAGCACAAAGGCAACAAATCGCTTTAAATTACTAAAAAGACTGGTAGGAACGAAATGGGGTAGCTCAAGGAGTACACTCAACACAACCTACAACACATACATAAAGCCTATCTTAACGTACTGTGGTGAAGCACTAATAACCTCATCAACCACAAATAAACAGATATTAGAATGCACTCAAAACCAAGCTTTACGTCTCATCACTGGTGCAATCAAAACTACTCCAATTGAAGCCATGCAAATAATCACATCTAATAAACCAGTTGTAACAGATCTTGAAACACAAGCCCTTTTAACCTATGAAAAATTAAAGAAGGCTTCCAAATTGGGATAAATGGAGTAAATACAAAGATTCTAAATTTACATTGAGGACCCAAAACGGATACATACAAGAGGTAGAAAAGCTTAAACAAAATCTAGAAATACCAAGTGAAAAGGAAAACTTGCTGTCTCGATATAATCCACTTAATAACTTCAAAGTAGACTGCTGCCATGATCTTGATGAAGTCTACAAACAAAAAAGATATAAATCCAGAAATAGCAAAAGCCATTGCCCTACAAACAATTAATAGAAAATATCCACAAAAGGAATGGTTCTACATTTACACTGATGAATCTCTCATGGATCAAAATGAAGGAGCTGGAGCAGGAGCTACTTGCCAATACTTTTCTCTTTATAAAAATGTTGGCAAGTACACAACAAATTTTGATGGCGAAGTTGAAGCCATTTATACATCACTTCAAAATGTATTTGTTTGGCTAAACCAGTGCAAAAACATAGTCATCCTGTCTGACTCCAAAGCTGCAATCCAGTCCATCAGCTCAACTACATCCCCTAAAATGGAAAAAGTAAAAGAAATTCATTGCATGGTAAAACAAATTCAAATGCTAAATAAAAAAGTGGTCTTCCAATGGATCCGGGCCCACTGCGGACTGAATGGTAACGAGAAAGCAGATATGTTAGCAAAGAAAGGAACTTATATCAACTTAAAAACAAATTTCAAGTTCCCATATGAATCAATAAAGCGAGTTATAAAAAGAATAAGTTACAGCGAACAGGCAAAATATCAAAATTCAAAATGGAAAGAATCATTCAAAGATCCAAAACTAATTCCTGATCTACCTCGAAAATCTGCCGCGCGCGCGCGCACGCATACGCACACACACACACACACACACAAAATATATGTTTTTACCTTTACGAGTTAGAATTGGCCTTCTTCAGTGCTATTACGAATGCAATAGACGATATGCATATGCATTGAGAATATATCGAACGTTACATGGATTGAGAAATGGACAGATGAGGTACATTCCGAATTGAATGGAGGTGTTAACACTCATAATTGCAGAATGTGGGCAGAAGATAATCCGAACACAATTATACAGCAAGGATTACATGATATCAAAGTTACTGTCTGTGTGGTTTTATGTCACATTTCATAATAGGACCATATTTCTATGAAGACATTGAAAATGGACAAACAAAAACAGTGATGGTAACAGGGCAGCGATATTTTCAAATGTTGCAAGACTTTGCAATAGCAGCGTTACAGAATCATGAAATTCGAAAACATTGTTTTCATGCAAGATGGTGCTCCACCTCACATACACAATAATGTAAAAACACTATTGCGCAACACATTTGGTGATCGTGTAATTAGTAAGCTTTTTCCAAACAGTTGGCCTTCTAGGTCACGAGACATAAATCCAGCTGACTATTGGTTATCGGGTTATCTAAAAGAAAAGGTATTTCTTAGTAGACCTACTACATGTGCGGAACTGAAACAGTCAATAGCGGATGTCATTGAAAACATCCCTAGGAATGTGCTTACTAATGCTGTTTATAGCATAAAAGAAAGACTATATGCGCCGTAGCATTTCTGGTATGTGACGTCACAAGCTTGTACAGTAGAACCAATCAGATTAAATTTTTTCGTATTTTAATAAAATCCCATTTCTTTACGAACAAATTGGTGTTTTTATTTTTGTGGAATCTAGAAATTTGACAAAATGGAAACTTACTTTTGAATAACCTTATATATTCATTCATTCATTTCATATGCAATAAAAACAGCACACACAACCTCATTGCAAAGTACCGAGTCTAGGAAGAAACCACAGTCTAGTATATACAGTCACGAAGCTCAATATGTAGTAAATATGCATCCATAGATAGTTGCTAACCACTGGGATCGCTACTATCGCCTCATTACAGACAATGTGAAATAGTACCTGCACAGTCTATTGTTCCTAGCACCCTCATAACTCAAGCTTCGTGACTATATACTAGACTGTGATGAAACTCTATAGAAGCAGAACTGTTACTAAGTCTAAATAGCATGGCAGTCTATTTTGTAAATCTACAACATAAAATAGCAACAGAAACATCACACACCCCATCCAATATCGAATCTTGGCTCGAGGAGAATAATCCTTTGCTCTGCCTCCAAAGCTCTTCAGCTTGGGGTTCCCACACTCTCTGGCATGCAAAGCTTCCCACTTCAGCACCTCCTGCCACGCCTGTTCGTTGTTTGCATTGTGGATTCGAATGATGTCTTCCATATCCTTTGGGGCAATGTCCTCGTCCTTCCAGCGCCATCCCTTACGAAGCATTGCATTCCAGAACATCTGCAATTGTCGCACAGGTCACAAAGCTTCATTCTCTGTACTCCATAGTCTTTATGCAGACACGCAAATGTTATGGGACTATTGAGCAATGCAGAGCAAGTTCACTCACAGCCATAATTGTGGACAAAGCAGTTATGAGGAAATTTTTCTGTCAAGTAATATCAGAGTGTTTTTAATTTTTACTTATGCATTATGTAAAACAGAAATTATTGTGATGTTTTACAAGTTGTACTTATTTGAAGATTTTTCTCGAAATATGCATTTTTAGATGTTTAGAGTTGACGGCAATTCGGAAGGCGGTTGTCTGCTAGCGTTTGCGTCGAGAGAGACAGATAGAGAGAGCAAGGCAGCGTACAACAGTCCCACATCGTACTTCACAAGCACATGCAATACAAATAGTGCAGGAGATAATTTAAATTATCAAAAGACAATAATGTCCTTAGCCATTGATTACTGTAAGCATGACACCAAACAAACCCTCTTTCCTTCACTAACAATATTCTTTGCACGGTTCTCAATCCCACACCACATGCTTCTGCCGTCGTTTCTTTCATGTTGGCAACGTTGCTGCCAGCATCAAGATGGCCAGCAGCATTCAAGATGGCCGGCAGCATTCTGCTCGTTAACGTTTTTTAAAATAATTATACACCCTAAACACTATTTTCCGCGCCTGCTTGTGTAATATTTGTCTTGTTACAGTCTCTTCTTCCATTTATTTACTTTACATACACACAGTAAATGTTAGTTTTAAGTATTCAATGCATTGGAACACTCGCACGTGAACAAACGAACTCGGGAAGTGCTTGTTATAGACTGATTCTGATTGGTTCTACTGTACAAGCTTGTGACGTCACATACCAGAAATGCTACGGTGCATATAGAAGCTAACCGCCTTCCGAAATCCCGTCTAGTCTAGTCAAAGTTCAAACACTGGTTGGTACCTCATAAGTGACACAATAAGGCTTCACTCATGAGGCAAATAAGCCATGAGATAGTGAGGTAGCATGGTTGGGTAGTCCATAGCATACATCACTAACTGATAATATATTTTACAAATGAGACATAAGATTCGATTTTAATATGCATGTTAAAAAGCATAAGTACGGTCTTTATTCTAATTACTACTCCGATTTTTATGGAAATATAAAAAATGGAAATTTATCCTTTCAAGAAGTGGAAAAATTCAAATATCTTGGAGCAACAGTAACAAATATAAATGAGACTCAAGAGCAAATTAAACGTATAATAAATATGGGAAATGCCAGTTATTATTCAGTTGAGAAGCTTTTGTTATCCAGTCTGCTTTCAAAACAACTGAACGTTACAATCTATAAAACAGTTATATTACCGGTTGTTCTGTATGATTGTGAAACTTGGACTCTCACTCTGACAAAGGAACAGAGGTTAAAGGTGTTAGGGTTAAGATGCTTAGGAAAATATCTGGGGCTAAGAGGAATGAAGTTACAGAAGAATGGAGAAAGTTACATAATGCAGAACTGCATGCATTGTATTCCTCACCTAACATAATTAGGAACATTAAATCCAGACGTCTGAGATGGGCAGGGCATGTAGCACATATAGATGAATCCAGAAATGCGCACAGTGTGTTAGTTGGGAGACCTGAGAGAAAAATACCTTTGGGGAGGCGGAGATGTAGATGGGAGGATAATATTAAAATGAATTTGAAGGAGGTGGAATATGACAGTAGAGACTGGATTGATATTACTTAGAATAAGGAGTGATGGAGGGCAGATGTGAGTGCGGCAATGAACTTCCAGGTTCTCTAAAAGCCATTTGTAAGTCCGATTTTTAACCATATTAAATATGTACGAGTCTACTGCTTTGGGAATAATGTATATGATATGTAATAATTTGTACTCTAATATATAAATCTTTCTTTTTTAATTATTTACTCAAAATGGCAATTTGCCTGCGACCAAAAAACATTGAAACAAACAAAACTGTAATGAGGCCAACACAAGTTACTTTTTTTAAAATTAACCTAACCTAGTCAGGAGATAGAACAAGAAGTGGTATGAATACTACATGATGTAAACACGGTTATCATACATCCTCTTTTCCTTGGACATGTTCTTTTTTTTTGTCCAAGAAATCCATCTGGGCAGGTTTTATGAAAATGTATGATAGTCCGGGTTTTCATTTGAAAAGTTATGGACGAGTTTAAATCAAACCACAAGATTTCGTGCCGATCAAATGACGTTCTTTGAAACTGGACATGCTTCATGCGATATATTCAAAATATAATATCACTGCTTCAGTAGTGCCAACATGAAGATGTTAACAATATGGATTAGGCATTATTCATTGTCTTTTTGTTTGACATGGCATATTTATTTGTTATTGATCTTAATAAGTAAATATTAAAACACATCTTTATGGATGTCCTCTTTTTTACATCACACAATATGGTAACCCTGGATTTAAAATAATGTCAAACACAAAATTTCTTATATCACGTCAATAATCATTATCCTCTGAATATCACCAAGATTGTATATACACACAAGTCACAGTTCTCAAATAAATAATTTAATTGGAAAGCATACAAATGTTTCTGAAGAAAATAGATGATCAAAAGTGTTGTTGTTGTTTTCTAATGCCAGGCGTTTGACAATAAAGTCATTTGACCTCTTGCACTCCAATATTTTTCAAAGATATTATCATGGCCAGCCACTGAAGCATAGTTTTGAGGTGTTCCGAATCCATTTCTTGATGATTGTGTACCATTAAAGTAGTCCCCGCCCGGAGATCTGATTGGGAGACTATTTTACCTCCGGATAATTTTACCTTAATGGTACTCATTTCATATTGGAGTGAAAATGGCAAGTTGTAGCCGATTTAAGTGAGCACCATATTTTAACGTTTTGGTGGCTACTTCATTCACACACAACCCCAGAATGTCTGGAGGACTACACCTGCTGTTGGTCGACGGATCCATTGGACCTAGCTGGGAGATCTTGTTGATCACCAGCTTTCTCTCCTTAAGCCACTGGAGGACGATTTTAGTGCCATAGCAGGTCAGCACTAGGAACAGAAAAGTAGAAAGAGGAAAAAGGAAAGTGAAATGAACCCCTAGGCCTAGAATGCTCTAATGCCATCTGGGTCGAAGAAAGTAAGAGTTCAGTCAGAGGACTGGATAGGAAAGGGTAAAGAGGGAATTAGGTATTGAATAGAGGAAAATTATACCAAATTCAGTCATTAACTCACCAAGCTGACCAGTGCTAATTGATGAGTACCCCTCCCTTTAGTTCAGCTTGTAAAATTATGCTTACTAACAGCTGCACCACGGGAAGGTAGGGATGGGACATTGGGTATTTGTCCAGGTTGGTTCCTTAAAGCCTTCAATGGGAAGGATTTAATGGCTCTCCCCCCTGTATTCGACAGATACCCTTTTGCAGCCTGATCAAAAGTGTAAACCTGAATTAAAGCCAAGTTGAAGGGACTGGAGTTTTAGAGCACCAAAAACACACATACCTGCTGAGATGGGTACACCCAGAACTCATGTTCGGCACCTGCCTTGGGAATAGTGGATGTCTGTCGTTGAGTTGGTAGTGGAAATGGCTGATCTGGAGCTGGCTGCTGATTTGGCGGTGGCATCTATATGGAAATAAATCACTCTTTAATTAGTGTTGTGGGTAAAGTGCACACCTAGTTTAACACACAACCAATCTACAACTAGAGACTAGAATGAAACACTGAATAAGAAAATCCACTTAAAATGACATTGGTAAATTGAAAATTACTTCACAACATTTTTTTTACCAATGGCGGGTACTTGACTTATGTCATTCACCCATATGAAGCCAGTTCGTATTTACAGAACATACACAAACAAAACAAAGCTAGGTGGTTGGAAATGAGTGCTACAATAGAAAAATTTGGTAGCGAGAACATCATTAGAAAAGAAGAAAATTTATTTTATCAGAAAGAAGGAAAATTTGTTCATTTGAAACACATAAAATGTTTATAGTTAATTATAATTTGTAGACTTGGACCACCTCTGTGGTGTAGGGGTCAGCATGCTGGTCTCTTACGCAGAGGGCCCAGGTTCGATTCCTGGTCGGGTTGAATTTCCTGGTTGAGGTTTTCAGGGTTTTCCCTCAACCATAAGGCAAATGCCAGGAAATTCGGGCCACAAAATCCCTGAATATCACCAGCCTCATCACCGAAATCATATTTATAATAAATCAGTAATACATACACACTCGCCATCTAGTTCACAACGATAGAACCAGTCTCAACAATAGTACATAGGCCTTTGCATTTCACCCAAAAGATTAAATTGCGATATGATCAAAACTGTTAAAGCAAGTATAAATAACAGCAAGAGGAGGGAAAAAAAATTGTAGACTCGTAAAGCATGGACTCATGTGTTTTATTTCAAGTTAGACTGAAATTTATATTTTTTCATTTGTTAATTCCAAACTTTAATCAGATCTGAAGTATCTAAATGCATTTCACTTATAGTAAAAATCAGGGGTAGACAAATTCCAAGCGCCAGGTAGTCATAGCGGATAAAAATTGTAAGTGGCACCTGAATTGTTTACTGAGGTCAAAATTTTTTAAGATTTCGATTTCCTTTATGTCACTACAACTAATACATAATGTTAACAACAGCAGTTGTAGGAAAAAATTCGAATGTGCTTTTTAAATTAATATTGTTACATTTGTTGAGCATCTCAAGATATTGTCCTACATAGCTTTAGATCATCTCTGAGAGTGTGTGTATACACTGAATAGATATTTAATATTGTTTAATATATTTCAGTAAACGTATCTTTATCTTAGCTCGAATCGTATCCACATTGCACGTCTGGATGAAATGTGGTGGCTCCTGTTTTTTTTTTTTTAATTTCGTCTATTCCTAGTAAAAATTATCTTTTTATTGCATATAAGCTGCCTTTAAATATATTCTTCTTTGTTATTAAATCCAAGTGCTATTCTTATTGTTCACTGACTTACACACAGTTACATGAATAAACAGATAGAGACACACAGCACTGGTGCCTGTAGGAAGACTACTAAGTTCAATGAAGCATGAACTGTTGACTTGCAACTTGCTTTTCATACGAAGCTAGTGTGATCAATGTATATCTAACTCATATTGAAAGTAACCAAATGCAGGACTCTAATTATGACAAAATTCGTTCACTTTTTAGAAAAAAAACTCATTACCATATTTAAGGGATTAATATCACTGTTTCCAGAGACTGGGCATCCAGATGTTTCAATCTGAAAAAAAGAAAAGAAAAGCAAGAAACTCGATATATGAAACAAATCCATGTCAATAAAAATTAATAACAATCGTGCTCATAAAAGAACATGAAATATATTAATTTGAATACATTTTCTCAACAGGTATTGTAGCCAACAATATCAAAATACTAAGTTAAACTAAATAAGATTAAGCCTAATTCAAAATTAAACATTTTCGATTTTATGAATTGCATCTTGACCTAAAATAAATGTTTAATAAATCTATAAAGCTTATAATCCTAAATATATTTTTATAGCAGTACAATAATTAATAGTTGTTTTGGTACTTCCATACTAACTGTATGCCAGTACTAACTTTGACAGACTTTTTTTTTTCTTCACATGCAAGACATATTATTTTACACTATTGACAAAATACAATATTACGTTAATAATTACTAATGAAAAGTAACTATGAGAAGTTAGTGTTACAAAATCTGAGCCACCTGAATTTTTAAAGTTCCAGTTATAACACACTGTGCATGCCCAGTAAGTACTCATGACATAACTGGAACTCGGAAAATTCAGATGGCCCAAATTTTATTTCTGGGTCTGTACATAAATATTACAATATCGGTAGATTAAGTACGAGTCACAGATAAGTTCGATTTTCCAATCATCACTATCTGGTGGTTATCTATTGTAAGATTAATCCTCCGTAAGAAATTAACAAAATAATATGCATACTGATACAGTATGATTCAGTTTTAGTATACCAAAATTTTTTGTTTTGCAAAAAATTGATTACCCCTAGATTAACAGAGTTGAAACCTAAAATTGTGCAAATAAATATTACATTAGGTTAAGAGAGTTAATCATGTCTGGAACGGAATCTAATATGCTGTACATACATAAGGAAGATTACAGATTTTAATTTTCTAATTTTCTGGTTCTCTTACTAAGACACGAAACTAATATACAAGCACTATATAAATATTACCGAAACAATTGCATACCATAGCCTCCCATAAATGCATTTTTCCTATATTCTGATTAAAAACGTGAATTTTAAGTACATATTGCTGCAAAGTCTAACTGAAAATCATGAATTAAACATTAATAATACAATTGAGGCATGAATTAAACATTAATAATACAATTGAGGAAAATATTCTTTCTTTTTAGTTACAGCTTCATTTACTATAATCAGTGAGATGGGCAGGGCATGTAGCATCTATGGGTGAATCCAGAAATGCATATAGAGTATTAGTTGGAAGACCTGAGAGAAAAAGACCTTTGGGGAAGTCAAGACTCAGATGGGAGGATAATATTAAAATGGATTTGACGCAGATGGAATATGATGCTAGGGACTGAAGTAATCTTGCTCAGAATAGGGACCGATGGCAGGTTTATGTGAGGGTGGCAATGAACTTCGGGTTCTCTAATAGTAATATGTGTTACAAGAGTGGTATGTTGAAGTTTTCATGTTCGAGGAAAAGTTTGAAAAAGCGAAACGTAGTTGAGCTTTTTTAATTTCCGAGAATTGAAAGAAACATACCGCTCGTGTATCGTACATTATTTTGTGCGAAGATCGTTTATTACATACCTGAAAGAGGAATTTCTAATTAGTTGCAATGAAATCTCCATCTTGGTTTCTGTTCAATGACGGCAAATTTGCAAAACAAAAATATCTATCTTTAACATTGTTGCTTTAAAATGTTTTCTGTGTTTACTATACTCCAGCAGGCCGTGATATAAGTCTGTCTTTTTTTTTTCCCCCCAGTCTAGGATGAGTCTGGAATCTTGTTCATTTTTTCACGGCTTCCTTAATGTTACTTGCATCATGAATGCAGTAACTTTAGTGGAGTTGTAGAGTTTACTTAATTTTTGCAAATATTTAAAAACAAGAATTAACATTGCAATTTAGGTGAAATTGCAGTGGTAAGTTTCCAATTTATAATTATTACTATATTGAACGTCTCTAAAAATAATATGTTAAAAGCTTAAAGTAGTAAAATCAATATGTCACTTAAGCAGTAAGAAGAGGGAAATTGTTATGTGTGTTAGGTTGGGAATACTGAATGTGGAATTTTAGACTTTCCGCGGATTGGTTTTGTGCGGAAACCAAGCAAATATGCACGATCTCGCACAAAAGCCATTTGTAAGTAAGTAATACTCTATCACAAATCTTTCATCAGCATTGTAACTTTGGGAAGGAAAACAACTCAGAAGTTATAAAAAAATGTACAATGCATAGTAAGCAGATTACAGTAATTCAATTTACAAGCATAAACAATTCATCTTATGTCTGCCTCCAGACTAGCCAGCCTCGTTTCGATTCTCAGCAAAATCAGAGATTTTCGTGTAAAATTTCTACCTCAGGACTAGGAGAGGTGGTGGTGCACAACTTCAGATCACTAGATTGTGCACCAATATGCCTGATTTAAATCCCAAATCTCTCCGCAGTGCATATGAAGAGAAGGTATATGTCACTGTTGATAGTGATTTGTTCATCGGATGGGGACATTAAGCCTGGCAGCTCTCTTAGTGCTATTCGGCAGGAGTAGGCTATGTGCAGGCATCAGCTTTCCCTTTCTCCCTTCCTCATCTTTATCATCACCCTCACCCATTCTCAACACTACACTTAAACGAATGCGTATACATACACTCACTCCAGTATACGACATAACTCTTCACAGATAAACATCATGCACATCGTGGCCCGCTGAAGTGGTGTGCAACTTGAAAAATGGGTCACAGTCCTGTCATCTGTCCGCAATATGCGGAACCCGATTCACGTAAATGAAGTGGGTAAGCATTGCATGCACACACAATTCATATTATGAATAGAAGGTATAAGTATGGAGAAATTTTCTTAATTGTATTATGAAAATTTTCTCATGACTTTTTTTTTTAGTTTGTTATTTAAAGACGCTGTTTCAACTACTGGGTTATTTAGCATGGAAGGAATTGGTGATAGCGGGATGGTATTTAACGAGACGTGATCGAGGATTCGCCATAGATTACCTGACATTCGGTTATGGTTAGGAAAAACCTCAGAAAAAACTCAACCAGATAATTAGCCCAAGTGGTAATCAAATCCACGAACGAATGCAGCTCTGAATCAGAAGGTATGCACCTCTGCTGACTGAGTCATACCAGTGGCTCTCATGACTCTTCAAAGCTTTAAATTAAACACAGCATTTAGGGTCATAAAACATGAATAGTGACTAAATAGGTAACAATATATAATAATAATAATAATAATAATAATAATAATAATAATAATAATAATAATAATAATAATAATAATGCATTGACTTAGTAATCAGAAGATGAAATATTCCCAGATCGAATCTTGTTCCCTCCAAGATAAGTAAAATTAAATTAGACTAATAATTGTGTGATAATATAATGTGAAATAAACATATGATTTGTGATAAATAGAGATATGGCGAGAGAGAGAAAAAGTAATGTGGTAGAACAAGAGGAAACAAGGGAAGGGCACATCTAGTACACGAATAAGTAATGAACTGTGGGTGATGTGGGTAGAGGGGAAGAAAATACCCGTAAACTGAAGTTTATCCCAAAATACAGTGCATACATTTTATCTTTCCATTTTTTAATGTAATATGCACCCCTGGGTCTGCTCTACATCCGCCAGAGTGGATATAAAATGTATGCACTATAGGCTATGTTATATTATTGATCACTATAACAGACTAAAACAGACCTAATGGACTTTCAAGACAACAACTTTTATCAGTGTCACTATGCTGTCATCTGGTAACTGCAAAAGAAGTCAAGTTATAACCTCGATGGAAATGCATGAAGTAATAGCTTGAAACTGTACTTCCATCTAGCGGTTGTTACCAAAAAAATTCATTTTGGACAGTGGAGATCCTAGCGATTACTCTCTTTTATATGTTGTAATTTTATAACATAGGAATGGCCAATCTAATATAGGCCTAATATGTGATCAGGGATTATATTCAGTCCATTATTGGTCCCAGAAGGCTAGTAAATTAATTTTGTATGGTACCGCACGCGGCATAATACAATGTTTAATACATAATCATAGTAAAAAATGTTCTTAAGAATAAAACTTACCTTTTCCTTCCTGTGCATAGGACATTCTGGAGGAGGATTTCCATGTAACTTAGAACGATGATTCGATGAAATATTTGTTTTTGGTGTCGCAGAACCAACAATCTGTGCTGCTACAACGTCTGCCGCACACACCGTATTCCCCATTATGTTTACTGCACAGAGTCCTTTATATGACCGCCACTATTAATAAATGTAAAGCGACCATTACTCCAATACTGACAACAATTGTATCATTTAAGTACATAAAACTTGTAATAAAGTTTCAGGGCTAACAGTATTAATATTTGTACACATATTTAAGTGACAAAATATAGATACATACCTCAAGTTTTCTAAAAATGTAATATTTACCACAGCTACATTAGCAGACGGTTTCTTAGTGATCCTCCATTACTGCAAATGAACAAATGATCATCATCACAGGCAACGATGATATATTTCACAGACAACTATGGTCAAAAAAAAGTTTTTGCTATTGGTAGTCTTTGGTAAGTGGCAGAATTTAATTTACTTTTGACACAGGTCGGTTGGATACCATCGGTTGTAGGTTGTTCCTCTATTATAGTTATTCATCTAATTTTAAAATAATGAAAAGGCATCTCATAGCTCGTATAAAATACGGATTACTATATATAGCATTCCATGGCTACCGTCTCATTTAGTCTCTACTCTCTGACTCTGGCCTGTCCTTTACTGTATCTATATAGTAGGCAATGAGTTGGCCTCACTGTAATTTGTTGGTAGTGGTAAATGGTAAACAATAATGGCAACAGCATGGGGCCCAGAGAAGAAACACAGTGACAGAGAAAGGTAAGTAACTTCCTAGAAATTTTAGTATGTACAGATGGAGTAAGATTCAAATAAAGATATATTTTTGAGGTATTTTTAAAACCTAAGACCTTGTCAGCTTTAACCTGACCTTACATGTTGTACACAAATCCAGCTGTTACAATTGATGGGACAGTCTCTTGACCTGTAAGCTCATTAATTTTTTAACTTGTAGCAAAACATGAAAGAGTGGTTGGTCCGCAGTATCTAATTCAATCCATTTTTATATAATAGAGTCTTTCAATACAATGACGTAACATTTGTAATAAAAGTAATGACATTTGTCACGTATTTTTATTTGCAGGTGGATTTGTATATATCCGGCATACATAAACAGCAAAAAGACTTTGGCGGAAGGAAGAAGAATTCCTAAAGACAAGGTGGTTATTCTGCAATTTGGGTTCGGGGACAATGGCACATGCAAATAGGTCTTAACTTTAAAAACCATATGAATGTTGGTTGCATTACCTATGCCATGGTTACTCCTTACAGGCTGTTCCGTTAGAAAAGAATGAATTTTCTCTTCTTTATAAAGGTTATCAGATTAGTATTTCTATAAAAATATTTTTTTTTTTTACTAATATTCGAACCTCTTACATATTTAAATACTATTGAGGATTGCTGACATTTGATTACAGAACGTTAATTAAAATGAAATGTATTTCTTTGTAAATTCTCATCTATTAAATCTTTTAACATGATTTAATCCCAACACATGATTGACTAATGCTGCATCTGATATTGAATTTCTTCAAAGTAATAATAAACAATTCCCAGAGCACATAGAATATGGAAGAAATTGCTTTATATTTGAGAAAGAGACAAAAAATAGATGTAGACCTATCATATTTTCATAATGGAATTTTGGTTCTTTATGTAAGATGCCATTAACGATAGCTATTGGTCAGAGATGCTTTGTACACACAGGCAGTGGAGAATCCGACACACCAGGAGATTCGTGATGTTTTGGCAGCAGCTGGCATGAAAGTGGGCGTGGAGAATAAACTATACAGTAGAGAGAGAAGCAAGGAGTTACTGTACCGTGGGCGAATCAGAGTCCAGTTGAAGGCTGATGATGGCTCGCCCCTCAACCCAGACTTTCCCTCACGTGAGTGATGTATGCGTTGTACCACCTCTACATATCATACATGCACATTGCCAATGATTTGGTAATGAGGCATACCTTTCCCATTGCTCGGGAGTCCCTTCTGTCTGTACTTGTATTATAATAAAAAAAAAATAAGGTACAGTCTTGTCACAATATTGAACATAATAAAAAATGTTAGTCATTACATCATGTAAAGAATGAAATTGTCGTGATTTTTTTTTCTGCAGGTATACAGCTTTCACAAGATTAATTCAAGTTACGTTAGTTTATTTGATTTAGTGCTAAGTATATAAATGGCGATATCATGATAACTCTCACTTAATCTTTACATTACATATGATCACAAATAGCATTATGCTATCCTACTGGTAAGAAATTTAAAAAAAATTATGGTTTATATGACGACACTCGCAACTGCCGGGGCTATATCAGTGTTGCCAGTGCTGAAATTTTGTCCTGCAAGAGTTCTTTTACATGCCAGTAAATCTACTGACAACATGAGCCTGTTGCATTTAAGCACACTTAAATGCCATCGACCTGGGCTGGGATCGAACCTGTAACCTCGAGTACAGAAGGCCAGCACTATACTGGCTACGCTACCCAGGCCAACAGTAAGAAATGAGAAGAATCAAAGTATAATTCACAATAGGAAGATGACTTCCTCTGCTCAGCTTTGGTATCCCCACCAGGGAGATTTCATTTACTTACAGATTCCAAAAGAACTGCTGGTCTAACACTAATCATGACTGAGTATTGAAAAAGTAGAAGATTTTATCAGCATTTGAAATTGGCAACATGGAATGTTTGCATTTATTTTAGGAAAGTATTTTATTCCATATAGATATTATTAAGTTTCAGATATAAAGAATGATTAAGATATTTACTTATTAGCCTACACTGTATAATCAACAGGAGATATTGGGGGGAAAAAACTATTAGTCTACACTGTATAATCAACAGGAGATATTGGGGAAAAAACTATCTAATGTGCTCTCCTCCTTTAACAATAGACACTAGCAGATACTGGGAAGCTGGAAGTAGAATGAATATAAGACAAAGTTATGTTCATGCCATTTGAATAAATAAATAAAATGTTTCTATAAACGTATGGAAAGATAGAATTTCTGACAAGAAAACTGGTACTGGAAGTCAGTTTTCCTGCATGAAGTGTGAAAAATATTTTCTGCACTTACTTTCCACACACTTCCTAATAAAATACATCTACATAAGAATACTTTATTAATAATAATATTAGAATGAAACGCTTCTGCAGAGATTTACAAATTGTTATTGGTGGTTAATATTTAGTATTAATTGTAAATTCATTGGTTGCATTTTCATATTTTTGACGCAAATTATTCGAGCTGTGATTACATATTTAAATTTCCGACTAAAAAACCGAGAACTGTTGTTTACGTTGCCACAAGATTACTGCCATTTGGAAATGTATCTTACAATATACGCATTTCGAGATAAAATATGAAGACTGTCATTTTGACATGTATAGATTTTTCTATGATCTGTAATAATTTTTGTAAAAAAAAAAAAAAAAAAAAAAAAAAGCGTGCAACTGCAACACTTGTGGAAATGGCAATTGCAAAATCCGTAAAAGCCGTGCTCCATCTTTCATAATCATTTTGCAGTAGAGCCCTTTCGGCACTTTTATTACAAAATATTATTTTCAGATGCTGCACTATCTCCCATTAAAAAAAATCTGTATCATCAAATATTGACTGGATATCATTTAACTCTGTATAAACACACCACAGATTGGAACTAGTCACCTGCTTAGATGCTATTAACAATAACAATATGTTTATGTGTACTTTACACTTCTCACAAATAGCTGGAAAATGTTCTTTTCTAATGCCAGGCATTTGACAAAGTCATTTGACCTCTTGCACTCCAATATTTTTCAAATATATTATCATGGTCAGCCACTGAAGCACAGATTTTGAGGTGTTCCAAATCCATTTCTTGGTTTGAGTTGCACAATGGGCAGTTAGAGGATTGATATATTCCAATTCTATGCAGGATAGCTGGACAATGTGAGCTACACTAATTTCATTAATAAATTATTTCTTCTATATTGATAAAATACAAAATAATAGTTTTTACCTCGTTTAAAGAAAATCGAAAGTACCGTAAAAATTTCTAGTCTTTAATTATTTTGGGGTATTACTCCTTTGAACTTGAAGAGTGCAATTTTTGGACAACACATACCCCATCCGATCTTACTGAAATTAATTTGAAATGGGTTGCAGGTGATTCAGTGATGCTGTATCTAGGGCAGATGATCCCCAAGCTGAAGTCTCGCTCTGGGAAGCAAGGGAGTGCTGATCAAGGACAATCCCAGTCCAGCTCGGGAGCCTCCAAGAAGAAGGGGAAAGGAAGACGATAGAAATAAGCTTCTAAGTTGTGAGGAGAAAACTGTATACATAACATTGAAAACTATGTTACAATTGATTTTGTACAATCGTTAATACTAAATAAATATTGACTAATTTCTGTTGGTGCAATCTTACACACTTTTTGAAAGTTTGTATGTGTTGTTTACTTCATATAGTATTGAATTCATTCTCATTCCACTTTCCTTTTCCTTTCTATTTAATTTTCTTTTACTTAAAATGCAAGCTCTATAATAAAGCTTTACAGAATTTATTTACAGTTTTTAAATATGGAATATGATCCACATGTTTAAGGTATACAGTTACAAGATACAGAAAAGTTTTATAAAGTTTTCTCAAAGGGAAAAAATGTATTAATGAAAGAAAATCTATTAAATGCCATTTATATAGAATAAAGTTTGACCCTCATGGACGATGTTAATCTGAAACAGATAAGCTAGTTTTGAATACTCTAGCTATAGGTGTAGGAACAATTGAGACAAGATATTCACTTCTTAAGGAGTGGTTACAGATTTATACAGATAGATCCCTTCTCACATTCAAAAAGAGCAGGAGCTGGAGAAACATTTTCTCTCTTTTCAATTTACCATTCTGTGGGAGAATATTGTCTGAAGACTTCATAAGTAACACCAATAAGGCATCACTCATGAGGCAACTAGGCCAGAAGATAATGGGATAGGGTGGCCAGTTCCTTCCCCCTTTCTTGTTTAGTTAACTGTCCAAAGACAGGTTTGAACCTGACAAGTGAAACTAAGAAGGCACCACTTATGAGGAAACTAGACCAGGAGATACTGGGGTAGAGTGGCCAGTTCCTTTCCCCCTCCATTGCATACATCGCTGACTAGCTACATATTACACTAGTCAGACTTCCGATGCACAATTGTTCTTCCTTTGACACATCGTCAAGTGAGATGTACTGCCTGATATTAGATATACGTATCAGCCAGAACTTCAGAGGATACAACAAATTTTGAAGGAGAAGATACTGCTATTTATATATCTTTGCAGAGCTTCATATAGATTAAATAAATTCCAAAACACATATCACATTCAAGAGTTGCCATACAAGCTACAATTTCACAACAGTCTACAAAAGGAATTAAAATTCAGGATTGTAAAAAGAAAAAAAAAACTTATAAAAAAATATTTAAAAAAAAAAATTAGTCTACAGTGGATTCCTTCCTATTGTAATATAAAGGAAAATGAAACCGCAGACTTTTTGGCTAAAAAGGGCACTGAAATTTTAAAACAATCTAATAACAAACTTCCAATTTATTCTGTAAAACAACTAACCAAAAGTAAATTCAGAGTGCCTAAAACCGACAAAATTCGGATGGAGTAAGAGATGTAACTTCCAAAATTTTAACTAGCCCCAACATAATCCCCCTGAAAGCCATGCAAATCTACTGTTGCGATGTTCAGGTTGACAACAGATAAATGTTTGGCAAGCCACCTGCACACGATAAGAATTTCCCGTACATCCATCTGTGTATTGTGATGCAAATGAAGAGATGAACATGGAACACATCAGAAGATGCACAGAATTACTACAAGGTGACATCGTACAAAAATGCTGTAGTGCAAGATGGCAAATGACTTCATTGTCAAGTGCCTAGGCATTGGGCCAATATGAACAGGGGCATCCGCAAGGCGGGGATTACCAGGTTTGAATTCCCCCCCCCCCCCACCATTGAACCTAAAAAAAGTGACACATTTAGATTTGAGTATTTTTTAATCCATTATCGTTTTCCCTCCTCTAATTTTTTTCACTGTCAGAGTAACAAAATTTACATCGACATAAGGCATAGTCCTCCTACCCCTCTTTCAATGTAATCCCTGTGCTTGGTTTTTATTTTAGTAGGTTATTTTAAGACGCTTTCTCAACATCTTAGGTTATTTAGCGTCTGAATGAGATGAAGGTGATAATGCCAGTGAAATGAGTCCGGGATCCAGCACTGAAAGTTACCCAGCATTTGCTCATACTGAGTTCAGGGAAAACTCCAGAACAAACCTCAACCAGGTAACTTGTCCTGACAGGAATCGAACCTGGGCCACCTGGTTTTGTGGCCAGACTTGCTAACAATTACTCCACAGGTGTGGACCCTGTGCTTGGTACTGCAAGACATTCGTATTATAACAATGCTAATCTTTATTAAAGAGAGACCTACTGCCTAGTACCGACCTTGTAATAAAATGAAGCTGACACAATATGAAAGTTAACTTGCTGCTTGTTAGAAATTGGATGGCTCTGAAAAAAATTAATGTTTCAAAGATTTTATAAGCATATGATAAATATAGGCCTTACTTACTTACTGGCTTTTAAGGAACCCGGAGGTTCATTGCCGCCCTCACATAAGCCCGCCATTGGTCCCTATCCTGAGCAAGATTAACCCAGTCTCTACCATCATATCCCACCTCCCTCAAATCCATTTTAATATTATCTTCCCACCTACGTCTCGGCCTCCCCAAAGGTCTCTTTCCCTCCGGCCTCCCAACTAACACTCTATATGCATTTCTGGATTCGCCCATATGTGCTACATGTCCTGCCCATCTCAAACATCTGGATTTTATGTTCCTAATTATGTCAGGTGAAGAATACAATGCGTGCAGCTCTGCGTTGTGTAACTTTCTCCTGTAACTTCATCCCTCTTAGCCCCAAATATTTTCCTAAGAACCTTATTCTCAAACACCCTTAATCTCTGTTCCTCTCTCAAAGTGAGAGTCCAAGTTTCACAACCATACAGAACAACTGGTAATATAACTGTTTTATAAATTCTAACTTTCAGATTTTTTGACAGAAGACTAGATGACAAAAGCTTCTCAACTGAATAATAAGACGCATTTCCCATATTTATTCTGTGTTTAATTTCCT
Organism: Periplaneta americana; assembly: GCF_040183065.1. Lineage (NCBI taxonomy): Eukaryota > Metazoa > Arthropoda > Insecta > Blattodea > Blattidae > Periplaneta > Periplaneta americana. The sequence goes on along the minus strand of NC_091131.1, from coordinate 59,091,073 downwards.
CCCGAGTGTCATTTATATTTGTTACTGTTGCTCCAAGATATTTGAATTTTTCCACCTCTTCGAAAGATAAATCTCAAATTTTTATAGTTCCATTTCGTACAATATTCTGGTCACGAGACATAATCATATACTTAGTCTTTTCGGGATTTACTTCCAACCCTATCGCTTTACTTGCTTCAAGTAGAATTTCCGCGTTTTCCCTAATCGTTTGTGGGTTTTCTCCTAGCATATTCACGTCATCCGCATAGACAAGAAGCTGATGTAACCCACTCAACTCCAAACCCTGTCTATTATCCTGAACTTTCCTAATGGCATATTCTAGAGCGAAGTTAAAAAGTAGAGGTGATAGTGCATCTCCCTGCTTTAGCCCGCAATGAATTGGAAAAGCATCAGATAGAAACTGGCCTATACGGACTCTGCTGTAAGTTTCACTAAGACACATTTTAATTAATCGAACTAGTTTCTTGGGAATACCAAATTCAATAAGAATATTATATAAAACTTCTCTCTTAACCGAGTCATACGCCTTTTTGAAATCTATGAATAACTGATGTACTGTACCCTTATACTCCCATTTTTTCTCCAATATCTGTCGAATACAAAAAATCTGATCAATAGTCGATCTATTACGCCTAAAACCACAATGATGGTCACCAATAATTTCATTTACATATGGTGTTAATCTTCTCAATAAATATAGGCCTATCGTAACATAATAATATACAAAATTTAAAATACAATGTAAATTTTGAACAATTTTAATAATAACCCCTTCTTGACAAAATTCAGCATATGCCACTGCATAAGAACATGGTTTTCAAGACTATCTGGAGGATGGAGGGAGAAAATATTGTACTTATTTGAATTTCTTAGTGCAATGTATATCTAAAGGATCTTTGATGAAAGAAGCTAGCTGCATAACTCCTTGAACTTGCTGAGTGATGGAATGCCTATCTGATATGTACAGTCTGTCTTAATTGTTATAATTAAAGCAAGAAGTAAGATCTAACACTAGGCAACTGAGACTGCCATGTAAGTGTAATTTTTTAAGACTGCTATATGGGGATGGTTCAGCTGTATGAACATTGTTACACCATCCTGCAATAGGCTAATTTCACGTTATGTTCATTCAATTTAATAACTATCTATTAAAAAGCAGAATGATCTGTATGTAAAAGAATGACTTTGGAACAGGTCATCAGGTCTTATATTTGAATGAAAGATAATGATAAAGATTTACTCAAAACAAAAGGATAATCAAGTAATATTTTGGTATTTGACAATCTGTGCTAAAGGCATGTTTCCTACTTTCATATAGAATTGTGAAATATCTCAAATCTTTATCTTACATGAACTCATTTTAGCTTCCACTATTGATGTGTGCAATGAAATAGTGATAAAAAATTGGCTTATCAGTTCCTTCCTCTGACACAATGGTTCAGAGTCTTAACAATGGTGATGACTTCAAAATGCAAGAGGTGCTTTGGTTACAATACAGCTTGAAAGCACCTACATTGACAATGATACAGTACTATTTCCATTGTAAGATATCTTCACAGAGATAAGATTCAAACGAATTTCTCATATAATGCAAAGTTGGAAAATAGTATCATAAGAATGGACTTTTTTTTTTAAGTCTTACGTAACTTTTTCATTACAAGTAATGTAAATATCAAAATTTTGTAACAGTAATAACCTATGATGTGGTTTCCACAAGTTCTGGCTTCAAAACAAAATGTCAAGAGAACTTATCAAAATCCATGCTCAAGTAGTAAAAAATATTCTAAATTTTATAAAGGTCAAATGCATTGAATTTGCGATTGTTTAATTAGTGTGTTCGACAATGAGTTTCTTTGCATAAAGCCTTGTTTCTGCCCAAGAGGATAAAAAGACAGGAGGGAGCAATTCAAGCACATATGCCTGAAACGAGTGTGACAGATATGACTCAAACTACACCTTCTACACCCCATAATCCTCCATGAAATACCAGAAAATATTCAATTGCTGCTAACGGTTTCGGTCATATGTAAAAGGTTTAAAATGGATGTGGGGGTAACAGGAGTATTAGCAGATTATTATATCAATGTACATTTCACTGTATATTTATTAAAAGTGTTATGGTTGTGACATGGACTGAACACTTCATTTCCACATTCTTTCTTTTATCGAGAAGAATGTTGGCACTCCTTCATATATTAAAGCATAGGGGGACATATCAACATATTCTACAGTTGAGCCAAACAGAGTATTAGCTTACTTATAAAAGAATAACACCTGCTGAAATAGACTACACTTTTCAAATATTCACAACACGAAACAATTCGTAATCGTAATAATACGAACAAAACAGCTGATAAACATATTAGAAAAAGAGATAAACTATAGGTAATTTAACAGCCATACTAGTATACCTTTTTGATTTCATTGTTTCAAGCTTATGCTCCATCCTTTCTTTCTATTCTCGAAGGTTTCTACTCATCGAAATTCACTGGCTTTAAAGAGGAAGGTATCTTCAGAAAGTTTTCTTTAATCACTTTATGAAGTGCTTCAAAGTCTGAATAATAAATCCTCGCCATATGCAAACTTCTTTGACTGAAAATTAATTTTAAAGTTAGCCTACTTGATTGATATGTCTAAGTTTGTCAATGGAAGAAAATCACTTTTCTATTGTTGATCACACCGAAAAGAGCTTATATATTCAAGATGCTTCTGTTACATTGGGTGACATTACAGAAGAGCTCTAGAACTGATAAAAAATAGTAATATTTTCTTGAAGTCATGATAAAGTCGTGAATAGACTGAAAATTCATTTTCAGTGGATGTGAAGACACCAAACTGGAGGACCAATTTATGTGAAAACAGATTAAAAGCAATTTTCCTTTAAACATTCCCTGAAATGTTTTGGTCGAATTGAACTTCATCAAATTATCATAAAAATTACCAACTGAGGCCATATTAATTAAATATTCGCAACGAACTACTGGTGTGAAGGATTTTTTTTACAACAAAAACAAAATCAAGAAAAAGACTTGAAATGGGCGACACTGTATGGGCAGAAACATGGACATCACAAAAAAGTGAAGAGAAATGACTAGAAGTTTTTGAAATGAGGATATAGAGAAGAATGGAGCACGTGAAATGGACAGACAGAATCAGAAATAAAACTTTGCTAGTAAGAGTGAGTGAAGAAAGAACACTGCTGAAACTGACTGAGAGAGAAAAAGAAATTGGCTGGGTCACTGCCTACTGAAGGATGCATGGAAAGAATGGTAAACAGAAGAATAATATTTTATGTGATTGTTGCACCATATATAATTCAATTAGGTCATACTTTGGGTGGTATGGTATCCACTGATTTTGAATAAAATTTTAATGATTTTTTATTTTACAAGGATTTATATTTTTCGAATGGGGTTTAGTACCAGCACGGTAGTTGGGGGTGGGGGGAAGTCGCAAAAGAAAGTCTCACCCAAAAGTTTGTCGTGCCTTCAAAAAGTTTGGGAACAGCTATATTAAGTCTTTGTTAAAAGTTCTATAAGAAATGTAATTGATTTGTTATTTGTTATACTTTTTTTTTCGAAGTTATAACCTAAAAGATATTCGCGTGTAGCTAGGTTTAATTTCTGAAACAAACAGCTGTTGTAAGACATGTTTAATTTATTACATTAGTGTCACAGTTTTGTGGAAAAAATTAACGATGATAATGAAGGTTCTATTGTACTGACTTTCACTTCCCCCACTCCCACATTAAATCAACTTCAAAGACAAGTGTCACAAAAATGTAGGAGAAAATAATTTTCTTCTACATTTCACAACTCAGTTTCTCTTATCATGTTGAAAAATTTGTATTAATGTTTATAGTTCACCTTAACTATTATTAAATTATGGTTTATTTAACGACGCTCGCAACTCCAGAGGTCATATCAGCATCGCCGGTGTGCCGGAATTGTCCCACAGGAGTTCTTTTAAATCTACTGACATGAGCCTGTCGTATTTAAACACACTTAAATGCCATCGACCTGGCACGGGATCGAACCCACAACTTTGAGCATAGAAGGCAGTGCTATACCAATTACGCTACCAAGACCGACTAACCATTATTGAAAAGCTATGTACATACATATACAACTAAATGTGATAAACTTCTGTTTTGTGGAGTGTACACAAAATTAATTCCTTATAATCCTGAAAATGAATTCCTTGTAATCCTGTAGTAAGACATACTTAATTATAAACAGTACATTTTAAGTAGCAATATGTAATTGATTCTGCACAAATTTACACAAAATAGATACAGTATACATATATTGTAATCTTTTTCAATATTTTTATATTCACGGAAAAGGTATTAAAAGGTTCTATAAAAGTTGATCCTGCTTCAGTGGCACTCACGCATAACAAAATGCATCTTCCTCCCATATATCAGTCACAGCTTGTATAATTTACAAGTGACTGAAGTTAACTTGAACTAGGGACCCTGGAATTTCGTGAATGGATTTTGACACGAATATTTTATGGTAGAAAAGTTGCTTCTATGACATATGTAGTAGCATAAGTAATTGTAAATGTATTTTGTTTCCAAAACTACTGTAAACAAAATTTCGTGAATAATTTTCTCTCTGTGAAATGTTACACTTTTTAAGCTTTTTGTACAAAACGTTACCAGAATTGATATTTAAGATTAGGTTAGAATTGTCAAGTTAAGAACTTGAATGATTGTGTTAAAAGCGCAATTTCTAGTGTGATAATACTAAGATACAGTAATTTTTGCAAGTAAATGTTAGATATATTGTCTGTTGTGCCAATATATTGTAAATTTGCAGCATTTATTTAGTTTTAAGATTTTTTATATTTACCATTAAGGCAAAAATACCTGGCAAGACCAACATTTTCACTACTTTTCAGGGTCCCCATTTATATCAATAGATTTTACATTCTTAAAATGGCCTTCAAACCATGCAACATAGATTCAACCCCGACAGAAAGAAATAAGTAACGAAATATGAGAAAAGGGGTTCCTTTTTACAATGAAATTACGAACAAAACATAACTATATACAGTATCAGATGTTATTGAAGTCAATTAAAATACCAAATACTGTACAGATAAGGAAGTAAAATTTGGAGCTCCCTTATTGTACAAGTTTCGCTTACAACACACTGCGCATGTGCAATAAACAAGAACTCCTGTATATATGCTACTTGTGGAGAGTCATGCAAAATTGTTGCCTACATACAGGTGACTCCCATCAAGACTCGCTCCAAATTTTAATTTCGTATCTGTACACAAATTAACATCTTTCTGGAAAAGAGTTAGTACTTCAAAATGAAGTCCATTCTATTTTCTTCACTATGAGCGAACTTACAGTATAAATAACAGTCTTTATTAAACACGAGTGTGTACAACTTCCAGTCATTTTTTATTCGTTCTGAAAGCCTGGCGTGGGACTTTGCAGAGTGAAGGTGATTAAGTATTTGTGGAAAAATGATAATGGTCAGAACAGAATAACGCAGAGAAAAACCTCTTATTGCCCCTCTTTGTTCACTAAAACCGAAGCAGAGTATAAGTTAACATGACAACTTTGTGGTTGAGATTGGAAATGCTCGTGATTAAGTTTTTTTTTTCCACTGGAAGCACTGCTAATACCTAGGGACCATTTTTTTTGGTAATGTGAAACACGTGAAAATTTTCTAAAAATATTTTCTTTGTTACATTTACTCTCCTAGATACCGAAATTACCATACTTAACCCAGGAGAAGTCGTTACATTCAATTAGGGTGACCAACTAATAATCACAAAAATACGGGAGAATTGGTCATGACAAATTTTAACGCAATTCTTTTGGAGTGTGAAACTTGAATCCATTGATCAAATGGTTTATATTTTTAATATAAAGCTACCAATTTAAATAATATAATATAAATATGATTTTGGTCACAATTCTGAGTATAATTAAAAAAAAAAAAAATACAATGTTCCTCAGTTTTAACGTATTTATACTTGTCAGCAAGATGATCCAGAATATTTTATTTATAATCCTGCTACAATAAAATAAAATAAAAAAGAATTAAAAAAAAAACCTTTTCTCAGTCAATACTGTGCATACAGTAATACCAAAAATTACATGATAACCGGAACTGAATTGTACTCATTGGTAGCCTACCTACTAAACTATTAATATTGCTAACTATCTGAATATATTTGGCGGTATTATTACATTGCATTATGGTGATCGTGATTGACAAAGGAAATATACAGGGGGATTAGGAGACCAATATGACAGCCAGGAGGATCCAAAAATATTGGCACAAGTACAGGATTTTTTTTTCAGTTGGTTATTTAACGACGCTGTATCAACTACTAGGTTATTTAGCGTCGATGTGATTGGTGATAGCGAGATGGTATTTGACGAGATGGGGCCGAGGATTCGCCATAGATTACCTGGCATTCACCTTATGGTTGGGGAAAACCTCGGAAAAAACCCAACCAGATAATCAACCCAAGTGGGGATTGAACCTGTGCCAGAGTGCAACTTTAGACTGGCAGGCAACCACCACCTTAACCGACTGAGATGCGCCAGTGGCTTCAAGTACAGGAGTTTCCAGAAAATATGAGAGAGTTCGTCACCCTACATCCAATACCAATATGGTAATCACCCCCTATGATAGGTCACTCTCGTGGATTGATGGATCAATTTTATGCATTTCTGAATGAAATAGGAATATCTAGAAATTCTGTGAAAATGGTACACTGTAGTATTCACAGAGAAGCACTATGTGCAAAATCAGCAAATTTAGCAAACGTAATGCCAGTAATAGTGAAAGCTGTTAACTTAAAGCTAATTCACTGCGGCATCAACAATTTCAAGAATATTTACATGACATATGTTGTGATTAAGATGATTTAACTTACTACTCCCAAGTCCGTTGGCTAAGCAGGGGTAATATGCTTCATTGTTTCTACAATATCCGTGCAGAAGTAGACACAATACTGACATCCCAAAAATATCCGATAGCAAGTGGATTATGGATTTTGCCTTCTTAACAGATTTATGTGATCATTTAAATCAGTTAAATACTGTGCTACAAGGAAAAAATCACTATATTGTGGATATGGCAGATGCCATTAAGTCCTTTATAGATAAACTAAAGCTATGGTTCCTCAGCTACAAAAGGCATAATATCATTTTCCATGTCTCCAATCAATAGTAAACCAAAAGGTTTATGTTGTTACGAAATACCAACCTGTTCTGAAAATGTTTGAGTTTCAAACCAGGTTTCATCACATCAATGATGTGAATGTGGAAATGTTAATGTTTGAAAATCAATTTGCAGTCAAACCAGAAGAAGATCCACTAAACTGTCAGCTGGAGATTGTCGACATGCAGAATAATACATGGATACGAAGCAGTGGAAAACTAGGGATAGAATTATGAAGACTAATTGATGAAGATTTGTATCCTAAACTGAAGAATCTCGCCTCTCGTATGTTAGCCATGTTTGGAGGAACCTATGTCTGCGAGCAGTTCATCTCAGTTGTGAATAAGAATAAGAATAGAAAATCGAGGATGTGATTCTAACCCAGCTGCAACATTTCGTGTGTTAGTATACTGACCGGCTCGTAGTTGCAAAGACCTCCAAATCACCACCAGAGAAAACAGAATAATTGTATTGATATGCCGAGTACTAATATTGTTGTATTATATTAACATACTACAAATACATGCAAAGTTTGTAAACATTATTACGATGCGTACATGACATTGAGTGTCAGTCACAGAACCCATTCCTTGTAGCATAGCTCATGTCAGAGCAGGTATGGGTACCTAGGAGGTACTGGTGGAGAAAGACTGGGCATTTCTATTTCCCCTTCATCGACACCACTGTTCTAGAGCAAAGTTACAAAGTAAAGATGATCGTGCATCTCCTTGCTTTAGCCTGCAGTGAATTGGAAATGCATCAGATAGAAACTGACCTATACGGACTCTGCTGTACGTTTCACTGACACATTTTAATTAATCAAACTAGTTTCTTGAGAATACCAAATTCAGTAAGAATATTATATAAAACTTCTCGCTCAACCGAGTCATATGCCTTTTTGAAATCTATGAATAACTGATGTACTGTACCCTTATGTCCTCAGTTTTTCTCAAATATCTGTCAAATACAAAAAAAAATCTCATCAAGTCTATCTATTACGCCTAAAACCACACTGATGATCCCCAATAATTTCATCTATATATAGAGTTAATCTTCTCAAAAGAATATTGGACAAAATTTTGTATGTCAACAAAAGTGATATTCCTCGAAAGTTAGGCCTACTACAGTTAGTCTTTGACCCTTCTTAGTCAGGTACAACTGAAGAGTTCAGAGAAGTGGTGGGCCAAGCAGCATTTATTAAAAATGGAGAAATCAAGAGTTAAAGTTAAGTGAATACCATAGTTTAATGAAGATTGATATATCATTTAGTTTTAATGTCTATACTTTATATTACTTGCTATATGTTTCCATTGAATTATGGTAATAACTTTTTAAACCTTGTTTTCTACGGTTTTAGTAAACGGTGCTTGGCCCACTATGGTTCTGAACCCTTCAATTATGGACTCCTTCCATTGTTCTGGTACAATTTCCTTTTCCCAAATAGCAAGTACAAGCTTATAAATTTCGCTAGATAATGCGCTTCCACCTTCTTGTATTAATTCTCCTGGAATTTGATCAATACCTGGAGACTTGTACATTTGATATGTGCTCTAATAATCTGTGGTGCTACAGCCCATGAAGGGCCCAGGCCGACGAGCTGGCTGCTGGCCTCACATCCACATGCCGAAGCACAGGTGGACGATCATCATCCAACCAGAATGGAGGTATCGTGTGGTTAGCACAATGATCCCCCCCAGTAGTTATAGCTGGCTTTCACAACCTGATTTCACTACCTATCATAGCTCCCCAAGTGCATCACGATGCTGGGTGGGCACTGGTCCCATACACTAGCCAAAATTTCATGAGAAAATTTCTTTCCCCATGAGGACTCAAACCAGCACACATTCCGTAACACGAGTCTTAGGCACGATGCCTTAGATCACGACGCCACGGCGCGGGATGATATGTTATATCTATACTAATAATAAATCTGTAGCCAAAATTTTTCTGGTAATTTTCCATTTTCCAAAAATAATTGGTGTTAACATGTATAATTAACCATCCTGAAACCGAAAATAGCTTTTTTGAAATTTTTGTTTGTATGTCTGTCTATCTGTCTGGATGTTTGTTACCTTTTCACGCGATAATGGCTGAACCAATTTATATAAAAATTGGAATATAAATTAAGTTCGTTGTAACTTAGATTTTAGACTATATGGCATTCAAAATTTAAAAGGGGGATTTATAAGGGGGCTTGAATTAAATAAATCGAAATATCTCCCTTATTATTAATTTTCATGAAAAATGTTACATAACAAAAGTTTCTTTAAAAATAATTTCCAATAAGTTTTATTCTATACAAAATTTTGATAGGACTGATATTTAATGAGATACACGAGTTTTAAAATTACAATAACGCCATCTAAGGCACTGTACTGAAATAAAAACAAATGACTTCGTCTATAAGGGGCCTTGGACAACAATCGAAAGCTATTAAACATAGCCTACAGAGAATGTTTCTGTGTTTGTATGAAGTAATATTGGAAGCTAATTAATTGTTTAATTATTATTTCACCATTGGAAATTGTAGTTTCTCTAGATGGACATAATTCTACAATGTTATTACAGTAACTTCTGAAACATATAGCAAGTAATATAAAATATACACATTAAAACTAAATATGTCAATCTTCATTAAACTATGGTTGCATGTAATAACAATTAAAAAACATGTTAAAGGAATTGTCATTGCACCAAATGATTGCTCTCTGGACCAAATGATCGCATTTTAATTATTTAAATACAATTTAAATTAAATAACATACTAAAAATTTATCCTTCTATCAAACACGAATGTTCCCTGGATCAAACATCCTATTTTAATTATGTAATTACTTTATATTTATTTCTAATAGGTGCAGCGGAGCACACAGGTACAGCTAGCATGTAATAAAAATAAGTAACAGTTTTATATTAAACAAGATAATACATTTAACTGACTTATTTCAGGAAATATCTACTGAAATCACCTATTTTATTCCACTAAAAAATACAGTGCCTACTAATACCGAAAACCTCTCTTGTCCCATGGTATTTTTTATAGTCTGCTCAATGTTTAGAGCTGAAGTTGGTTGAGCCAAAATTAATTTTCAATTTATCTTCCACCTAATGCAAACTGACTAGTTTTTATAGCAAACTGGATTCATGTTGAAAATGCATTAGTTGAGTCACTGTCGAGTTTAAATACACAGCACTAACAGCAACAACACTACTTACTTGATGCTGCCACAAAGGGGCCTACAACAAGCATTCACAATTTGGCTCTAGTTGTGGTAGAAACAGACTAGATACAAACGCACAAACTAGTGAAAATTCTGATCATTATTCAATGGCAGAGGAACTGCTACACATTGTTCTAACTTAATGCAGATACAAAGAGCTTTAAACGAAAAGAAATGAAATGCTAATGGGAAAAGTGACAATTCAATCTTGATTCAATTAAACATAATAAAGATGGTGGTAGAAGTGGTGGATGCGCAAACCTGCAACCAGGCCAGAAACTGATACCGCTATGTATAATAATTTCTCTTGGCAGAATTTTTTTTCCCACCAATATTAACTTCACAGTCTCATTTGATTATTTTTTCTAATTTTTGTACTATGTAAAACAGTCATAATTTTTTATTTGAAATGATCCATTTTTTATCTGCATCATTCCTGGACAAGCTCATAGATACTGAATATGAACAAAATTCATTCTACAGTTTAGGGAGAAATAGCTGTACACACTTACGTCCAAAACCACTTTTTCAGTAGGCATGAATTGCGACAATCCATTTTTTACAGCACCCGCACTACTATGTTCACAGTTTCGTACACTTTTTCAATCTGCTATTTAACAATACTTATTGACTACAAGATTATGTAGCACTGGAATGGGTTATCTGAAATTCTCAGTTAGGGAAAACTTCGGAAAAAACTAACCAAGTAGTCAGTCTAAGAGGGACTTCAATCTATGGCGAAACACAGTATCATATCAAAAGACTAGATTTTCACCCCTGAGCTATGCTAGTTCTCTATTTCGTGTAATAAAAAAAGGAAAAGATGGAAGTAAAATACGTCAACTACTGTTCTAAGATTATCCGAGTCCTGAAATAAAATTGTATTGGTTAAGTTTAAATTTTTTCAATTGAAAAGGAAAGGTCTGCCTTAGGAAAAACACTCAAATTTCTGGACTGAATCTCTAAAAAAAATTCTAATATGTAACCATTCAAGAGTTAAATCTGTTGAACCAGTGAGGGAAGTGAGACGGTATGCATCTGTATGGAATAGTACCACTGGTTTCTATGGCCAGAAAACGGTGAAAAAATGTGATCCATAAAAATTTGTTCATACATTCCTTCATGGCAAAAAGTACTATCTGTTTAATTCGTAGATCTAAACCATGGCCTTCTCAAACTGTATTCAACATGTATTTAGACACGTTTATTTGATAAGTCAATCCCTGGAATGCTTACAATGGTAGCATTTCAAGTATAGAAGACTGGTCTGTGGCAACCATTGCTGTGTCATCAGATCTCATTCTTTTAAAATGTTTGTCAATAACAAATATATTTACTTATCTATTATTTAAATAGGATTACATACTATTTTAAGTACTCGTTAATAATAGAAATAAAGTTTTAATCATAACCACTATAGGAAGTAAATTAATTTTGCACCACTGTTTAGGAATTTTCCATAAAGCAGTATTGGAAATGTTTGATTCGAGTTTGAATTTTGAGCTTGACTGTTTCAGTATACAGCATCATTAAGTAACCGTTAACATAAATGTTTAAATCTAGTACTTCTCATTCTTTGTTATTACATTATTACTGATGTAGTGGTGTTTGTAATAATAATACTGTAATGGATACATTTGTTATACAAGTAAAGAGAAACTTTAGTGACACAAAAGTGATTGTGTTAGTGATGATTGAACTAGACCCAATGAATCCAGCCTACAAGAAATTTAACATCGACCAGCCTCATGGGCTAGTCACTACAGTTCATGAGGTCCGAGGTTCGATTCCCGGTCAGAACACAGGAATTTTTCCTTAAAGGGGAATGTTCCTGTGTTCGTCCATGGTCTGGAAATTAGGTTAGGCTTAGGTTTAAGACCTCTCCTGGCACTTCATAATCTTCCTATCATAATATATCATTGGAGAACATAACTCCACCTTCCGGGCGTCCCATCCTCAGAAATGGGTTACAAATAAGCCATTCCCAGGCGAAGTCAGAAATGTCAAATGATAACCTGGTGGCACTGGATAAAAAAAAAAGAACTTTTATATGAGCTTCTAAGATTCAAGTTACTGACTGCACAAAACAATTTATTGTATATATCATGTATGTGTATGTTGTAAGGGAGGGGCTATGCCAGGGGAAAATCTTGGGGTAGCATATTGCCTCTGGTCCCCCCTCCCCGCCACTTCCCTCACTGTGTTGAACTATCATGTAACTACTAGTAAAAACAGAAACAGACAATATGCTTGAAGCTTGGATCATAATGGTCAATGGTACACAATAATCTCTAGTATGCATTTTCTTCTAAAACAAGGTGAAGACTTTATTGAATTCAAGGTTTTTATTATTACCTCACATACAATGTTTTCAGAACAATACGTAGGTTAAACACTGCTCAGCGAGACGAGACTTACATGTAATGTGAAATAGAATGAGTAAATAAAAATGTACACTGAATAATGATTTGCACAACTAATGGTTCCCACAAAATTTACATAATTGGGAGAGGGGAGTCTTTCTCTTACATATTCAAGAATAAAAGGAGCTAGCAGTCAGAAATCACTCAACAACCACAAGAAAGATTTCCCTCCCACATATTCAAACCACATACGCCCAAAATGAAAGAAAATCAAGTCAAGGAAAAGAACTTTTGGCAAGGCAAACTGCTTGCATTCAGGCTATTTGTGTTCACTTCACTCGCACATCACTTACAGGTCCACTCTGCTAAAAAGTACCACTCCTCCTTATTACGAAAATCACACACACAACTCGGAGAAAGAGAGGGACAGAAAGAGAGAGAAAAGGGTATAAAAGTTTCTGCCAATTTATAAATTCAATTTGTGCTTCAAAATATGCAGAGTTGCGCTACAAACCGAATATAATAGGCACAAGCAATTGCAACTACGAATAATTTGTATTGTCATACTTGGGCACGTACACACTAGCAGTCATTCCACGACGAGACGTGCTGGAAGTTGTGATGGAATGACGACCAATTACTAGTAAGGTGTGAAAACTAAAATGAACTTCTAATTTGACAAGTCGTGCAGTCTTAAAAATGGTAGGCTGCATATTTAGGGAGAGAAACAGCATTACGAAATAAAACACCTCTCTCTTGTGGCAAGCATTCTGATCAGAGTTTTATATTAACAAATCTGTCACATTTTGCATAACATATTTACAAAATAATTACAACCACCATTATACATAACTCCTCGGGGTTATCTCTTTAGGATAAATGACTTGTCACATTGCGTGACGAACCCAGACAATCTAATACAAAGAATATAAAAATCTGTGGGGATCTCAACAACTCTCCGAGGGTCTGTCAAATTTGGGTTACGAGAAGAGTCACATGTTATTGTTCTGTGTGGCAGGATGGACGGATTTTGCTAGTGAGAGATAACCCCCAACAAAACGCAGATCAGAGTGACGACATTGCCAGAGAGACTCACACACACAATGCGAATCATGAGAACAATAAAAATAAATGAGCTACAAATCGCATCCTCTCTCAAAGAACAGAAGAGCAAGAGAAGCTTCATTCTCCCATGAATGGCATGCAACAAAACTACTAAACAAAGTAACAGTCATGCCAACAGTCACATCTAAAAAAAATTCCCAGACGAACTCCAAACTGAAGTCTACCATTATTATATGTATACTTCATCAAACAAAACTTAAAACAAGCAAGAATTACCCACTCATCAACATCCCTAATCAATAATAGGAAGTTCTGATTCTTATTCATGTTTTGAAAAGCTTGTTAGGACGACCAAAACTGGAAAGAAAACTGAATACCACTTCAACTCTGAGGATCGAGTCTTAAGTACTGACCACGACTTCATTCCACAGTTGGTTCAGTTATCTTTCCCGGTGTGTAACACTGTTTTGGTTAAAATCTCTAAGCAGTTATACAAGAACAGGAGGATACAGAATGTCTAATTTGTGTTGTTAATTTAATATAATAAACTTGCAAAACACATGTACTTTTCTACTAGCTAGTGGCCAAGTTACACCAATTTGTATGATGAGCAATCTTTTTACCAACCCCTCCATAAAGAAGTCCCTAGAAATTGATATGAAACAGGGAAAAACCAACATCAGCTTTATGATATATCTGACAAAGAGTCAGGCAAGCTTAAAAAACCTGGACTACAACAAAATCAGCAGATGGTAAACATTCAAAACAACTTTACTTATATATACTTTTTATTCCTCCATCTTTCCTATTTAGTTCTTAAAATCAACGTAAGTCTTTGTAAAGGCATTTATCTACTGAAAACATGTAAATTATACATTACCTATGCATGTTCTATGTGCTTTACGCACGTTTAACGTGAGAGCACGTCGAACAAACAACACACGACTATGGAGACTGCTTCTACAGCTCGCCGTATGCACTCGCAACACAATCCATTCCTCTTCGGCTTTCCTTCCACTCCTAACTGTGTGAGAATTATTTTATGTCTGACCTAAACTAGATTATAACAAAGCAAAAAGGGGGGAGGTAAAAGGGGGAAAGAAAGCCACTTTCGTCTTACATATATTTCAAGTCTCAGACTCAAGAGTGTCCTGTCAGTGCAGTTTCAATCAATGTGCCATCCATTCTTTATTTTTGTTCATCAAAAAATATCGGCAACTGTAACCACAATCCAGAGCACTGACCGCGTGCGTCACAAATGGCACAACTGGAGCTTTACATTTTGTTTTATTCTTTCCTGCAGTCAGCTGCCGGTGAAATTTAGAACAAACATTTTACCCCAATAGCTATTTGATCCCTAATCACTTCTATTACTAGGCACAACAGGTTCAAATCTTCTGGATCTTCTCACCCACTACGACAGGGTTGTTGCGACGAATCTCCTGGGCTCCCATCTCTCGGTAGTCGAAGGTGCAGTTGTGCTTGTCGCTGTACCGATGCACTGCACAGAACAGTCCCCCGCATCGACACTCAAACCCTGCAACAAAACAATATCAGCATCAATTAGCCAGAAAATTTGCACCTGAAACTACATCAACTTTATTTTCTCAGTGTAAAGAATGTCGAAGGTTCATCATTACTATTAAAATACAAAACATAACCCAATTCACTGGCTCTTCTTAAATAGTCTTGGCTTATCTGATCTATTGTAAATTTATGTACCTAACACATGCACAACAACGGATAGAAGACAATGGATCAGTGAGATCTTGAACGAATATCTCCCCAGTTTATCAACTAAAAACCACTCATATTCATTGTACAGTAAAAATTCTTTATACATTTCACACATATACATTTATCACACACTCCTTTTTTTCTGATGTCCCAGCAAAATTTCTATGTTAATTTGTTGCGGTTATACGTTTTTTGTTAATGCGTTTTTTACACTTACACGATCATATTTTAAACTCATTTATATGTTCTAAATCAATTTTGCTCGAAGTTAGATTTGCTGTGAAAAAGTAAGAACGCGAAAATAGAGCACGTGTTTATTGTTAAAATGTGACTCACTTTGAAGTCCGTGGAAATTTAAAGCTATGAGCTTGTCTTCAACATTCTTGTGTCCTTTAATGACATTTACTGCTTTAGGAACTGCGAAACATTTCGTAACACACCATGATGTAAATGAATAAATTATGGAACAGTTACCACAATTTGAGGGCATGGTTTATTCTTTAAAAGTGAGTATGTCAAAACAACTGACTTTTTTTGTAAAGTAATCACACCTTATTAAATGACTACTAAACGGGAAGAACACACTAAGTCAATTCCGTAAAATTTACTGCACTGGAATTTGAAATGTAATACATATCAGCAGCTTCGGCTCTAAGCATGGTTGTGCATGCTGCGATACACTCTTTACCCAATACAGTGAAACCTGTTCAAATCGGAACCTGAATAATCCGGAATCCTGTCTATTTCGGAACAATTTATTGGGCCCGGCGAAATTTGTATGTATTATGTGTAATTTTTCCTGAATAAAACGGAAACTGTCCAACGCAGAAAAGGAAACTGTCCGCTACTGTTCAAAACGGAAACAATATTTTGGACACACACTATATTTTGTAACTATATTTTTGAAACAGCGTGTAATTTCAAGGAATATACGAAATATGTAGGTCACTAAGATAAAAACAAGTTTTCTTTGCAAAATTCTAGAGGGTACCAGGGTGTGTTGGCCTGTCGGTCATAAATTTTATTACCCTGTTGACTAGGCAGACGAGTCCCTTCAAAGATTTTCAATGCCTCACACCCGTATACTGTCGTAGCTAAACAGAGCGCAAGTGTAGTGATTTCCAGGTTAAAAAAAAAAAAAAGTTGCATAAAATGTGGCATTAATATTAAGTGATGAAGTAAAAGTTATCGAGATAAAGGAAAATTAGAAACAAAGTCTATGTGAAATAACATTGAAGTACAGTTGTGGAAAACTCAGATGGGACACTTTAAAAAATAAAGATCATAATGAGTGAGTGGCGTGCGGCCAATATTGGTGACACAAAAGGAACCAGAAAGCAACTGTTTATGTGGAAATAAATGAACTGTTGTGGGAGTGGGTTCTTCATGACCTTTCAAAGAACAAGCCAATTTCTGGATCTGTTTTGCAAAGCAAGCTATTGAACTGGGAAAGAAGTTAAATAAACCAGAATTCAAGGCTTCTAATAGATGGCTCCTAGTCCAATTAATTAATAATGTGCAGTGATATGCAGTACAGTATTAGAGTATAGTGTTAGATATTAAATAGAATGAGATTAGTAAACTTTAGTAATGTTTAATGACTAATGAGTTACATAATATTTATACAGAAAATGAGATTTTAATCAAGATGATTTACCAACGTAATAAGCGACAGAAAGCTGATTTAATGTGATGAGTGTTAAATGGAATATTTTGTACTTCTTGCAGTTTGCGGCATGCCATTTTGTTTTTCATGTATATGTAATGACAAAAATTCCATTTTAATGTCACACCTGAATAATATGGAAACCTGTGCACAACGGAAAAAAAAAAAGATTAGAACCATGTCACTTCCGTCTTGAACAGGTTTCACTGTACCTGTTGCAGCGACTGCCAATGATCGTAGTTTTGAATGACGATTTTATTTAATAACAAACAATTGTGAAAATAGAACAATCAAATGTGAAACATTGAAATTCAATTAATTCAGAGCTAAATGTCTCACTCATGTGAATCCAACAGAAAGCTACACAAAAGAATTAAACTCGTTAGGAAATGTCGAACTTATTTTCTTACTAAATTATTCCATCCTTAAAAGGACCCTACAATTGAAGAAGGGAGTAAGAAGATTGTGATAAATCTCAGAAACAATCGACAGTAGAAGTTAACCTATTCCATAATTGAACATCTCACCTGTTAAGCCAACCTTCTTCCGGCAGACTGCACAGCGGTTCTTCTTCTTCTTTCCCTCTTTGTCAGAGTCTTTCCCATCAAAACTGTCGTCGACGTCGCCACTGCTCACTGAACTCTCGGCACTGCTGCCTCCTCCTCCAACAGCTCCTTCACCATCTGTACTCTGCAAACAAACACACTCTAGCTGCCACAACTGTCCTTGTTCATGACACTTCCCACCTACCATTTTCTTCTATAAAACCGTAGTTATTTACATGACTTGCATCACTTATATTACAAGAGGGGGTAACATGTGATGACACTTTTCACCTAGCATCCTCTTCTATGAAACAGTAGGTATTTACATGACTTGCACCACTTATATTATCACAAGAGGGGGTAACGTGTGTTTAAGTGCAAGAACCAATAAGACTGTACTGATAAAGACAAACTAACATTTGCAGGTGACCCCAGCACCTGGAGTCCTTTGGGGTCGCGGCTCTCCTTGGCCATGCTTCACTTCACAATTTGGCAATGTAATGGAAGGGAGGCCTCTCCATCATGGACTGTGTTGCCCAGCAACGCTCTTCAGTGTTACTACAATCTAACAATACAGTAAATAGAATTCTAAACGTAATGAACGATTGTAATAGAATTTAGACCTATTGATATTTTGTTTTAACGAGTGATAGCTGACTGTCCTGTTGCAACATTATTTTCGAGGTTCCCAGCAGGGTGTGTAGCATGCCTCATCTGTGAATGATAAATATGCGACACTAAATGGACATATCCTTACATAAATAGTTTGTAGTACTTTATTCCTTATCCTTCATTTAAAAAGCAGCATTGCAAACTGAGACAATGTAGTTTTCAATTTTCGTAACTTGATTTTTCATCATTAGTAGAGGGAAGAAAAAAAAAAGCACTATCATAGTAACTTTCAGGGTATGAGTGAAAACAGTTCATCTGTTGTACAGGTCAGTCCAATCATAATCTGTCTGGATGTTGCACATTTCAAGTCAAATTATGTAGTGACTCACATTCTATAAAAATGGGTATGGTAAACCAACAAGGGCCTCATACAAGCAAAGACTTACCCGGAGGCAAGTCTGTGCAAACCTAAATCCACAGGGAACTTTCAACCCAAAGCCAAAAGCTCATACAAGTAGTCTCCAGACTTCTGCGACTGTCTGAAATTTTCCGAATGTAACACTCTCCAAATTAAGCGACAGAAAAAGTAAACATAGGCCTATAAATAATACTGCAAGCATGTGGTCAAGATTTCATTGTTTCGATTTGCAGTTCTTTCTTGCAAAATACTGACAAGCTATGAAAGTTCATATTTAAAGAACTATTCTCATGCATTTTTCTCAGAATCTATAGAAATGTAGGCTATACTTCTCCATTCTTACAGAAAATCAAAACCAAACAATACTCCAATAAAACGCTGTTTGTGTGTAATCTGTGTTCAATTATAAGTTATAACAACACTTATAACAACGAAATAATAGATATACTATTTAAGAATGGCAGTAAGGAATCGCAAACAAATGAACATAGAACCATGGAGGAATAGCATTTCTCGAGTGATCACTTTCCTCCATGATATATAATTGGCTTCTTGGTGAACTATTACGTCTAGGAGGTAAGTCTTTGCGTGTATGAGGTATGATCTGTCACATTAGCGAACATATCAATATATATAATGCTTCTTAAAGGACAGCAAACATGATTCAGTTTGACAATCAGTGAATCATATTTCTGATATTTCAGAAATTTGATCAACGAAGCTGGCATATGTTTTTCTCCAGTGGTTTGTTTTCCCCCATATAAATTTCTAGCAATTACATTGTCTCTAAGTTCGTAGAAATGTTGAAATAATCCTTTCAGCCAAGAATGTTACATTAATACATTGTACTTACATCCTTCATGAGGTCGGTGGTTGTGGTGGGCGGCACAATGACCGGGATGGTGGGCTGGGCTGTGTCGATGCTGCTCGGCACGTTTGAACAGTTGGTGCTTGAACCGCCGCTGCCTGTGCTGCTAGGCGTCGTGTTGGGTGGCTGCTGCTTCTTCTTCAGCGCCTCCTTGTAACACAGTGAGCACAGCCCATCTGTTGCCGGTGAGCCGTAGAAGCCGCAGCCTGAACGGCACATGGCCTGCATGGGATTCGACTCACGTTCCATCCTAACTTGTTTCTTCCAGACAGCGACGGCGTTGATCACGTACACAAAGTTATAATTGCAGGACCTAGCAAGTACCCCGTCAGGACCAGGTCACCTGCAATACATCAGCATCAGCACAGTCAAATAATGTATGTCCCTGCAGTGACCCAAACTGTGTGTCTGTCTAGTTCAAGACAACATAAAACGAAAAAGGGTTGAAAGAATTATGCATAACCTTACTGACAACAATTAGCACACACAAATGTTGTGTAACAATCTCTCTCGCATTTTACCATCTTCGTAAAATTCATGCATTCTCGAACACAATGAAATTGTTCACTTTATTTAGAAACTAATGAAGGGGCGAATTCTATTTTTACAACTTTCACTTAATATTTTTATTTGCGCACATCTGCAAGTCCCCGTTATGACCCACGATACCAGTCTATGATTAACAACAATGTTTCACATTGTTCAGCAAACAGAATGAAAGTACACACAACTTCTGAATTTTCTAAAATAAAATTTCGCCCATGTTTCGCTAATTAGATTAAATTTTGTTTCATCCCTAGGTGGTACTTTCTCATCTTTTTATGGGGCATTATCTTCTGGCATAGATGCCTTATTGGTGTCACTTATAAGGTTACAACAAGTCTTCAGACTGTTGACCAAAAATGCACCAAAAAGTACACCACTAACATAGTTGTTGGCAATAATATACAATGGAAAGTGAATATCTTAATTATAATATGAGAATCAACACTATGCCCAGAGATATTTAAATATCATACCCTTATATTGGCACTTTTATATGTTCCCGCTATGAAAAATCGTGAGGTAATATTTCATATACGAATATCCATTTTTTTTACCATGAATATTAGGTTAAATGGAGTGTCGAATGGTTGGTTTTCTCGATAAGTCTAGCAACTTTGAACGTGTGTGGAATGCAGGCATACTAGTACATTAGTACCACTGTCAGGTTCTTCACAATTTAAGTGCCAGGTGTGTCCATCACTGGAGTAACAGCATGTCTGCCTATGAAACAAGTGGCCTCAAGTTACCCGGTTAGGTTTTTTTACGAGGTTTTCCTTCAACCAAATGAAGCAAAATTGCTGGGTAACTTTGGGAATTGGATCTTGGACTCATCTCGTCGTCATTAATTCAAAATGTAATTTTGCCTGGGTTAAGTTCACGGTACACAGTGCTGAGTTCGTATGAGTACGACCATTTAGCGCCAAATATTCCCAGAACAAGTGCGGTAAGCACACCAAGTCTCAGGCTGCAGTTCAAGCTTTCGGGTCCCTCCTCTGCTAAAAAAAAGTGTCAGGATTATTAGTACTACCACTGGGTTTGAAGTGTTAATGAAATCCAGTAGGATAAAAAGGAGAGCAAGTATCTCTAAAGATCTGCTTGCATGATGTACCAAATTTCTCCCATAAGTCTATAGTGCAGAAATGTAGTTTACGTTTCTGCCATCTGAATTAACATCTACATATACTGGCCCTCATAGATGATCCAAGTTACAGGAAATGAGAGATGAATGTTGAGTCATCACCTTACATTCTGCTGGACTGTCCAGGCTCAAGCCACATCAGGCACTGATACCTCAGGAAATGCATGTCTCCCAAGGAAATAAAAGCACCGTGAAGCTGGTCACCCACTGGGGCTCTCTGAGTTAATATGGGGAGCACAATAGGTCATTCATGTCTAAGTGCTTTGGTGGTAGTATAGTACCTTAGTGAGGAAGAAGGAACATTTGGACCTGCATCCCTGCAATTTCTCAGCTTCAGTGAAATTCTACACCAATATAGAAATTTTGTAAGAAACAAATCTTCAAACTTTATCCTAGGTACAATCCTCAAATTTCCATAATTTCTCGTCCTGGCAGTCTTAAGAGATGAACTGAAATGAGATGAAAATTATGCTACATTATATCTACAATATTTCTGTCAAAAGCCTAATACAACATTCTGCAATGTGCGGAAAAAGTCCTCGAGAATCTGAAGCTTAAAATTTCTGATCAATAATTATTTATTTGTCGAAACGAGTAGCTTTTACGTTTAATTTACAAAATGAAATTCTTGATCCAATCCATGTGCAATGCTCGAGTATGCATTTGATTTATCAGTATAATTTTTTAACTCTATACCAATAATCAACCGTAGAACAAGGTTTAATATGACATTTCAGAGTGGTAACATCAATTGAGGCGTTCCCTGGAATAACACCGTAATTCACGTTACGTCGTTTTCCCGTTTTCAACAACACCGGTATATTGACTCCTTAGCAAGTACAACACAGCTCCCTCCTGACAAAATATTACTTCCCTCCAACAAACAACGCCCTCTAGAAACATTTGAATGTCGTTCTGCTCAGTGCTTTTATACGAGAACTAAAATGTTTGATGCTCTGTATCTCAAATTCAAGATTTTGCAGATAAGTTCTTGTTCCAGAGAAAGCCTCAATTATAAAGATACTGTAAACAAAACTTTTGTAAACATTAGTTAAAGAATTGTTGCTTACTGCTTCAGTCCACTATTTTGCATTATAACCATAATTATGAACTTTCAGCAATAGTAAATAATTTTTAATTAAAACAGACCTGAACAATATTCGAACGATGAATTGAAATTATACAAAAAAAAAATGCTTTAAATATTTCTAATTACATCATGCTAATTGAATTCATTATATCTAGGCTACTTTCCTTCCACTAGCGACAAAATCATATATATATATATATATATATATATATATATATATATATATATATATACATACATACATACATACAATAAAAAATTTCAAGACTATTTATTATAGATGTTTGCGAATTGTTCCATTAGTTACAGTAAAGGATGTTCATACTACTCAGACTGATTGCATCATTCTCGCTTACTGATAATGCTGAACTCATGATACAGACAGCATACTCAGTCATAGCTTCCGCTTCCATGAATTAAATCCAACATTACCCAAGTCTCAACTTAAGCTCTGATTAAACAAATTTGTATCAATCTACTGCGTGGCTTTAGAAGTATATATACTAACACATATACGCGACTCTCAACAGTGCTTAGTTTTTTAGATGCAAGACTTCCTAAGATCCATCTCACGATATTCAGGCTAAAAGGTAATTTTAGACATATCGGTTGTACTAATATTGAGGCTGTCTGGTTCAAAATTCAAATTCTGTGGAAGAGGAATACCTATCATTCACCGTCCAACATAAAATTTCTGCGTGTTCAAACAGTCTTCTTCGAAGGCTTTCACAAAAACCATTCATCCCTATCTAAACAACATCGCCGCAGATTATGGTGCGCTAGTAGGCCTACTCTGAAGTCAATTTTTTTAAAACGAAATCTGCTTTTGTTCTCCTTATCTTAATTTTTATTGGTTCGTTTTGTTTCTATTAAGTCTATACTACACTAGTTAATCAACTTCGAAATAATTTTATTGCTGATAAATATCAAATTGCAGCTGAACAGAAACCCGTGCTGGCAATACTGTTTTGAAATAAAACAAGTGTGTGGCGGGTTGCAACGCACCTACTGAAATATTTTTCATGAGTAACATATAACAAGAGACTAAACTCGGCCGCATGTAAACACAATTAGATAATTTCTTTGTTGATATCAAAAAATGAAGTGATCTGCTTTCAGTACGAGTTTCCATCAAAATATTTTGAATATAATTGTTGATTCTATGTAACAAAGACAATGAAGGAATGTCACTGGGAAGAAATAATGCACGAAAAACTTTCCATAACGCGTCTCGATTTGTATTCAACAAAATCTGGTCTTTTTCATTCCCTTCAGAACATTCATAAGTACTCTCTTTTATTTACTTCGACTTACAGCACGCGTACACGACGGGATCTCGTAACCTGTGTTCAGCATGAGGCCAGGTCTCCATCTACAAAACTATGGACGAAAGACTCCACGTGTCGTCCATATTCTCTTGCAAGAAGCTAGTAGCAACAAAATATCCACACACTATTCTATAATGGTTTTTACTACTATATCGAAAGGGGAATCAATGTAACAAGCATTAATTGTATGCGTATCATTCCTGACGCGAGACAAGATGGTAACTGCAGTCAAGAGGTGAAAAATTACATGTGAAACAGTAATTCTTATATTTAACATTATTACATTCTTAAAATTAGAACAATGTCATATTTGTATGTTTTTACACCTCTGACGCAGTACTAGAAGTCATAAAATGTAATCTAGCATATCATTAAAACGTATCATTCTTAGGCATGACTCAGTTTCTTAATGCAGGGATAAAGTACAACAGCCCCTCCACAGAATCTCATGACGTGTGATAGACTAAAACAGTGCACTGAATATAAGCAGGCATTCAGGCAAATAAATTAACCGGGGCGCCACGCCCCAACTGGCATTCCCAAATAAGATGACCACATATACAACGACGCAGCTCATAAGTAACAAAACAGAAATTAAGCAAATAATACTGACTGAAGCTGCTTCAACACTGCAGCTCTCCATGTAGTCTTATATCTCACAGAACAGCAGACTCGCGAGAAACGTTCGAATTCGCGATGCCATGACGACACCACCATTGTCGCATGACAGCCAATACGTGCACGTGCTACTGTTGACGGATGCAGAAGGAATATTTGAAGAGAAACTTATTCACTTTTAGAAACTATGTAGGAAACGATCCATGTGTCCATCAAGAGATAACATGACGTCTCGAACTGTTCACTAAGAGCTTGTAATGGTTGTCGATTGACGTCAACATCTTCATTGTACTGCTTTACCACTCTTCAGAATTATAACCCGATTCACTATGCACGAAGAACTGCTGAATGTATTTTCCGCTTATCACATCCATTCACCAAACGTGAAGCTAGATTAGTGAAATGTTTTCAGTCCATGATTCAAGCACGTACGCTTGGTCCAAAGTAAAATCCTTCACAAGAGCTCTTACCGTTTGGTATGAAAATCCTGTCCAATTTCCAGAACGAGCAGCAACCCGCAACTCCTTTGTCCGCGTTATCAGCACAAGCACGACTGTCACCGTCACCACGCACTGCCGCCCGTGCCCAGCTGAGACTAATGCGTCATTGCCTGACGAAGCACAAGTTCCAGTGTCGCCAACAGCAGAGCCTTCACCGCAAGCACGAGGCTCGTGGAAACGTCGCCATTCTAATGACGATATCCGCGGGTTGGCAACAATGCAGACGAACAATAACCCGGCGCGCATTAGTCAACGTGAAAACCAGCTGATAGCTCGTGACGTCACGAACTGCTGCGTAGGTTGTGACGTCTTCATGACGCTGTAGGAACAAACAGTCTGGCATCGAATACACAGCTCGTGAATTGCGCACCCCAATGGTAGAGTTGAATGACCTTCCGCAGGGATGGGCAACATGGCAACATCGCTACAGATCAGACCTTTGGCCTCGGTGTAACGCACGCATTTGCGTTGGATTTTCATGGCCGCGTGGAATTTAAAATTCGATTGCGGGGCGCAAAAGACTCCTCAAGCGTCCTTGGCAGCATGCCCACCGCTTCCGTGTTGGCAAGGCCGGAACCGCGTGTGTGCAACAATTAAAATCAGTGCAACTTCCCGTCACTTGCTTCATTTTTGCTGTTAACATAGGTTTTCTCGGAGTACTCCTGTTTCCCGTCACCATTCCACCATTTATCAAATACTAATAGTATTCATAAATAAAAGGGTAAAAAGTACTGGCAATGGAATGTAACACAACTGGACGATCAGTGGTAGCTACGATAACAGTCCAGATTAGCTTCCCGATTTGATTTAGCAAATATACAGAAATGTGGATTTCAATGGTAAAAGGACATGGTTAAACCACTATTTATCACAACAACGTGTACTAAAATTTGCGTCAATATAGTAAAATCTTCGCTAGCCGAAATAAAGAGGCCTGACTCCATTTCGGATAAGAACACATTTTAGATGTAGATTAGAAACTGCCTCGATAACTTGTGTACACGAAAGTATCACATTCATTAAAAAAAATGATACACTGCACACAAACGTACAGTATTGCCAAATCTAAAATTTATTCTTCACTACACCTTTAAGCAAAAGTCCGAAATTTTCTTTCTGGGTTTTTGTTTCCATCTTTCTGGTAGTAGCAATGTCACTCCTGCTTAATGATTACTGTTCTGAAGTAAAGATTTTTAGAACGACGAAGTAGGCTGACATTTAGGGCCATTTGTTATATGAGAAAAACCACGAAAATCATTAAGAGGTATTTCAAATAAATTACATGCATTTTCCTACAATGGCTTCAAACAGAACCATTTTCCGAATAAAAAGTTTGGTATACACATTCCTTTTCCAACTTACGTAAGTAGCGTTTCTACCATAACTCGAAAATGCTTCCTTAACACACTATCGCCCGCATCTACGCGAGCTCTTAGAATAGCTATAAAATTTCCTGCTTTCTCTACTTAGTCATATCAAACTCACAATGGTCCCTATGACCACGTAACGGCAGATTCTGTCGTCCACATAGTACGACTATTTAGATTATTGGCTTGAGTTTTTTCCTATTTTCCAAAGCCTGAGTTATCTTTCCATCATCAATAGTTAGATCGATACATAATTTCTTTCCAGACGTAACTACATAGTTATAGGTCTCGCAAGCAGGGAATACCGACGGAAGGAATGCGAATGAAACAATGCGATAAGGAAGAGCGGGCGACAGGAAAGGTCACGAGATAGCTTAAATGATATTCAAGAGTACAGTCGGAAGAGAAATGACATCGATAGAACCAGTCTTGCGTTGCGATAGTTACATTACGACTTCAGTTTGTTCCATTGCATGTGAATACGTGTCTTGTATCGCAAGTTCATTCGTAAACATAAGCTGAGAGTTTAATAATTAGCTTCGAATTTTTCTCTTGCTACGTTCTTTATTTCCACAGCAATGTCCTCATTTGTTCATCTTGGAAGGGACAATACTTCCATCGGCCCGCACCTCTCGTCCCTCGGCGTGCCTACACACACACACACGTCAAAACAGACAGCAATGCCACCACTGCTCTTCGGTAATCGTTCCTTGCGCGAGCTATACCTGCTTTCAATGTGCCAGTGATCCTGTGACAAGGCGCAAGAATGTATGTGACTTTCTGTATGACCCAATTTTTTTAATGTGTGGCATACTTTGAAAATGAGATTTAAGTACTATACTTTAGAACAAGTAGCAGGTGAGCAGACCTACTAAAATTTTTCAATAGCCTCATATTTTTAAGTTGGTATCCTTTACTCCATAGTATATTTGTGTTTGTAAATATAAGATCCTCTCTTTGAAAATATTTGTAACAAAATGAAATTAATATTTAAATTAAATTTAGCTATACATTAGTGTGCTCTGAAGGTAACGAGCACTACAA
This sequence comes from Periplaneta americana, assembly GCF_040183065.1. Classification (NCBI taxonomy): domain Eukaryota; kingdom Metazoa; phylum Arthropoda; class Insecta; order Blattodea; family Blattidae; genus Periplaneta; species Periplaneta americana. The sequence goes on along the minus strand of NC_091131.1, from coordinate 59,063,748 downwards.
GTACAGCCCATTATCTGAAGCCCCCCCCCCCCCAAACCAAATCCTGGGTGCGTCCCTGGTAATATATTTCATTGGTAGAGTGGATAGCAAAATATGAGAGGGTTTGCATCTTTCTCCGGAAGAATGTGGGAGAAGGTTATACATTTTTTATATTCCCTATTTTTACGTCAATTTTAATTCACTGGTATAAGTGTAAAAAATTATTAAAGTTTCTGTGTAATGGCGACACATAGGCTGACTGCCACCTTGTTGTAATTGTATCAGCATATATTTTCTGTTATTCAGTTAACTTAGATAATAATTTTAATTTTTTTATTGGGTAATGGCACAAAAAGAGAAGTGTTTAGGTGGAATAGTAATATTGTCAAAGTGTAAATATGAACCTTAATACAGGCAATGGCACCAACACCTTCTTGCATGTAATTCATGAATCTAAAGCCCGACTATAACAGCCATTGTGACTAGTCTCATGGTCTAGTGTCAGAGCTACAGCTCATGAGACCCCGGGTCCGAAGGAATTTTCCCTTGAAGGGGATTGTTCCTATGTTAGTCCATAGTCTAGAAATTAGGTTACGTTTAGGTTTGAAACCTCTCCTAGAGCCACATATTCATAGTCATCCTAAATATCACTGGGACAGCGTAACTCCTCCCAGGCGCCTCAACCTCAGAAGTGGGTTACAAATAACTAGTCATCAGTGTTGTCATCCCATTTGCAAGAAATTATCGTATAGAACTGTAGACACTTACAAATTATAGTTTTCTTTTTGCACAAAATTATCATACAGTACTAATTTTTCTCTTTCCATAGATTTAAAATCTTGTACATACTTCAATTAAATTTTGGTTAATTTTTCGGTACCAGTACTTCAAAACAGTATTTCATTTCATATTTAGTATGATGTTTACTCAAATATGAATAATTTATTTAGATTTAGAATTACCATTACCACCACCACCACCACCAATAATAATAATAATAATAATAATAATAATAATAATAATAATAATAATAATAACTAGACATTGTGGAATTGCCACGAGAATCGTAAGGTTTACTATGTACGCAGTATAGATTGTATGAGCAGGGGACGTGCAAGGGATGGAATATGCCTCTGATGTAAACACTGAGCAGTATACTGCGGTTACAATGAAACCTGTATCCTGCATTCAATAAATATAATGAATGATCATTGAAGTAGGAAATGTCTAAACATGTAAATACACAATTATTTTGTAGTGAGATATATTAACTCTTAAAATTTAATGTAATATACTCACATCATCCTTCATTATGTGCATTGCAGTGAAGAGTTACGTACATTTTGAACGACTGCAAAGTGAATCTCCTCCGATAGTCACTCAAACAGTTTTTATATTGGGAAAATGTACGTTCAACGTCACACGATTTAATATGTGCATATTTCAAGTTAGAACGGAAAGTCATTACTTTTTAGTACACCAATTTCAGACACCTTGTCGTGACCTGATAGTACATCATTTATAGTACAAAGTTGTAAATAGACAGAATTTTTAGCAATAATGTTTCTCAACTTACATTTCACTTTTTCTGAAATTAGTGAATTGTTATTTTGGATAATGGTTTGTGATACTTTATACACTATATTAAGGGCTTCTGAGAGTTGTAGTTTAGACGATTCTAATAGGATGATGCTTTTGGACACGATTTTAAAATTAGAATCAATGAACAGAATATCTTCCAATAACTGTTCAAAAGGCAATGATTTTACAGTTGCAACAGCGGAACTGTTTGTGCTATCCAGTGCATCAATTACCTCCATTATTTTGCCGTAATATTCTGCATAATAATTAACAGCATCCAATCACGTTTTCCAACGGGTCAAGACTGGCTGCGGGGGTAAGGGTATTCCAGGGGCAATTGTTTGGAACAGCAACACTCTCATTGTGGTATGTTTGATTGAATTCTTGTCTGCAATGAACAAAAATGTTAAGCTTTGACCATTCCAACCACAGTAATGCAAAAACAAGTGCTTACATAGGTATACATTATCTGTAGCTGCTCTATCTATTTGGACCGGTCACAACTCTTAACATGAACTGCTTATACTACGAGACTGGGCGGTCGCTCACCTCCTCTATACTACCGTACATCGGCAACCTGATTGCATGCTGCCTGTGGCAATTCAACGAAGTCTAATAATAACTATATATAGAAAGAGAATGGAGAGGAAGACAAAATACCATTAAAATGAATCACCAATAAAGTTGAAGTGTTTCATGCCGGCTGCTGGTAGTCTCTTATACCAATGTATTAGGCTACTGTTGGTGTTGCAGCATCATAAACATTGTATTACTCGACCAAGGCGAGTGGAGCCGCGAGCGTAATGTGAATTATCGCGATGCGGTATTACGAATTTCAGCAGGAGAATGCCCGACCAAACGTGTCGAGGATTGTGCAAGTCTTCTTCCAAGATCGAGGGTATCACTGCTCCTCTGACCTGCACGTTCGCCAGACATGTCGCCCATCGAACATGTCTGGGATATGGTTGGTCGGCAACTTGTTCGTCATGGTCCTCCAGCACCCACTCTTGACACTTTGTGGTCTCTAATACAAACTGCGTGGAGGGAGATTCCCCAGGAGCATATCCAGGCCCTCTCTGATTCCATGCCACGACGCTTAGAGGCTCTGATTACAGCGGAAAGATGGCTTCACACCATACTGAAATCTCACGGTTACAGATCAGGTACAATTCTGTAATTCTAATCATTTGTGTATTGTCATGTACCTAATTTGTGGTATCAATTTCATTTCAGTCACATGTATCCTTCTTGATGTTGTAATTTCCACTAACAGTGTATATCACGTTTATAAAGTAATAAAAATATCACATTAACACTGCCTTCTTTCCATAATATTACATTTCTATTCTTCCCATTCAACTTTAAATCCATTTACGATATGCACCATCATATTAAGGCCTAATGCAATAATGATCCTTAAAGCAACTTTTAACTAAAGCCATTTCTACATGGATATCATTTTATTCATAATTTAAACGAGACAGATCATTATTGGATCAGTGTACACATTTAAACTGCAAAAACCACTGTAGGCTGAAGTAGAAGGAAGATGAAATCTAGAATTCATAAAAAAACACGTAAATCTGTAAAATTTCAATTAAGTTGCATAATTATATCTTTTATATACCAGGAGTATTTTCCGTGTGAGTTACACAATACATAATCATGGTATGTATGAATAGCATAATTATGTTACGGCTGGCAACACTGATTGCACGCAAGTAAGCAATTCAACACTATTTCTAATACATGCATATTATTTTTTTTTTTCGCGAACGTCGAAAAAACGCTTACAGCCATCAAAACTTTCAAAGAGATAAGTTATCAGCTAATTACAATTAATTGTTCTAGATACAATAAGACGAAGATATACAGTATGTCATATAACGTATCAAACAATAAAGCGCTGTCCTTCAAAATACTGAAACATTTAAACTCAAGGATCCATGATAATGCGACCATCTGTGTCTTATTGAATTAGTTTCACAATATGGATGTTAAAAAATGAACATATATATGGTCACGATATAATTATTATAACAAATATTAGTTTCCCAAAAAATAATTTTCGACAAATACTCAACAAATAAGTATTCGCACAACCCTCATTTCCAGTATTTGTAGTAGTAGAATACTTTTGTTTCAAGAAGTTACGGAAGTGCGTCAAATCGGATTAGTAAATCATGCCGTATTATTGTCCTTTGAGTCTCAATATGCACAAACAGGGTGAAAATTGATTCATTTCGTGTCAATGCCTAGCTGTTAGGAGCGGCAGATTTGTTGGAAGGTCAGGGTCGGGCGCCTCTTGCTAGCCCTGGCCAACCATCCGGAAGTGCTCGAACCAAGGTCCTTTGCGAGCTTCTTTGTTCACCGGTCTATCTCGTTGTGGTGCACAAAACAAAGGAGTGCTACACATGCTCTTCTGACGTCCAAAATTACTTACGCAACACCGTGCATTGATCAACTGTCGACAATCCGATCAGTTTCTCTACTGCCAATGCACTTAGAAATGTGTACCGGCATCCGGAAAATGTTGTTTACATTTTACTTCAATAGTAACTAAATGTTATCGAGCATTAAATTTCTGTCCTGATTACATTCCACATTTGTAACAGTACTTCACACTGATGTGAAAAATCTATCACTGTTCTCGTAAAAAGCTCCGCTTCCACTACTAGGTACCTCTTTCTTTTAAACTAAGCTTCATATTCAACATCAAATTCTAATGAACCTTAAAGAACTTGAAGGAAATTTAAACTAGGCATAATATTTATGGCTGGAACTCGACAAAAACGAACGTTTTAAGCACCATGAAACAATTCAGTTCTACTTCAAAAAACTTTCTCACAAAACCTAAGTTTGATTAAAAATGGTAAAACAGATTTCCTCTAATTTAAAAAAAATTCCTCTTTAAGTGAACAAATAGCAATTCATCGAAAAATATATCGCCATCATTAACTATCCATTATTCTTTTCCACGCACTTCAAACTTGTTAATTTTGTGTAGTGGACGCAACAAAAACTCAAAGTAAAAAAAAAATTAATTGCGACAGGCTGATGTCAGTAGATTTAATGGCACGTAAAAGACCTCATGCGAGACAAAATTCCGGCACACCGGCGACGCTGATATAACCTCTGCAATTGCGAGCGTCGTTAAATAAACTATCATTTAATTTAAAAATTTAGATTGTAAAAATTATGGTTCCTTTAACGACGTTAAACAAACGACGCTCGCGACTGCCGAGGTTATATCAGCGTCGCCAGTGTGCCGGAATTTTTAAGCACACACTTAAATGTCATCGATCTGGGACGGGATCGAACCCGCAACCTTGAGCACAGAAGATCAACGCTATACCAACTACACAACCCAGGCCGACAAAAATCAAATTATGAAGGTTTGATCGATGATACAATCGTAAACATACTTTTTTTTTTAATTCTAGATGTAACTTTTTCTTAGAATAAACTAATTCTTTTTATAATGGCAAGTGAAGAACAGATTCATTCAACGTAACATAAATGGGTTTGTTCGATGATACGATCGTACGTAAATGCAAAAGATTTTTTGTCACTTGTCACACAGAGGTTAAAAACAAAATTTATACACCTAAGAATTTCTGATGGGTTGTTAATCACAAATTTTATGAAACACACTAAAATAAAATACTGGGTTCAAAAATGAGTGAGTGAACTTCAGGCGTTTATTGCAGTAGACGTGCGTTATATATCAATACAATCTTCCGAAACGAATTCCCACGTGGAGACAACAGTCCATCACAACAAGTTGTCGAGGTAAGCTTAAAATAGAGTTACGCCGGGGTCTGCCAAGCCCAGCTCGTGCTACGCGTTCATCCCATCTTAACAGAACTCGTGAAGGTCAGCCATGAGACTCTAGTGAGTTGCATTTTCTTAGCGGGAGGGAAGGGGTCCCCCCCCCCCGCCATTCTTTGTATCCCAGCTGTAACGTGTAGAACGACGAAATGGTATTGGAGGGTAAGAGGTAAATCCCAACAATATAAACACATATTATTCACTCTAGCACAAACCATGCAATAATTCATTGATGTTATGACGACATTTGCATTGTCACAGTGAAGTCTGAATTCGTAAGTTAAAACTACCGCCTCCTCGAAGGGAGCACATGCTTTCTACCAGCGATGTCAGTCAATTCATGTTTATGTACATGTATTAGGGTTCAATGTCCATAGAAAAATGAAACTGAACCAGAAAGTTTCCCCCACTTGTCACTACTGTAAAAATGTGTGCTTAATTCATTTTCTCCCATTATTTCAGACTGTTCTTTTTACAGATAAAATATGTTCTCAAGATTCTTCTGAAATCTAATCATGTTGCAGGAAAATTCCACAGCAGACAATGTAGGTGTTAACGACACCGACCCTTATACACGGTGATCTTTTGAGAACGCATGTGCTTTCTGTTCGAGAGGTAAGATCCCTACTACCGGCACTCAGAAACATATGGGTAAATATAGGAACAGAGTTTCCTCGAGGTACTCCCACTCACTACCACATTTCCACCGCTGTTCAAAGAAACGTTAGGAAGAACACGAGGGACCAGAACAAATGCACACTGAACGAAACAATCACTACGGATGACACTCGATTCCACGGAACACTTGCGCACTTGGGCTCTCCCATATCGATATCGGTAATGTGACGTCACATGTTTACACTTTCACGAGCGCATCTCAAGGTCTACTTACTGCGCCGCCGGACTCCGCGCGCTCCCGCCGTCGCTCACCGACTGAAGCAAAGCCACCAGCCACGGCCAATACTAAAGGTCGCGCGCGCAGCCTTACGGGAACATGGTGAAAGTCAATCATCAAAGTATGCTGGGGCTCTCACGCTTCGGTCGTCTTTACCTCCTTTCTGAAAAGTATCTCTAGCGAGATGGGAAGCTGCGCCTTTCTTTATGGGGTTTACGTAAGGTTACCTCCTAAAAAGTTAATATGGCCGTCTTTTCAATGTTGTCAACTGTTACCAGATATCAACAAAGCAGGTGAAATCGCAATACTATATACTGAAACAATATTTATGATTTCATTGATCAAGTATTAAAATATATTGTGTGGCAACATTCATTGGTTTGACTAAAGTTTACGATTCATAAGACCTAACCTAAAAATATTTCATTTGACCCTTGTTTGACCAAATAAAATTAGTACCACTCCGAAAATCGAACACCGCTTTAAAAATGCATGCAAATTACAAATGGCTTTTAGAGAACCCGAAAGTCATTGCCATCCTCACATGTCTGCCATCGGTCCCTATCATAAGCAAGATTAATCCAATCCTTACCACCACAGCCCACCTCCCTCAAATCAATTTTAATATTATCCTCTCATCTACGTCGCAGCCTCCCAAAAAGTATTTTTCCCCTCTGGTCTCCCAACTAACACTATATGCATTTCTGGATTCGTCCAAACGTGCTACATGTCCTGTCCATCTCAAACATCTGGGTTTAATGTTCCTAATTATGTCAGGTAAAGAATACAATGTGTGCAGTTCTGCATTGTGTAACTTTCTCTATTCTCCTGTAACTTCATCCCTCTTAGCTCCAAATATTTTCCTAAGTATCTTATTCTCTAACACCCTTAGCTTCTGTTCCTCTCTCAAAAAGAGAATCCAAGTTTCCCAACCATACAGAACCAGTAATATAACTGTTTTATAAATTCTAACTTTCAAGTTTTTTGAAAGCACAATGGATGCATGATATTTATTATTATTGTCCAAATTCCAAAACACTGGCGAGTAACTTTTGTTTCATGAACGTTGGCAGTGTTTTCAAATGCAAATGATGCTGTCAACGTAACAAGGAAACTACCAGTTGTATTTGCCAATACTGAAATTCAAAACAAAGCTGACAAAAGAAAATTCAACCTGACAACTAGAAAATCACTATAATCCACTAGCATATACAGGATGTAAGGTGCATAAGTGCCATCCTTTTCACAGTCGCTGGGGGACGGTCTACAAGATCAACAAAATGTCCATACAACATAGGATCAAAACTTAGTAGTTTTCCCAGAAAAAATATTTCTTTCCTTTCCTTATTTTATTTGCGTTATACTGCTTATATTAGTAAAATTACGAAAACAATTAAGTTTTCTGCTATAGTTACATGAAAAATAGTAAAACTATAATAGAAACTTTCGAAATTCTGTGTGCTGAATATATAATATTACACACGCCACTAAGAAAGTTTTGCGATGTCACTGGACCAACTCTGCCATTTCTCTTCCGACACTTCTGCTTCATTTTCACCTCTGGGAAGATTACGAAATCACGTGGAGCAAGATCAGGGCTGTATGGAAGTTGGTCAAGTACAATCAATCCTAATTTTACAAGAAACTCTGAATGAAATAAGATTAGCTCTTTGAGCAGGTGCATTGCAGAGGTGCAGTAGCCAAGTGTTTAGTCGTAATCTTGGATGAAGATTCTTGAGCTCCTGGATGACCCGAGGAAAGCACACTTCGCTGTACCACTTTACTGTCACCATGTGTTGTGATTCAAGTACATTTTGCTACACAATGCCCCACAAAGTGAAGAAGACCACCACCATACTCTTCTTCACTGACCTGAATTTTCTCAGTCTCTCAATTCGATACCCATACTCTGTTTTGAGCCTCGATTGCAAAGTCATAAAAAGCCACATCTAATCACCTGTGATGATGCTCTTTACATTCTGTGACATCCCATTTTCAAATTTTTTTTTTTTTTTTCTGACGCTATTTCACGCGAAATGGTTTCTGCTCTTCAGAAAGAGAATGTGGCACTCAGAAACTACAAAGCTTTCTCACAATGAAATGATCACATAGGACCATCTGAACAGCTGATGCAGGAATGTGGTGTGTCTCCTCTATTTGCCAATATGACAGTCATTTAACCTGCTGGAGCATTTTTCTCATAGCCTCCAGGTTTTTCTCAGCTACTATTTCCAAGAGTAATCTTCAGGGTTAAAATTCCCTTCCTTAAACTCCCAATACTAACAGAATATTAATGTCTGATGTGGACATCTTCACCCAGCACTTATCAATTATCAATCCACAAGCGAAATTGTAGTGGATAATTGCCTGATATTCAGTTTTAGACCACTCCGACAATTTAAAATGCATTCACTTCCACTCCTGGGCAAGGAATGCAGGTAAAGCTGCACCCTAATGCCTCCAAGACTGGTTTTTAACCATCAATCTATTCCTCATAGTGTCAGCCATGTCTGGCCAACGGTTTCCCTGCATTGCAAAACTTTCCTAGTCCCTTTGTATATGGGCAAGGAAACAAATATAACTGACAATAGAAATCATGAAAGAGGAAAGCTCACCACTCGTTCTTTTCCATCTTTATTTAGACCATGTCATAATGAATGGCAAGTTAATTTTACTATTCTACATAATACAATAATGACAACACTTCTATTTGCAGGCGATCCAAGTTATTATAACAGGCTCACAATGCTCACTCCAAAAAATGTTGCATCAATAATATCCGAAATAGTTCTAATATATAATTTGACAATTTCTTAAACTAAAACGAAGGAAAAGAACAAAGAGGAAAAATTTTAATAGATAACCTAATAATTAAACAAATTAGGAACTCTGATTATTTGGGTTGCCAAGTTGGAGAAAACAGAATTTTAGATTTTCAAAGCAAATTGAAAAGAATTAAGTATAAAAGTGTTGTGAATCAAGACTGAAGATTTAATTATTTTTGAGGAATAATTCAATTAAATGTGTGTGTACCACTTACAGTAAATGCGGTGCAGAAACAATTTTAAAATTCTACAACGTGATGGGATGACTGTCCCAACTCTCCTAATGGATGATATTGATAACTATAAAGCAATTTCATAAAATCTCTTATCTGTCATGTGTTGGTCATATGACATCTGCTGTATAGATTTGTTCGAGAAAGCAAAATGTAGTTTCCCCAGAAATAACGGATTTTCATTGTTGAGCATTATTTCGTCAGTCATTCTTATGCACGTGTTGCAGACGATTTTTGTCAGAAATATCCTAATTCTACAATCCCTAACAATTCGACGATAACCAGAATAATCAAGCATTTTCGGAAATGTGGACAAAGTTGCAGACAAAAAGGGATCCAGAAGACTAGCCATTATGATTGATGCTAAACTGGCTATGTGCAGAAAACACAAAGGCTCTCCTTCAGAAAGTCTCAGGACAGCAGCAGTATCACCAGGGATATTGCATAGAGGTGCTCAGAAAGCTACAAACAAGTTACATCTCCGTGCATACCATGGTTATAGTATTCAGGAACTCAAGAACCCAGACAAACATAGGCACTTTGTCTACTGCAGGTGTCTTCAGTCATTTGTTGAGCATAGAATTGCACCACCCTTTGGTAGGTTTCTCTTCACTGACAAAATGTAATTTCATCTCAGTGGCTATGTGAACAGACAAAACAATAGAATTTCGTCCTCCAAAAATTAACGTTTTTGCATGAAAAGCCATTGCACTTTAAAAAAATTGGAGTGTGGTGTGCAATATCACATATAGAAGTAGTGTGGTGAATTTTATTTCGAACTACACTGAATAGTGCAGTGTACCAAAAGTTCATTACATAGTTTACTGTGTCAGGTGCTGGTTGCAGCCAAGATGGTGCCACATGTAACACATCAAATGAAACCTGGAATTCTTGTGCAATTATCTGGTGAACATCTAACTTCTAAAGGGCTGTGGCCCAATGATTGCCATATTTGACATATGAAGACCTTTCCCTATCGAGGTATCTCAAAGAAAATGCCTATAAAAATGATCCACATACATTGGATGACCTAAAGAATATTACAATGGTCGTGACCAGGATCAGTTTACAAGTGTTTTGCACAGCGATATCAAACTTGGTGAAAAGAGCTCACATATGCACTCGTGTACAAGGAGGCCATTTCGAACACATGTTGCAACAGCCTATGTGAAAAAGACAGAATAATATTAACAACCATACATGAAACATATGCAAAGAATGCCGTAGGCCTATTTCGAATTCGTAAAAAGATATGAATTTCACCCATGTGGAAAAAGAGAAAGAGGACACAACCAAAGAAATGAAAAGAGAAATTCAATTACTTAATCCTGGAATCAAAACAGCCAAAGCCTTGTAGATGATGGAAGCAATTTAACATATTACAAAATTTTTTATTTTATTTTTTTAATTTCCTTCTAAATTTTTTGACATCTATGGAAGCATCTGGTTTTCAAAATTTCCTTCAGTTTCGCACATGAAAAATGTTTATCTTCGTTCAAATAATCTCTGCTTCTTATTTTTCACAGTCAGTAACATCTTTGTGGATAAAAATCAGGCTTCCTGACATTTCACGGCCCCTTTTACTTCTGGCTTCAATTTTTCAGTGAAGTATAGTAACAAAAGACTAGTATGTTAAGTTCCAGCCAAATTACCTTAAGAATAATGTAATTCCCACTTTTAAAGAAACCAAATTTACGAAAAATCCCGTTTTTAAAGAACACTTTTCAAGTGGATTTTGTGATAATGAAGCCTGAAACATCGACCTGACTTTCAATAATCAATAGTACCAGCATATTCGATAGTGCATCTCATTCGATATAATGCAGCACCACATTGCGGTATTATTATTTATCTTTACGTTCTTGCTTTGCATTGCTTTCATAGAGTGATTCCTTTGTTCTCACGAGTTGTGTGCGTTCTGTTTCCAAGTTTTTTTTTTGGGTAGTTTATGCTGTTTATGCATCATAATGGCGACTAAATGGAAAAAAAATTAACTACTGGGCAGAAAGTGGAAATACTAAATGATGTTGAGGCTAATAATCAAATAACACTATCGCATATGGCAAAAAAAAAAAAAAAGCATGATTTGCCAATTACTTCATTATGGGGAATAAAAAAGAAGGCATTTTCAGAGAGTTTTAGTGTGGTTTGGGTTCACCATTTGTGCCTCACCATTTATAGAGTTAGAAAATATCAGTAGCAAAGCTCTTAAGAGGCTTTTGAGGGTTAGTCTACCCAAAAAATTTGAGTTATTATACCTAATAATTTTAGGCCTGTAAGTTCGTAATACTGTAACAATGAATCATAAACTTGATTTAACTCCGATCCTTACATATATTAAGTTCACTGTTGACAGTCATTTCCAGATCCGAGAGTTTAGTGTAAGGCAAGGCTTGTGGCCACAAGCCTCTGAAGACATGGCTACATCTTGACTCTTAAGCTTGAGGGTTGGGATCAGGAAGGTGGAATCAATTTGCTATATCTCCTAGCTAGCCTTGTAGTCTACCATCACAATAATATCACAGTTTAGTATATACAGTTGCAAAGCTCAATATTTAATAAATATGCAAACATAGATAGTTGCTGACCACCAGGATTGCTACTATTGCCTCAGCACAGACCCTTTCCCGAGCAGACGATAATGAATGTTCGGGTTTTCTGTTTCAGTGTACCGAGCTCAGTAAAATATATTATAATTTTATTGCGTATCATTACTAAATTTTATTTAGTGTAATGTGTCCATAAGTTCCGTTTACTTCTTATTGCATAATTTGTTGCAGAAATAATTACAAAACTGTGTTATTTTATTGTGAAGAGAATTTTACATGTTAACATAATCTATTCGCATCAACATTTTAGGTTTAGAATAGAAGCTATTTTGAGGTTTAATAAAAAAGAATTTATGTTGTGATTTTAATTTAGCACATCTACCTTCCTTAATTGTAGATAAAAAATTTACCATACCACTCCTATGAAATTAGTGTACGTACAATTGTGTTACTTCGTCTCTTAGGAAGTAGATAAATACAATAATTCAGTACGTACTCAATTGTAGTATTAAAATACAAATTGAATGTGCGACATATCATACATGACATTATGCTTAATTATAATGTATAAATGCGAATATTGAAGTAATGTTACAGTAAACATAACCTATAATTTCATCATATCTAAATATCCGTGTGGTGCAACTGAAAATTATTGAATCGTGCATAAATGAATGTATAAGAATTTCGCAACATTTAATTCAAATAAAGGGAGGTATTACACAAACGAACAATGTAATTTTCACACCAAAAATATTTCACCTTAACTCGCAAGAGAATTATGTCTGAAGTGTCTCATAACCATTGTTTTAAATTCTATTATTGCAATTACACTACATTTTAGAGAAATATGTTATTCTTCATGCATTCCTACTAATTTATATGATTTAAAAGCCACCATTCATGATCGGGTTAAGCGAGTCACATGGTTTGCCTTACAGCCTGTATTAGATCATGATGGCAGTGACACAGTCTATTGTTCATAGTCCTCACAGCGCTCCAAGCGGCTAGCAACTATCGTGAGAAATGCGAAAAATCATCCCAAGCTTCGCAACTGTATATACTAAACTGTGATAATATGTTACACTATATTAATGTTCTATGAATGGACTGTGTTGTTGAGTATTAGTTTAATCAAAAGTACATGCATGTGTGTTACATATTCAATTTTGTGTAAAATGACTCATACTGAGAGAACATTGACGTCAGTATTATTATTTGTAGAAATGAAAGAGGAACAGTTTTAGTTGGACATATGACACAAAATGTGCTCACAAAGATAGGAGATTGACACTACATTTACATATTAAAATAGTGGATGGAGGAAGACAAAATAGAAAGTTTCAACTTTTGTGGTAAAGAAATATCCTTCGCTAACAGAGTGCTCTGAGAGAAATAAGTTATATTGTTATATCTGTAGCCTGTTTGAGGATGAAAATGAGTGGTCATCTTGTCAGGTCTGTGTCACAAAAAAATATTTTGATAGAAAAACCGAGAAACATCTGCTGTATAAAAAGATATAAGGTAAGCAGATTTTTTCTGCCTACCCAGTATTTACACCAAGCTTTGCCACCGGAAAATATTATAATGAAATGTACTGTAAATAATAATTGGTCTAACTAATAAATGATCATAATGTTTGGTACATAACACATACGTTAGTATTAGTTAGGCCTATTTTAGCCTTTCCTTTCCATCTTATGTAAACCCCCTTTTAAGGAAAAGAAATGTAATCCCTCAGAGATTCGGTTAAAAAGGGTTCTATTGTATTACTGATTGTATGAGACTATCATGTACGTCATTTGTACAGCTCTCATAACAATCTTGTTGACAATTCTAACGCAATACACAATACAGTTCCAGATCAGTCAACTGCATTCACATAAGCTCTAATTATGCAGGTTTCACTTAATTCTGGACATCTACTACATTGATTAGTCTTATCCTAGACACAACTCATGTCACACAAACCTCAGCTTATACAGGGAGGTTAATTGGGGACGCTCGAGTTTTGCAGGAGCCATTCTCCACCAAAAGATGGCACGATTACTGGGAATAGTGCACGCAATCTTATTAAAATAAACAAAAATTTGTTGAATATGACAAACATGCCAAACAAAGATTATAATAGGCTACATAAAATGAAAATTACCTCATTCTCTGCTATTTAATTTTCAATTAATTATTTACTTTATTCACAATCACGAAGGCCTGTTTGTACGTTTCTGTCCCATATTCTGGTTTGAGACATCTTACAAACCTCAGTTTACAAGAAATACAAATTAGACCTGTTGCACTGGCCAGTGAATGAATATTGCACACTTTTATCATTGTCAATGTGACGCTATAAATCAATTTTCAACGCTTTTATCACAGCCACAACACATTTCAATTTTCACTGCACTATATAGCTATATGAAATTATCATTGCATTAACACACTGATTAATTCACAAAACACACGCTTAACAAACTAAATGTAATTATGAAGAATGGAGACAACTCGTCTGCCATCACATTCCACTTCTTTCACTAGACGACTCTCGACACATACGCCAAGGCGGCAACATTTGCAAACAAAATATTTAAACGTGAGGAATGTTACTACAGGTGTGTAGTATTATGTGATAGGTTAGGTTAGATTAGGTGTGTATTATGTGACAAGTTAGGTTAGATTAAATTAGGTGTGTAGTATTGTGAGAGGTTAGGTTAAGTTAGTTTAGATTAGGTGTGTAGCATTATGTGACAGATGTTGGCGACACTGAAAACACTGTCATAATCTGGCAATCTTTTTCATTCACGTACAAAGAATTTGGTATATAAGTAAAGTACATAATTGGGGCAGTTTGGGTGGACATACAGCTCTCCCAGTGATCACATCAATTTCCACTACTCCATACTATAAATCCTACGCATTTGCAAGATATTTTAACAATTTTCTCTAGTGCCAGGGACATAAGTAACCTTCATATCCAAAAAAAAAAAAAAAAAATTACTCGTCAATAGCAGATTTTATTCTGAATGCAATCAAAATTTAGATTTCTCAATGTTTCGAAAGACACTCACCAGAATCGAAATTCACTCAAGTCACATTTGTAGGTTATGTAATTATTCATACTGCATTATATAACGCAAATATTCACTGCATCAATATCACTGTTTTCTGAATTGTAAACGAGATAAGTGAAAAGCACACAAACACCATTTCGTAGCACTTTGTAAAATGACACTACTTATAACTGCCACAATCATTTTTCACTTGTAGTGTTCCAGACATGCACAATTTAGTGAAGAGAATGTAGTTTCTGATTGGTTAGGGCTCTTGAGTCTACCTATGAAGGAGTGATTCAAACGATGTAAAAATTTATACAGATAATAACCCTTATTCATATAGCAATGAGCTATAGGTTGAAACCAGTGAGTGCATTATTTCCAGAGTTCGAGGCTTGTAAAGATAAAGTAATCTGTATGGATATGATGGAGTTGTTACAAAATGTCAAAATTTATATAAACAATGACTCTTGCCCATATAGTAATAAAGTCACTGTTTGAACCCAGCAAGGGAATTATTGCCAGAGTTCAATTCTTGTAAAATTGTAAGTAATCAGGATTTGGTGTAGGGCGTGTGGATAAAGGAGTTAAAAATTAGTATTACTGACTGCAATAAATTTTTTACTACACTGGAAGGAGGTAATATTGTAATTCAAATGTATTACAATGGAAAAATGAAAGAAGTTACCAGGATTACTTTAACTATTGTCACTTAAGTATTATTCTTCACAACACTTCATTATGATTTACAGAATTTATTGCAGTCAATAATGAAAATTCTTAACTCCTTTACACAGCTAGATCCATGAGCTCAACAATTAAACCCTAATTAAATATAATTTTATAAGGCTCGAACTCAGAAAATAATGTCCTCACTGCAGCCAAACTCTGGCGGGTTACTATATGGGCAAGGGTCATTATCCTATAATACATTTTTATACTTTTATAAATAGGTAGGTCTATTCCTTCACAGCTAAACCAAACAGCCCAACACCAACCCAGTTTCTTTTGCTCTAATACTATAAAACTTATAATCAAATTCGCCATAAAATTAACTTTACATAGTCGGCTCCCTATGAACCTTCCATCTCAAAAGATTTCAAGTTACAGGATATTGACAAATCAATTTTGACAGAATTCTAGTGCAGTGTTGAAACAATCACAAGAAGAATTACCAAAGAAAACAAAATAGCAGATAATCGTATGGTAAACATTTACAGAAATGTATTAAAAACTTTATTCCTAGAGATCGCAACATGAGAAAGTTACAAAATAGTCCACTTACTCATGAGTAGCTTGTTCAGCCCGTTAAAAATTATAATTGCATTGTTTGTGTAAAATTACTAGGTACAAAGGCAAACAATGAAGCACATCTTAATGACATCATGGTTAAAATACTACGATCTGTGCTAAAGAATATAAAAAAGCGACTTTAAATTATTTTCCAAAATATTATTAATAATGAAGGTATTAAAAAAAAAAAAAAAAAAAAAAGGTAAAGGTATCCCCGTAATATGCCATAAAGGCACTTGGGGGGGCATGGAGGTAGAGCCCCATGCTTTCCATGACCTCGGCACTAGAATGAGGTGGTGTGGTCAGCACCACGCTCTGACTGCCTTTTAAGACCGGGAAAGACCCGGTACTCAATTTTATAGGAGGCTGAGTGAACCCCGGGGCCGTTCTGAAAGTTTGGCAACGAGAAAAAAATCCTGTCACCACCTGGGATCGAACCCCAGACCTTCCAGTCCGTAGCCAGCTGCTCTACCAACTGAGCTACCCGACCGCCCATATAGAAATATGTAAGGTATACAAATTTCAGTGATGGATAGGAGATGCCTACCTTTCACATATATCGTTTTTCCGCCAACTTAACCTCACTAGATGTTATACTTGTTGTCTTGTATTGAACTGATTTTAATGTTTTTTTTTTTATTATTATTTTTTTTATTTTTATGAAGCACCCACAGAGGTTTGGGAGCAACAGCATATAAGCGGTGGGTGTGAGTAGCGAGTCCCCCAAACAAAATTACATTCCGAATTAGGTAGAGATATGACTAATACATTACTTTATTAGACAGACTATGGGATTAAAGTTGGATTGATTCCCGGCTAAGTCAAAGGTATCACCTGAACTTCCGGTGTGCTAGTTTCGCCTACCCTTATCCTATATATAATATTTATTTCTATTTCTACTATATATTATAACATCAGTTATGACGTGTCATCTCACATAAAACCACCCGTTCATACACTTATCCACAACAGCTGGGATTTAGTACATCGTATCTACGAAATTACAGATTAAATAAAGGTGCCAAATGATTCTCTCAGAGGAATTTTGAATTGAACCGAATTTAACGGAGGGGGGCACTATGGCCCAGCACTGCGACCTGTTAAGATCTATTGCCACTAAGGTTCCCTGTATGTCCAGTTTCAAGCAGGCAACCCCACTCGTCCCTAGGCTAGCACCCTCCATGTGTCGCCAGCTGGCGTTTGAGGAATGCTATGGAATGATAATGAAATGGAGAAATGGTGACGGAATGATGTAAATGCCTAATTTGGGGAAAAACAGGAGAACCCCGAAAAAAAAACCCCAACTTGCGACATCCGCCACAAGTGTCACTATGGATTTTTTTCATTGACCTGACCGGGAATCGAACCCGGGCCGCCTGCGTGAGTCAAAGTCTTACCATTCAGCCATTGCAGAGGGTGTCCTCAGAGGAAAATTATACCCATTACATTTCTGAAGCTATGCAACATTGCTAACTCATTATCTATGTAATTCTCCCGATTAACTGTACCACTGCCACGAGAGGTCTGCTAGGAATTAGGGGCCCACTATGTCGACGAATAATATACTTAAACATATGGTAACACGTAACGCCCTCGACCTCTCGCCAAAGTGGAAGTCCAAGAATGTTAGGGAAAAAAATTGTGCCTCCTTAATTCGGATAACTACCTTCCCGAATTGTCCTTATACCTGAAACTTTTAGAGATGAAAATCCTAAATATTTAAACAATTTCTACAACAATAATTTAGGCCTAATGGTTTTTCCTTTGTCAAAAAGAACAGTAATATTTTCTCTATCACTATTACTGTACATTGCATTGAATGCAATTGTGTAATTTTAACAAAATGCTCTTAGTGTGTTCATGAAACAAAGCTTGCAACTAGGCTATTCTACTTTTTTTCTATATTTCTCTTGAATCTTGTGAGTAGCAAGTAATATAAAATTATCTTACCATGCCCTGGTGAAGTATAAGAAACCAGCTGACAGATGAATTGAAGGGAACTTCAAATGGAACAAAGACGAGCTGATGTAACTTCACGAGCTGTCTGAGGAGTAAGCACAGCATCCATAACCACACTACTTCAAAATACTATTTCCAGTATCATCTGAAACAATACAATACTCTCAAAACATATTTGCACTCTATTTATTAAGCAGCCTTTCTAAATTCCAATTAAAAGTTACGCACTCGTCCAATTTTGAACACGCAACCTACGTGTTATCTCCAACAGTTAAAACTGCAATGTCGTAATTGCAACATTTTAACTTGCACCATTGTATTTGTTACCTAGAGGAAAAGTACGTATTACTTAGGTCTGCTCTTCTAGTCCACTATTCCACATATTAAACTCACAAAGTAACCAAATGAAATATAGATGTTCATTATGTTATCCACTAAACTGCGCATTAAATATTATTTGCTCCAACATAGTTCAAAATGTATTTTCAGCTGCAGATCTGGCTACAAATACACCCACAGACGAACCAATCAAGATCGCTATGCTTCAAGAAAATGGCGACTTTCATGTCGCTGCCTTTCCAAATCAAGGAAGTACTCCTTATAATCAATACCGTATTCTAAAGTTGTATTGTTTAAACAAACCATTAATATCAAATCTTACAATATACACAAAATAAAACTCACCACTGACGCTTATTGCATATTAAAATATGTTCATTCAACTACTGATGACAAGGCATTCCTTCACAATAAGACAGGACTGATCATGTGACTAGACTTCTCTATTCTGATTGGCTCGCATTGCCAGCTGTTTCTATCAGACTTCGTAGAAGAACCATATATTTTGTACACGACACTTGGACTTTACGTTTTACATATAAAATCTGAAAATGTATTTAGATACCAGACGGAACGGAAAAGAATATTCATATAAAGCACTCTAGCGTATATGTTGAATATATCTCAATGAACTATTGCATTAATCTTCCGGGTTTTTAAAACGCATGTTCAACATACAACCACACACAAAATATAATTTTTTCTCGAAAGGAATTTCACCAGACTAAATATTATTTTACACAACCACGTCTGCAGTTATATGCTGTAAACATACCTGTCCTTCGATCTTTCCCAGTAACTTGTCCTTTCTATACAACAGATAAGCACATAAAACAATTTCCAACAGCATTCTAATGTTTCATGATGGTACAGACTGTTTAGTAGATTCAACAGTTGCAACCACAGAACACCAAGATTGTAACCATACATACACAGTTGTCAAGACCAGGTAAAGAATACAGAATGAAGAGAAATAGTACAAACAGGTTTAGAGAGCGCTAGAGTAGGATTGGCATAGTGGTATTTGTATGTGGGTACGCACCGTTGCTTACGAGATTATATACGAGGAAACCACTTTAGACCCGTATTTCAAGCGCTATGCGCCAGCTTGTTTATAATCTCGTAAGCAACGGTACGCACACAGTTAAGCCCAGTTCCCACGGTACTTGTTACCCCCTCGCATATGTGGTACCTAAGAGGCCACGTCGGTATTTTCCCCTTCAAAATTTTCTAGAGCTCCTTCAGTGGAGTAGCGTAACCCGGAGTGAGACAAGTGGCCAACAGGCTTGGAGCTCACACATTGTTTCTTTCTACCCCGAACTCTTTGCGAGGACGGGTTTTGCGTACCTTTAAAATTTTTCCTCCCATTTTTCCTCTTTCCCGTGTGCGGTATTTTGCAATAGTGTACAATTGAATATCTCCCTGGAAAAAGGATGTAACCGACAAAAGTGTAATTCATGTGTCAGAAGAAAAGAAAATAATTTCAAGGCGATATTTCATTAGGACTATATTTAATACCAGAACCATTTGGCTAAAAAGAGGATTCAAGTTTATTTCGCCATGGAACGTAATAATTTGTTATAAATAAATGCTTTAAAATTATCTTTTCCACCTACATAACTTCAATAATATGATGTTATTGTACACCCTTTTTCCGGGGAAGTCTTCAATTATGCTCTTTTATGTCCTCCAGGCAAAATACGGCCAACCCGAGAGTTTTGCAGAATTTTGGATGCCAGTTTTAATGTTGTAGGTATTAATATTAGGTTTTAACTGGGTTTCAAATGGAATTATAGTGTGCAAATCTGGCTTTCAGGCATAGCTCCCTGTGAAGCAGGAAGGAATTATAGTGTTTTTTTTTCCGTATTTAAGTCCATTATTTGCGAACCATTTATTTGGTTTATCATTTGTTCCCGAAATAGGCCTACTTTCTTTTTTTTTTTTTTTTTGTAAGATATAGCTCACTGTCTTCTTCTCTACGTAGTAAGGACGTAAGGAACAGAAATAAAGAACATTACATAATTTTGTTCATTAATAAAGCACTCAAAAGCATATAAGGCGATGGTCTAGTATATTGTTTTTAATGAAGATGAGCAGGAAATTGAAGTTGTAGGTACTAAGCACAGTCTAGTATATACAGTCGCGAAGCCCAATACGTAGTAAATATGAAACATTAGGTAGTTGCTCACCACTAGGATCGCTAATATCGCGTCATTACAGGCAATGCAAAATAGTACCGTCACAGTCTATTGTTTCTAGCACCCTCAAAACTCAAGCTTCGTGACTGTATATAGTAGACTACTACGCTGGGCAACAGGCGTCTTGTGTCGTAGTTGTTCAGTGTGTGTGTGTGTGTATGTATGTATGTATGTATGTATGTATATATATATATATATATATATATATATATATATATATATATATATATATGTGTGTGTGTGTGTGTGTGTATTTTCGAAGTGCCGTGAACACAAAGAAGCTACGCTCAGTGGGATACCATTTGTCTGGTTTCATATTTATTACTCACTGTTCCATCGGTTCCTTATTTTTCAAAGTGAACCTGAAAAAAACAAAAACTGTACATACTGTAGGCCGGGCTTTGTTACACATTTACGCTTGCAACAAAATGCTGCTAATTAGCAAAATATGCCTTAACTTCATAAAATTTAGCTGAATTATGATACATTCTCTGTATTTTTTCTTCTGCTCCTGCAGCACACATAGGAAACTTTTTTGATCTCTCTGCATGCAACACATGGAAAGAAGAGGAAATTATACAACGGAGGGCGCTTATTGAATGGCTGCCGTATTTCGTAGAGGCACCACCCAGAGCGCTCTAGAAGCCAAGCACGCCACTCTATACTCTTTGGAATAAACTGAAAATTGGTTTGTACATACATCTTATATCATAATCATAGATGAAGTATAGTATAGTATACTCTCGGGACTCAGGAGGTTAAACCAGATCGTACAAGTGTCAAGGAAATCATAGGTCCGACCAGTATGCTACATGCTACGAAGAAACTTCGTGGTCTTGGATTAGTTCAAGCTAAATGGAAAGCCCATGTATAGCACTAATTACATTGCTAGCCGTCTTCTCACAATAAATGATTAACACCTCCTTTCATTATTGTGGAAAACTCGAGAGTGAAAAACAAGGTCTTCACAGCTTAAATATTATACACTATAGTGGTGAAAAACTTTATCTGGCAGGATGACGCTTAGTCCACACCTGTGGAGTAACGGTTAGCACGTCTGGCCGCGAAACCAGGTGGCCCGGGTTCGATTCCCGGTCGGGGCAAGTTACCTGGTTGAGGTTTTTTCCGGAGTTTTCCCTCAACCCAATATGAGCCAATGCTGGGTAACTTTCGGTGCTGGACCCCGGACTCATTTCACCGGCATTATCACCTTCATCTCATTCAGACGCTAAATAACCTAAGCTGTTGATAAAGCGTCGTAAAATAACCTACTGAAATAAAAAAAAATAAAGGATGACGCTTAAAAGATGAATTGCGGCGATCATTTGAACAGTGGCGTCGTCTCCCACAAAAAAGGAAAAGTAGTGGTAATGTACACAGAAGATCCTCAATCTAACTCTTGGATCAGTGACAGAAAAGCATTAAGTTATCATTCTCGGAGTGAACTACTGCCATCAAGATGTCCACTAATGTATCAGCAATACTATCTGTTCCTGGTCGTTCCTTGAAAGACCAACTATCTGCTATCCAGGATGCCAGTAAATCGAAACCCTTAGTCATGTGTTGGGTTACTGCCCGAAAGGGATATTACCAGTACTGCAGTATACACGTCACCATAGTGTTTGAAGTGTCACTGCAACCAGTCTTTGTGAGGCACAGCAGGAAGTGCATGAAAAGGTTCATTGCTTAGCAGAGGATGGATCAACAAGAAGAACTGACATTGTGGCAATCGATCGACACAATCGCGTTTTATTTTAAATAATACAATATGCTTGGAAAAAGATCAGAAACACGCCATTTCAAGTCAATGACAAATAGAAGTTCATCTACAGCAGCATTGTCAGACAGAGACTAAACGGAGTGGAGCTCTCCACTATGACTCCTTGCATGCTCCACAGACATAACAAAGTTCAGTTGCTGCCTGCAGTAGTAAGCATGGTTGCATCTAAGCAGGAGTGCTGGAAGACTCGAGCTCAAGTTCTAGTTCCTTCTTTGACCCAAGCTAGGAGAACGTGTTTTTGTGCACAAAAGTGAGGAATAATGTCCAGTATCTAATTTGTGTACAGTTTCTGTCAATGAAAAGATTCAATGTGAAGCGTCATATTGAGAGAGTAAGCATCAAAATGATTACAAAAATATAGAAGGTGAGGATCGTGCTGATCCGATAAAGCATATAAAATTGGAAAAAGTGATGAAGTTGAATGCAATGTATTTTAATCATTCAGTTGTAAAATGTAGTTTTCAGTTGTCTGAGTTATTGGTAGCGCACTGTCGACCTTTCAGTGATGGTGAATTTCTCAAAGAGGATATAACAATAGCAGCAAAAAATTTGTGTCCGAATGAAATGAAAAAGTGAGTCTTTCACGTAACACAATAACAATTCTTGCACAAGAAATTGCATCTGATATAGAATGTCAACTTTTGAAACATACAAAATGTTCAATGTTTCTCTTTAGCTTCTGATTAGAGTTGCAACATACTGTAAGTGATACATCACAGTGTTATTGTTGTATATTAGAGGAATGGATAAAGACTTTTTGTCTCCTTTTTAATATAGCACTGGAGAAAGTCATGAGGGATTCGCGTATTAATACTAGGGGAACTATTTTCTATAAGTCGATTCAGGTGCTGGCTTATGCGGACGACTTAGATATCACAGGAAGAAGTCAGGCAGCAATGAAAGAGGCCTTTATTAAGCTGGAAAAGGCAGCAATAAAGATGAATTTACAAATTAATGAAGAAAAAATAAAGTATATGCCAGTCACGAGAGCTAATATAAATGGACCCCCTTACTTGGAAATAGGCTCTTTTAAATTTGAAACTGTCCATAGTTTTGTCTATCTTGGCTCTGAAATTAACAACAAAAATAATGTTAGTTCTGAAATAAAAAAAAACGATGCCAATAGATGCTTTTATGGTCTTAGAAGACATATGAAATCTCAAATTATATTTAGGAATACAAAAATTATTATGTATAAAATTCTTATAAGGTCTGTACTATCTTACGCATCTGAGACTTGGCCATTGTCAAAGTCAGATGCGACATTATTATGTACATCTGAAAGAAAGATACTTAGGCAAATCTTTGGACCAGTTAGAGAAAACGGAACATGGAGAAGAAGATATAATTTCGAATTGTACAGATTATATAATGAGCCGGACATTGTTAAATTTATAAAAATAAGAAGATTGGATTGGGCCGGGCATGTTGTAAGAATGCAAGATGATAGGGTTGCGAAGAGAGTTTTTAAATTTATTCCGATGGAAAGAAGGAAGGTTGGGAGACCAAGATTGAGATGGGAAGACTGTGTGATGGATGACATCAAGACTTTAGGTGTTAGAAATTGGAGAAGTTTGGCATTGGATAGGGAGGAATGGCAAAAACTTCTGAAGAAGGCCAGGGCCCATGAAGGGCTGTCGTGCCATTGATGATGATGATGATGATGATGGATAAAGACTTTTTCGTAATGGAAAAATTCTTGGATCTGATATTAAACGATATCACAACAGGACAGGATATTTTTACCTCCATACAAGAAACTATAAATTCAAAAAGACTATCATGGGGAAATTTGATATCAGTTAATACAGATAGTGCTCCTGCACTAGTTGGGGTTTGTTGGCAGATGGAAAATTAAATTTAAGTTCATGGACATCGCCATGTCCACACCAATCCAATACCTTATTCACAGGAAAACATTGTGTGCAAAAACGTAAAATTAACCAATTTAATGGAAATCATTATGAAAATAACCAATTTCATAAGAACAAACGCTTAATTTCTAGCGTTCTTAGAATTGCATCATACAGATATTCCATATTACTGTGAAGTTCACTGGTTGAGCCGCAGCAGAGTGCTCTCGAGGTTTTTGGAACTACGACAATACATTGTCTCATTTCTGAAAAAACAAAAATAAATGCGCTCTTCAAATCGAAGACCCGAAATGAGTAGCAGACCTTGCTTTCCTAGCTGGTCTTGTCGAGGACTTGAACAACTTGAATCTATGTCTTCAGGGTAAAATGCAGTTGCATTTCGAATGAAAATCTCCATCTGGATTGATCAACTGAAGGAAGGAAATACCCTGCATTTCTGCAGACTAAGATCTGTCACTACAAAAGAAATTCTTTTCACTGGAGAATATATTACAGTATTATCTGATTTTCTTCAGAAATTTAGCAGACAATTTGCAAACTTAGGCAGCCTTGACACTGAATTAGCTGTATTCGAAACTCCACTCTCAGTAGATATCAAAACTGTGTGCAACACTGCAAACTCATTGAACTTAAAAGTCATCGTTGCCTTTGTGAAATACTGAAGACAAATGCTATTGATATGGTGCAATTCTACAAAGACCTTGATGAAACATAATTTCGGCAGTTACGTAAGAACGCTTCTAAACTTATTTCTATATTTGGTAGCACTTATGTATGCGAGCAGAGGTTTTCGGTGTTGAAATAGTTGAAAAATAAGAATAGAGAAAGGCTTTCTGACATCAATCTGAAAAACAGCCTTCGAATTTGTTTGGCAAATAGCATCTCAGCCAAATAAAAACATTAGTGGAAAATAAAAAATGTCAGGTTTCCAGCAGTAAGCGCACAATTATTGGATAGTGAATGAACATTGACAATTAAGAGAACAATATTTCAGTTTTTATATTAAAAATAGGATTTAAGAAGTTAATTTATTTTATTTCCTCATAACCAAATGTTTACTATTAGAACTTTGAATACTGTACTGGTTAAATATGTATTTTGTTTTTTATTGTTGTTGTTATTATTGTTATTATTATTATTATTATTATTATTATTATTATTATTATTATTATTATTATTATTATTATTATTGATATATGAGCATCTGAAAATTTATTTGCTTAACACTGCAGTTCTGTTTGACTCAGTTTTTTAAGCTTAGCTTTTACCCTTCCTTATGTAAGTTTATACTTTCATTACGAGAAAGATCTAAAAACATAAAACAAGTGAATGCCACATACAGCTGCATCTGATGTTCAAGATACACTGTTGAACAGACCCAAGCGGAGAATGTAAACAACAGAGCTCACGCTCCGACTGCACACAACATTGCAAGTGTAATCCTCCGAGTTAGCTCTGTAATAATGCGTCTCCTTCCAGACCAGCTGGACCGGGTTCGATTCCCTGCGGGGGTCAGAGATTTCGTGTAAAATTTCCATCTCGGGACTAGGGCAGTGTACAACTTCGAATCACTAAATTGTGTATTAATATGCCTCACATAGGCGGAGAGAGAACAGTTTCCTTGGGGGGGGGGGGGGGGGGGGCAAAACAAATCCATAGAATCCCCATATAACAAGGTTATGGGGGACATTATTTACTTTCTCCCCCCACTCCCATTATAGCTTGACCGTGGTACAGTATATCAGAATATGATCATTTGAAGGGCTCAGAGCCAAAGGCGACCAACCCACAATTTTGTATTGTTCATTATTAAGCCTTTTTTCAAAACTATACATTGTTGTTATAGATTCATGATATTTTTTTGTATTTATTCAATGTAGACCAATTAAAATAAATTGTGAAACCAATCATTTTTGTCAGGATCCTCTTAATATCAACTCTTATTTACTCATTTTGTAATTGTGGATTAGTCGCCTTTGGCTCTGAGCCCTTCATTTAATAAAGGTATTTTTGGGGGGCATATTTCTTATAGTGTTACATCCATATCTGCAATGTTTCCGACTGAGTTGTATAAGGCTTGAACTGTAGGTCTACTACAAATTATAATAGTATAGTATAGTATAGTATAGTATAGTATTTATTAGCTGTCGTTACAGCAAAAGCTAATGACATTGTCAAATTACACGTGTGAAATTATAGTGCAAAAATGAAAATTATTCTATTACAACACTAAACATAAAACAAAATGATCACAAATACTCCTTAGAGTTTCAATTGAGAGTCAAGATTATCAAAATTAGGCTAATATCTAGATGAAAATTGTAACACACTGATCACAGATATTGATTTGATTAACAATTTATGAGAATTTCCTAATATATTACAGAATAATAATACAATTCAGAGAAAGAAACCTAAAAAATATCAACAGCTTGCTTTTCTGATTCAAAATATTCTTGTACAGAATAGAATGGGTTTCTAAGAAGCCACGTTTTCACTTTGACTTTGAATATGTCAAGTGACACTTCCTGTGCTTCCTGTGGAAACATGTTGAACATTCTACAGCCCAACATGTTAGGACTACTTTTAACTTTGGATAGTCTGCAAAATGGTATGTCCAGTTTTTCTTTATTCCGAGTATTATACTCATGTTTATCCATCCTACTGGTGAAGCCATAAAGATTTTTCTTGATGTAAAGAAGGAGTTCCAGAATATATTCATTAACAACTGTTAAGATGGACTCCTGTATGAACAGTGGTTTACAATGTGCTTTGCTTGGTTCTTGTGTGATAATTCTTATTGCTTTCTTCTGAATGAGCAGGATTTCAATAAGTTTATTGCTGTTTCCCCACACCAGGATTCCATACTTCAATATGCTATGAAAAAAAGCAAAATAAACACTTCTTAGGTACTGCCCGGGTATTTTATCTCTAATTCCTCTTAAGAGATACAGGACTCTGGACAGTCTCCGAGAGATGTATTCAATGTGGCAATCCCAGGTTAGTTTTGTATCAAGATGGATACCAAGTAACTTTACTGCCTTTTCTTCAGACCCTTCTTCTTTTTTCAATGACAAAATTAATTTTTGAGTCTTCTCCTCGTTTAAAATTAACTTATTTGCTCTGAACCATTCTGCTGCTTCCAAAACTGTATTTGAGGTTAGCTGACGCAGTTCTGCTGCACTAGTCGAACATGTTATAAAAGAAGTGTCATCTGCATATAATGTTGATTTGGCCATAGTGTTATAACTTAAATCATTTACAATAATTAGGAATAAGAAAGGTCCTAAGATGGAACCCTGTGGGACACCATAACTTAAAACAATCTCCCTCTTTTTCTCTCTCAAACACAAACACATGTATACATCAATAACACTACGTAACAGTGCTAACAGAAACTTTTTTATTTGAAGCTTGCCTTCCTGAAGATATCATATGAAATGTAAATTCTAATTATTTTACTTAATCTCTCATCTTTAAGTTTACACATTGTACTGGGAACACTTTTATTTTTTCTGCATTGTTCTGCAGTATATGTTATTCATATTTCTCCAAGTGGCGGCCTGAACATCTGCAGACTTCTAACACATGAGTACAGGCTGTTACAAAAGAAACATTACAGTGCTTCCATTCCTCAAATGAGGTATAGAAATTCTTATACATTCAGAAATTTAAAATAAATATTATAGACCAGACACATGATCTGAAGACAATAATTCATTAAGCATAGAAACTTAATCATAAACAAAAGCAAGACAAATCTTTTGAATTCAATATTTTCTAACGTTGATAGGAAAAAAAAAAGTTCAGACAAATCCCATCCTCCCTCCCCCGTAACTCCGCCTATGATGCCTAGGTTAAATCTCAAATCTCTCCACAGTGCATATGAAGAGAAGGCATATTATGTCACTGTTGAATGAGATTCGTCTGTCAGACAGGGAAGTTAAGC
The DNA here is from genome assembly GCF_040183065.1 of Periplaneta americana. Classification (NCBI taxonomy): domain Eukaryota; kingdom Metazoa; phylum Arthropoda; class Insecta; order Blattodea; family Blattidae; genus Periplaneta; species Periplaneta americana. Next base: position 59,035,413 of record NC_091131.1, on the reverse strand, counting down.
CTGGTGGCCCCCTTGGTGCTATTCCACAGGAGTAGGCTACATGCCGGCACCAGGTTTCCTCTTCTTCACCATCATCCTCAACCATTCCATACACTACACTTATACAAATACACTCACCTTAATCCACACTTACGATGTAACCAGTGGCGGCTCGTGGGTATTGAATTAAGGGGGGCTGCATACAAAACTAAACCAAGCAACTTACTTTATTTAAACATTAGTTCCATGCGCCTTATCTTGTAAGTTGTGTTTAAATAAGACAGGCTCATGTTAGTAGATTTACTGACATTTAAAAGAATCCTGCGGAAAAATTCTGGCACACTGGCGATGCTGATATAACCCCTGCTGTTGCGAGTGTCGTTAAATAAACCATAATTTAATTTTTTATATGCAGATTTGAACCTTAGAAATATCTAACTGGCGATGTTGTAGTTGGTTGTATAATATATATATATATATATATATATATATATATATATATATATACATGATACATCAATAAAGGAAAAAATAATTGAGCCAGAAATTGAATTCAGGATATTCAAGAGTATGCACCAGGGTGCTTGCCTCATTTATTGTGATGTTAGATGTTTCAGATTCCATTATGGTTTGAAAACATTCTAGCTATGGCTCCTTTTTCTCATGAACAACATTTACTGTTCTTATTTTAAAACTCCATCTGATGGAATTGTTTTTGAAACACATTAATCTAATCTAATACAGACTGTGTGGAGATCGAGAGAAGAAAGCAGGGATACTGGATAATTCAGTAAAAAATATGCGAGCCTTTGTATTTTGTTTAGCGGCTCTTTCCATTATGAGATTCAACTGATGGGCACTTAATTTCACATTTCTCCTGAATTGTTAAGGTACTGAACTGAATAGACTGTAAATATTGTATAGAATTAAAGATTGTTGCACTTGTTATACTCACAACATTAAGGAAAATGTATTTAAAACTGCGCGCTACTGACAAGCTGCTGCAAATTTTGCAGCACCTGGAAACTCTGGATTCATAGGCAAGGGGCAGCAGGGAGGAGGGGTAAAACTAAAGCGCAAAGCATCCGAGACGAGACTGGCAGCTCCAGGGGAGGAAGTGGCTTCATCCTATAGTCCTTGTCTCTGGTTTCGCTCTGGCAGCACCAGGGGAGGAAGTGACTTCACTAACGATTGCGTGCATGTCATTGAGAGCGAAATTTAAAAAAAAATTCGAGCCGCTAAATAGAGACTGTATAATAAATGTTTGTCACAACATAAATCGAGACAAGAGCCACAAATGTCTGGGGGTGCTGCAGCTCCGCAGCCCCTCTTCGAAAGCCGCCCCTGGATGTAACTCTCCACAGATACACATAATGCACAGTGTGCCCCCCCAACGTGGTGTGTAACTTGAAAATGGGTCACAGTCCTGTCATCTCTTCAAAAAAATAAAAATACACAGAGCTACCGTATTAATCCAAAGTTATAGGGTTAAGTTGGGACACAATATAAAAAGATTTTATGAACTTAAAGACTGTATTGAAAAAAGAGTTGTATGACAAGTCCTGGATAACTGAGTTTTTTTGGTTGACATCACACAGCACCTCAATTCATTAAATTTGCTACTTCAGGGAAAGAACCAAATTGTCACACAGCTCTATGAACATATTCGAACCTTTCAAAGCAAGCTTAGGCTGTGGGAAAATCAGATCTGTTCACTTTCCACCATTAAGGAGCACCATTGAAAATTATGAGAATATGTTCCGATCAGCTATTATGTAACGTTGGTTTTAGGTCTCCAAAATAAATTTCATGAGGGATTTAAGGAATTCTAACATGTGATATCTTCATTTTTCTTACAGTTGATGTTGAAAGCGTTAAAGAAGAAATGTAACTCAAAGTTCTTGATTTCCAGTGTGATGCAGTCCTTGAAGAGGCATTTACAAATGTAAATTTCGCTCAAAATACTTGGATGAAAAATATTTCACAATAAAAATAAATGCTGCTAAAATACTTTCAATGTTTGGTAGCACATAAATTTGCGAATAGTTTTTATCCCTCTTAAAGTTGAACAAATCCAAACTAAGAAGTTAGCTTACAGATGAACATTTAAAAAGTATTATAAGAGTTTATTAAGCCAAAAAATTTCACCAGATTTAGATATCTGGTAGGCGAGAAACGATGTCAGACCTTCCAGTAAACTTTTTTAATTGCATGCTCACATAGTGGTGTATGTCTATTCTTTTAATGTACTATTTGTTCATTTAATGTACCGGTATTACTTTTGTACCACTTTCACTTATGTAAGTTTCTAATAAAGTAGCATTTATATAATACCAATTTCAGTAAAATATATAGGCCAAAATCTAACATTGAAATTTTCTTGTCTGGATCTGTAGCCTGTTGTGCTCTCTTGATTAGGTTATATGGCCCACATACTTGTTTGAGTTTGACACCGCTAGTCTAGTATATAAACTTCAACATTTATAGTCTCTAAACACACACCTTCATCTCAAACAGCAGAAATAACTAAAATGCTCTCTCAATTAATATCACTCAATAAAAGAATTGTATTCCAATGGATACCATCCCATTGTGGAATCCTGGGAAACGAGAATGTGGGTGCTTTAGCAAAGAAGGGCAGCACTGCTACTTACAGACCTGTTACTAAATCTACGTATTACACTGTGAAAAGATTTATTAAATCTACATACTTAGACTTCAACAAACAAAATTTGATAACACAAGCTCAAGGGAAAAAATGGAACTCTCTGCATCATAATCCACAGTTAATTCCCGATTTATCACATTTAGATTGGCAACAGGCCATGATTGTTTGGCCAAACACCTGCATAGAATTGGAATATATCAGTCCCCTAACTGCCCATTGTGCAACTAAAACCAAGAAATGGATTCGGAACACCTCAAAATCTGTGCTTCAGTGGCTGACCATGATAATATCTTTGAAAAATATTGGAGTGCAAGAGGTCAAATGACTTTATTGTCAAACGCCTGGCATTAGAAAACAACAACAACATTTATAGTGTTACTCACATTCATAGCTATTGGGCAAAATCTGAATGAACATAAGGATATACATTTTCTTTGAATATTTTCCAATTTGGCCGAATCAGTAAGTTGTAATAGAGTTCCAAACTACAGATGCATATAAAGAATAAGTTATACCTAGACCTTATTATTCCTAGCATTCTTATTGAATGATTGTATAATTATGTAATCAATGTAATTATGAAAATTATAATTATTTACTGTCAAGTAATACACCAAGGTCCTCTTATTGAGACAGTACATCTCACTTGACGATATGTGTCAGAAGAAGAGCAATTGTTTGTATGCATATGAGTGTAGTATGTAGCTAGTAGGTGATGTATGCAATGGAGGGGGAAAGGAACTGACCACCCTACCCATTATCTCCTGGCCTAGTTGCCTCATAAGTGGTATCTTCTTGGTGTCACTTGTGAGGTCCAGACCTGTCTTCGGACAGTTGACTAAACATCATCATCATCATCATCATCATCATCAAAACACCAAGGTCTCTTATACAATCTTTTGTGTTTATTAATACAGTGAAACCTGTCTAAAGCGGCCATCTGAAGTTACCTCGTAAAATGGCCGTTTTATCAGGTGGCCGCTTGATTAAGGTTGCGGTTTTTTATGAATCAGCATGAAAGTACTGAATTTCATTGACATTTTAGTACTGTGCGCGTACAACAATCGTGCATATTAATGTCAGCCTCTTCCATTCTTGCAACTAGCTTTTTCAAAACTCAATTTCTTCACCCTCGCACACTTGAATCATTCGTAAATGAAATCATTCACATTACGAAACACAGATTCTCTCTTCTTTTTTGGCCACCATGCATATTTTCCTCCCATTCTTTTAATATTTCATCTTAATTATACAGTGTATTTGTGTCCTTCCACATTTGAATATTTCTGCAATTTTTTTCGCAGATGTTCCCTTCTCACTTTCTTCAATCATTTTTCGTCTCACCTCTAAACTTAATACCACTCTAGATTTATTGTTAGACATGATTTCTCTCTCAAACTAACGTCACAGTTCCTCTGAATCAACTGAATGAAAAGAAGAAAAATTCGTAAAAGCTGGTCCAAATAGAAAAAGATGGAAAGAGGAGAAAAAAAATTCGAATGGTTAACTACTGACCTAAAACATACTGTGACATTTTCGATAGAAAACGTCCGGAGTTTCAATCCTTTAAAAACGAGTAAGAATTTATAGCTGTGCAGGGTCGGAGTGGAAAGTGACAAAAGAGACATAAAACAGTAACCAACTAACCCCAAGTTATGGAGGGTGTACTGTTGTACACTTAAATAAAGAGACAATTTGTATTGATCTTACGGCAAATCCAATTGGTTCCGGAGAAAATTGGCCTTTTGGCCAGGTGGCCGTTTAAATGAAGTGACCGCAAAGGCAGGTTTCACTGTACATTATTTATTTAATAGTTAAATTTTAGTGTAAAAGTTTTTCTAGAAAATGATGTTACAACAATTTTGGATTCGTTAATTTTCATTCCGTTCATTTGACCATTAGTAATTGAGTTGATGTCATCTTGAAGAGTTTGACAGTCAGGATTACTTTGATTATACAAACAATTTTAAGATTATATTATCAGGGAATAATAGACACACAGAACTTATTCTTTTGCATATATCATCAATGAAGACTAAAAATAGGAGAAGTTCCAAAGTAGAGCCCTATGGGAAACCACATAAAATGTTAAATGGATCAGAGAGGGTACTCGACAGTGATACAGACGATTGTTTATCATATAAATAATTTTCAAACCAGTTTACACACGGTAGCTTACAGACAGTCCTACATTTTCTAATTTATGCAATAAAATATTGTGCAAAACTACATCAAATGCTTTACTGAAATCAAAATATATTGAATCAGTTTGACCTTGCGTTTAAACTACTGGTACAATTTGATTCAAGTAAGAGACCAGATTAGAGTTGTAGTGGAGTTAGATTTAGTAAATTCATGTTGTGCAGAATTTATTTGGTTTTAAAATAAAATGAAATGTGTTTGTGAATTATAGTTTCGAAAATTTTTGAGAAATTATTTAAAATTGCGATAATAATAATAATAATAATAATATGTTTATTAATATTTAATTATCCTCTGATTGAGATTCTGGCTGATATGTACATCTATTATCAGGCAGTATATCTCACTTCACGATATGTATCAGAGGAAGAACAATTTCTATGCATCTGAAGTCTGACTAGTGTAATATGTAGCTAATTGGCGATGTATGCAATGGAGGGGGAAGGAACTGGCCACTCTACCCCATTATCTCCTGGCCTAGTTGCCACATAGTGGTGCCTTCTTGGTATCACTCATGAGGTTCAGACCTATCTTCGGACTAAACAACAATATTTAATACGCTATATAACAGCCAGAGGCCAACAACAATTCAGCACATGACAATTTCATAACAAAAACATTAACAATGATAGACATTACAGTAAAAGTGCATAGGAATCATTATTAAAATAATGATAACTGAAAATGAAAAGATGGAATCATGTAAATTAATATAATACAAATGATATCAAACATGACGAGAATAAGATTATAATCAGTGCTGTCATGGTAATTTTTTTCTTGGCCATACGCCCCACCTCTCGTTTTCTCCCTTGAAATATATTTTACTCTCCTCTCTCTATCTCTCCGACTGTAATTTTATGATTTTTTAATATTAAAGAAAAAGTAAAGAAATTGTTCTGCTTTACATTTTAATAATATATTGGCTAGTTCAGTCTTCTTAGCTGATGTTATACCACCAGCATTCCATTGTAAGATGTTTAGTTGATTCTGTACCATTGAAGTAGTCCCCGCCCGGAGACCCGATTGGGGGACTATTTTACCTCCGGATAATTTTACCTTAATGGTACTCATTTCATATTGGAGTGAAAATGGCAAGTTGTAGCCGATTTAAGTCAACACCATATTTTAATGTTTTGGTGGCTACTTCATTCACACACACAACCCCCAGAATGTCTGGAGGACCACACCTGCTGTTGGTCGACGGGTCCATTGGACCTAGCTGGGAGATCTTGTTGATCACCATCTTTCCCTCCTTAAGCCACTGGAGGACGATTTTAGTGCCATAGCAGGTCAGCACTAGGAACAGAAAAGTAGAAAGAGGAGGAAGGAAAGTGAAATGAACCCCTAGGCCTCGACTCCAAAGTAGCTATTCTATCAATAGTCTCTAAAGACACACCTTCATCTCAAACAGCAGAAATAACTAAAATGCTCTCTCAATTAATGTCACTTAATAAAAGAATTGTATTCCAATGGATACCATCCCATTGTGGAATCCTGGGAAACGAGAATGCGGATGCATTAGCAAAGAAGGGCAGCACTGCTACTTACAGACCTGTTACTAAATCTACGTATTACTCTGTGAAAAGATTTATTAAATCTACATATTTAGACTTCAACAAACAAAATTTGATAACACAATCTCAAGGGAAAAAATGGAACTCTGAATCATAATCCACAGTTAATTCTCGATTCACCACGAAAATCGTCTGTAGCTGCATTTAGATTGGCAACAGGCCATGATTGTTTGGCCAAACACCTGCATAGAATTGGAATATATCTGCCCATTGTGTAACTCAAACCAAGAAATGGATTCGGAACACCTAAAAATCTGTGCTTCATTGGCTGACCGTGATAATATCTTTGAAAAATATTGGAGTGCAAGAGGTCAAATGACTTTATTGTCAAACGCCTGGCATTAGAAAACAACAACAACATTTTAATAGTACAACAAGTTTGATTTAAACAATACATCATGTAGCAGCATCGTAGATGTACACTTGTCTTGATGAATCTTGGAGTGTGTATTTGCAGCACTTCTTATTTTTCAACCATTATTTTATATAATTCTGGATTTCAGTGCTGCAGAGGTGGACAATTTTTGTTCATGAACATCAAACAAAATACATTAGAAACAGCAAGAGATGATCTAAGATCTGTACAGATCTCCGCGTACAAAACTTAGGCACCCATATGATGTATGACTCCGTACAGACAAAATTTTCTTTTCCCCATACGATTAATTAAAAAAATGGTAAGTTCCCATATGATGTATGGCTCCATATGGCCTCCACGACAGCACTGATTATAATACATATGTAAACAAAAGACATAAATTAATAACTCACATAAAACTCCAAAAAGTATATACTGTAAATTAAATGGATCCAAGTTCAATCCATGCAAATTAGCATATTTTATACATCTAGTAACATCTACTAATTGTTCAACATGGAAAAAAATGTTTATGCAGTACAGTATGTCTTTACATAACCTATAAACGTATTTTCCAATTATCCGGCAAAATCAGTAATTATCCAGCACTGGCTTTGTCCTACAGTTGCTGGATACAATGAATTCTACTGTATACAGAATATAAACACTCCAGTCGAACAGTTAATATTACCTCCATCATCACTTGAATATACATGTTTTGACTATAAAAAACCTTGTTAAATTAAATCTAAAGAAAAACGAAGAGACCTATTTTAAATAGTCTAAAGAAAAATGAAGCCACATCAGGTGAAATGAAAGTTGCAGCACTTGAAACTATTCATATTCAATATCCAGAAAAAGACTGGCTACATATTATGCACTGATGTTTCCCTGTATGATAAAGAAGGCAGTGCTGGAGTAGGATTCCACTGCAGGCCGTTCAGTTTTCGTGTGTCAACAGAATGTAACACAACACTCATTTCGATGGATAAATTCTAACAGTAGAAACGGATTTATCACAACTACTAGGCAGGATAAACATGTTCCAGAAAGCAGTAATTCTTAGTGATTTTTCTTATGCTATTGAAGCTATAGCAACATGCAAGGTACCAGTTAGCCATAAAATACCAGACGTCCAAAAAGCTATTGATATTCCCACTGCCTTAATAAAAAAAAAAAGACAACTTGTACACAAGGGAATGAACAGGCAAGGCAGATACTTTGGCTAAAAATGATACAAACATTTGACAAAATAAAAATACAACATTGTCGTAACATTCTGTAAAATTAACAATAATAATAAGAAAGACACTCTTTCAGCTTTCCCAATAACGGGACTGCCTCATTGGACAAAGCATAACAAACACACAGAGTGAAAAAAAAAAAAAAAAAAAAAAACAGACCACAAAAGAGAAATGTGGGGAACGAACAAAAAAGGGAAATTAAGTACAGGAAAAATAATAGCATATATATATATATATAACAGGCCTAAACATAGTAAACAAACAGATTAGACGTTCAAACAAAAGTTCTTCCTTTTTAGGAAACAAAGTACAGGTGGTATTTTAAAATCGCAAGTGATCCTCTGATAGCAGTAAGGGAAACATCACGAATGCAGTCGTTGTTCAGCTGGAACTTCTTGCAGAAACTGACAAAGAGACGAGGTATTGTGCCCCTCAACCATTAGCCCAACTACTTCAATGGAGGTGAGGTGATATTTCTCCAAATAGAATGGAACTGTGGGCTCATAAATTCTGCATTTTTCTGCGTGGACTTCAGCGGGCTGTTGTTCCTGTGCCTCGAACCTGACTGTCGGGTCAATAATGTAGGCAGATGTAGAGCCTGGTGGAATGGCAAGCATGTCAATTCGCCGACAGGATCCCTCTTGAGAGATGCCATGGACTTCTTCGTGTACAGTGAGACCTTTCTTCCTCAAGGCTTCGGCAATCATGGACCTGATTCTGTGATGTCTAGAGTTCCGCAGTGTCTCGCTGAAAGGACAGGCACCCTAAACGTGGCCAAGAGTTTCAATCTCACTGACGCAACGACGACAGTGGTTTCCGTCTCGGGACCTTCCTGGTATAGCATGCAGCGGACAAACATTAGCTGTCATTTTAAGAGCTAGTCTCCATTCACTGCTAGTGAGGTGATCAGGTTGTCGGATCCATTCATTGGCGGGAGTGAACTCCTTATAAATATCCAAAAAGAAATAGCTGAAAATTTTAAAGCTGAAAGTACAAATAAATCATGGTTAATTCTCCTAAATAAACTTGTAATACCAGGATTACCTAGATATGATTCTGTAGCTATGTTTCGGCTAATAACTGGTCATAACTGCTTGGCTGCACATTTATACAAAATCTCAATTTTTAAATCATCAAAATGTGTTCTGAGTAATAAAGAAGATTCAGCAATGGATATAGATCATCTTCACAAATGCCCAAATCTGAGGTCATCCCATCTGGACTCAACACCAAAATTATTCTGGAATGCAATAAGGCAAATGGAGGAAATCTAAGAGCCTGCACAATAGAGACTATTACTACTACAGTATGGACATTAACGGTAATGATGACCAGGTGAAGTATTCAATCAGAATACAGTAAAACCCCGATAAGACACTGTTCAAGGGACCGGGTGTAAACCGCGTATTAACCGGGACCACGTATTAGGCGGGTATATTAATTTTGACTTATATACAGTATCTATTAGCATTTTTCTTTATTGAAATACATGATTCATGAAAGGTAATATAGTATTACTCCATTATGTAATTACTGTACTGTACGTCAAAGACATTTACAATATGTACTGTACTTAATTCTTTCGAAAAAAAAAAAAAAAGTAATTTATAGTTGTTAGCCGTGTGCATGTTCTCCAAGTCCTCATGTTTACCACACTTCAGTTTCCTGCGATTATATCCTCCTGACGACGTCGCAACTGTAGTGATTGAGTCGCGATTTTTTATTATCATTCTTAATATCGATGATGGGATTCCTAATGAATTAGAGAGTTGTTTCTGAGTAAGAGTACTGTTCTCATCGTACTTTCGTAAGATTTCCAATTTTTCCGACACAGAAAGCACTTTTCGTTTAACATTCATTGTAATGACATTCACAGACACTTCTATACACTAAAGGACAACAAACTGCCCAGCAAAAATTTCCAGAATTTTATTACGGCTGAGTGAGGAATGCTGTTTGAGAGAGAGGGTTAGTAAGAGCGTGAGGTATTGTAACTGTATGGAGGCTTTAAGCGCGCAGGTAAAGAGTTGAATAAGAGAGCGTAACAAGAGGATGGGATATACTAAGGTATGAAGATTTAAATGTGCAGATAAAGGGTCGAATACCAATGCTTTTCAGGTTAATGGCACCAGTGAGTTCAGTGATCAAGATGTTTCATTGCTGTTACAGTACATTGCTGAAAATTACATAGAAAATATTCCACAGAAACAGCGTATTATGCGGGACTAAAGCACAACAAACGGGGTATTTTATGAAGGTGTTATATATGAAATGTGCAGGGACCAGACGAAAACAGCGTATTACACGGGATAGCGTAATATCGAGGTTTTACTGTAATACAATTTTAATATCTCAGCATTTACTTCAGGACTGAGAAAATAACTTTTTTTTAATTTTCTGATACAGACTTAATATAAATACTATATCATCGTTTAGGAATGAAAAAAAAAATACACAAGGAGCAATCAACTGTATTTGCTGTGCAACATCACATTTATTTTATTTCTCTAAAAACACAAAATTATATAAAAAGAAAATAATTATGGTATGGTTTTTGGACAGACATATCATGTTTCCTTCAGCATTCATCTTCTTTCCACAATAGATTGATAATTCTGAATTGGTCCCTATATTGTCGAATTCCCTAATGTCCTCAGCCTTAATGAGTCACTGGTCATGTTTGGATGTTTGGTGGAGCTATCTTGATAATATCAAGGAATCCCTTGGAACTGAAAGAAAAAAGAAGTGCTTTAATATAAAAATGGTCAATGTTAAAAGATGATATGTGTGTGTTATATACAAGTTCTGACTAACAAAATCTTCTGGACATTGGCTACACAAATCTAAACACAACATCGTGATATCAGCAAATAATGCTGGATTCATGTATTAAGAAGTAAGTACCAGTATGTAGGAAAGTAATGACACATAGTTCCTTTTAACAGTAACAGTAACTCTATTACTTTTTACTAGAATTGCAGTGGATATATGCTGAAAACACTTGACTGGCCAATTCATCATGTAAATGCCAGTAGAAAAGAGTGAAAAATTAAAATTAGAATCGAGAAAATATATTATACACAGTGTGCAAATTAATATTGTGTAAATAATATTTTATCTAAAAAAATATGACATGTTTTGAAACAGAAATGTTGAAAATAAGCCAATAATGCGATCTACCTAAAGAATTTGTCAAGTTTTGAAGCAAAATATTACCCTCACATAGTTCTTTATATTTGAAAAGCACAGAAATCTATCTCCATCATATTTTGTAAGAGGGGAGGGAAGAGTGTTTTGATAAGAGACATCGCATCATCAGAGACACTTTTACATCGACAATATTCATGAAATAAAAATTGAATCGCCTCGAATCAAACTGCACTTTATCAAAAAATCTGATTTGTCAGAAAAGATAAACTAGTGCAGTTAGACTCCAAATGGTGATTTTACTACTAAAGTTAAGGCAGATAAATTCCAGCTTGACTCCAAACAAGCAGTTTATCACAGCCTCTGAAAAATTTTGCACTGAAACATACCTTAATCTCATACCGGTACTTGGAGAAAGTATAGTTTGATTCTAGACTACTCCATTATACATTACAATAAAATCATTTTAATTTCAAACAAGAAATGCCGCCATGGTGGTCCAGTAGCTACAGCGCTACAGATAATCCTGAGGACCCGGGTCCCATCCCCAGCATACCTCTAATTTATGATTTCTGTTGTGCAAGCCCATGGTCCAGATAACACACGGGCTTTCTCTGGGAACTCTGGTTCTCCTGTGGCATCCTAACAAATCATCATCACTGTCTCTTCACGGGTGTAGCAGAGACCAGTCTTCTATGGTACATGCTGGACAACAATTCTGTCGGTAAGTTAGTCTACACAACTTGATTCATATGGTGAATGACTAAGAGTCAAGGACCCGCCATTAGATTAAAAAAAAAAAACATTTTACTTATGAATTATGAATTGAGAGAATTACCGTTTCAAATGGCTATAAAAGTTTCTTAAATTAAATGTGTTACAAATTTAAAAAAAAGTAATACACCTTATGACAGACGAGCTTGTTTCAGCACCGGTGTGGTGTAATCATCAGTGTCCTTCAAACTAGGTACTGCTGCTCCCGCTGATCTTGATTACCAGTGATTGCTTTCGTCATATTACCAGTGATTGCTTTCGTCATTGGTGGGGGTGTGCTGATCTTATGGTGAGAGAGGGTTGGTATGTCGTGTATTATAGTCGGACCATCGGATCTGTGCTCCCATAAGATATGCGAACTGAACTCTAATTCCTTCTCAGCCTCGGTAATTCATTTTTCTCACTGCATTCCTATCTCTCTCTCTTTCTGTCCCCTACTACTCACAATTTTGGCCTTCTTGCGGGACAGTTTACAATATTTGCACTTGCAGTCCAGTGTTGTCAACTCAACATGAATATTGTAGCACGGAGTGGCGAAAGAAATATTATTAAGTATGTAATAGCATTTTGCGATGAAGAGAAACAAACAGGTCAATATCTGTTTCCTATAAATCAGGCAACGAAAAGAGCAACTGATATCACAGGTGAGGCTTATTTTATTTCAATTGATTATGTATTAAAATTATTTACTTAACTAATACTAATAATAAAACATTTTATGTAATTTATATAGACAAGTCAGAACTCCTAATAAAGAAAATCAGGAGAGAGGGAGTCTGTGCAGGAGATGAAAAGCAAGAATTGCCAGAGAAGAACAGACCAAGGGAACTTTTAATTATTGTAGATGATATGAACCGATGTATTTTAAGAAGAAAGATACAAGAATTTTATGCTGTTCAGAAAGAAGTTTCAACATTGAATAAATTACTGAAAAGTAATAATTTCCAAGATTGGAGAAAAAAACTACGAAAAGTGATTTGAGATATGGGATTTAGGTTTAAAAAATATAGAAATATAAGATGTATTTTGATTGAAAGAAATAATATTGTAGCAAGGAGGACCAGTTATTTATGACACCGTTTGACGGAAGTTTGGCAACATCCCTATTAGGCAAGGTCCGTGGCCTGCTGTTTAACGTGGTGGGAGGAAAGTGGGTGGAATGGAGTGAGTACAGGCGTTAACTTTTCCAAGAACGACGACAGCGCTGAAGGGGCACAGATCCGATGGTCCGACAATATGAGATAGAATAATGTATGGGTATTGAATTGTATTATACTGTGAATATGTTATTACTAAGGCCCGGGGGTTTATCCAAAAATTCGTAAGTTAATGGTGTACAAGGCACAGAACGCTGTCTGAGTTAGTACACAACTTGTGCTGCCTGTAGGTCACGCGTCATTGGCTACAGTAAGCAGGCAGGGAATACGCTGTGAGTGAAATCAAATCATACATAAGTGTGGACGTTCGAAAACAGTTACAACAGGTACTGTACAATTGTGGCAGATTATGGCAGTGAGTATTTTTCCTCTGTTGGTCGGAATATTGCTTGTAAGTTGTGTGGAACAAAAGTAAGAGGTGGCTACCATAAATTTTATATAGAACAACATATCGCAACTAAGATGCATAAAAAACATGTTGCATTACATAAACAGAGAGAGGGAGGAAAATATGTCTTCAACGTCCAACTTCATTCAGACAGACACAATACCTTTTATCCAGAAAAATGTAGGATTTCCTACTCTTTGTACCATTCGAGATGAACAAGAAGATTCTAGAGAAGACCAAAATGTTAATCCACATAAAGGAAACACTAATACCTTCTTTGGTTTAAATTTTCCCCCGTCATGTCATGCGATGTAGACAGAAGATCATGTTTGAAGGGGAATAGAAGATCTTTTTCACTTGAAAACTTCAAAATGTGTATTGTAATTCATTGTAATATGCACATAATGTATAATATGGTCACAATCAACTTATTACCTTTTCATTTGCTATGCACATTGTTAATATTAATGCATATGTTGTGTATATTTATGTTCATATTACTAGAAAAGGTATTTGGTTTGTATAATTTACGATTAAATATGCAATTTATTCTATGACGCTGTTCACGTCATTTTACTAGGTTAGCTAGACTGCGCTTGATCTTCATTGTACCTACCCATTACGTGAGCGACTGAAAGCAAGTCAACCCCCTCCCTCAAGTTTACGATATACAGGTAGCGTATAACCCAGTCACCACTAACCTGTTGTAATGTTTTTGTGGCTAAACCCCCGGGCCTTAGTTATTATGTGCTTGTATATTTCGTATTGTTCTAATACTAGAACATATCTGTTTGTATGTTATTGTAATCATGATTGTTGCTAATAATATGTTCCATGTAATGTGATGTGATGTATGGTTTAGTTATTGCTTTAATGTGCTCATTGTATCTTATTTGGAATGATATTTCAGTCTGTCCTATGTAAAAATCTGGACAGCTACTGCATTTTAATTTGTAAACCCCAGTGGAATTGTATTTATTTGTGTGTTTGATGTGATTATTTAGATATTTCTGTACTGTGTTCCTTGTTTTATATGCTATCTTGTATTTTAGTTTCCTGAATAGAGCTGCAATTTTGTATGTATTGATATTGTGATATGTTAATGTTATGTTTTAACTTAAGCAAGTTTTATAGTTTTAATATAAGTCTTAGAGTGAACAAGAAAAAAAATAAAATGGCTATTATTTCTTTTGCAAAGCTACTGTATTTCATTCCTGTTTGCATTCTCTGGCTATGACACTCTATTTTGTCTCACCCACGTCTGCAAAATTCACACTGCAACATAAAAAATGTACTCAGATTCTATAAAAATTATTATTACCATTAAATGACCTTTTCTCCATTTTGTTGTGGGTTGCTGCTCTGCAATTTTATCGTGATAGGATACCAATACATTATCCATAAAAATGGATTCAACCCACCAATATGCTGCGTTTCCATTCACTTCTGAAATGTTTCACTATTCGTAGCATGATGGTACTCGTGGGCCAATCTTGAATGTAAATATTAAATCTGCATCTGTGAAAGAGAAAAGATGTTTTAGACTTTATAGTCTACCTAATATACCAACTGAATGCTTTAGAAACCACCCTCTCCATTGTTTCCGTTATGACCCTAGTCAGCAATATTGGTTAGTTACTCTTAATATCATCGGCAAGTTCATATTTTTTTCAAAACAGGGATAATAAGAGTCTTCCAAAAAGTCGATACTGATGTCGTCCACATTTCATTATAAACATCTAGTGGTGCTAGGATTGCTATAATGAAGAAACACTAAACCAGGACAAGATCAATACATAAATTTAATCAACTGGATGTGTACGAATTTCTAAGAAACTTATAGGCCTATTGTATTCAATATAGACACTAAATATAATTTATTCACTATAAACACTACCCGTACACCATTATCATTTATTTACTTAATATGGACAGAGTTTAACACTTCAGTAATACACTTTATCTTATCTATCACTTTATTTGGCATGGGCATTACATTATTACCATTTATTTTAGTGGCAGATCATTTAGGTCTGTGTATCACCACCACAGTATCACTCATACTTCTTAGAACTGTAAACCGAAGAAAGGAGCTTTGTTTCTAAATGACCTTATGAAATTCAATATAATTTAAATATTTCATATTAGGACTGTATCTGCAGAAATGCATTCATTGACTTACTGTAAATGATAGGATATACTTATATTATATAGATAACGGACTGCTTCTAAAGGGTTGTATTATCAGGTGGAATAGAGAATATGAAAAAATAAGTGTTATAAGATAAAATCAAGGAAGAGATAGATACGATAATGAATAGTATGTGTAGTGAAAAAGAGACTGTACTAAATAGTAAACGAAATGTTAGGGATAGGGGAATTAATTTTAGATAGGTTTAAGAACGATAAATAATGTCAGAGAATTAAAGTACGAAATAGATGAAGTAATAAGAGAAAAGAATGGAAAGGAAAGACACAGTGACAGTGTTAAATAAAGGAAGCTTAAATGATGTAAGTAATACTGGGTGTTCAGTTCAAAGTGTGTCATGGCTCGCTGTATGCCGTCATGTGGCTAGTCGATGAGCCTAGAGAATTCAAACTTCCTACACTTCCGCAGATGTATATTACCTATGTGCCAGAGAAGTTGCCTAGAAAGTACGGCGTTCATTCTGAAGAGTATTTACCGATACGTACCGTGACGCCGGTAGCGGCAGGAATGTGAACTGTTTCGAAACATGTATGGAGGTGAGTTTTTTTCTTACTGTCGGGATATGGGGAGAGGGTTAAGACGATTACTTACGTATTTGTTGACATTAATTTCGACGGTCAACATGGACACGGAGCATTTGATTTGTGTTGTGGAATGTTGCCGTACGCAACCGATGATAACAAATACCCTGCGTACGACTGACCTCGCAAAACACAGTTCGAAAGAGGTTATGGTAGCACACAGACCGTACAGACCGCCATCTATTACTACGACGTTAAAGTTATAGGCCTACCGTACACGTTCTCAAGTTCAGATTGAACACCTTGATTAATAGGCAACTTCTCTGACATAAAAGCTGAAACTCGCTTCAAATCGCTGACTCATCAACAGTGACGTCATGACACACTTTGAAATGAACACCCAGTATAAGAACGGGAATACAGGAATGTAAAGGGCCAGCAGGACCAATCGGTTGAGTGAAATAAATCATTATCATATCATAATAAAATCTATGATATGTAATACGTTTATGATCTTATTAATAAACCGTGTATAATTTTTATACGAGACTTATGCATAGTTGGGACAAAAAACCAAGCGACAGATGAATAAGCAGCATATATGAGAATTGTTTCGCAGTAGTTATACACACGAAACCCCCTGTTCAAGTGTTGTATAGGATGAAGGTTGGGAATATCGTGATACTAATAATATTATGACAGTTCTTTTTGAGAATTTTTTCAGTTTTACTGAGCGAAAGGAAGATCGGTTTTTTGTGTCAACGTATTAAGAGAATGTTCGTGGACAAGTTTCTGCACAAAACCGAATCCTTCTCTCGCGCAATAAAACTGTAAAAAATTCTCAAATAGAACTATCATAATATTATCAGTATCACAGTATTACCAACCTTTACCTTATAGAGAAAAAAATGTGCGTTCTTATCGATTGTCATTTTTATGATGATGTTTGCCTTGTAACCACAGAACAACAAAACAAAGAGCATAGAATAAAATAATATTGCTTTACTTGTACTCTGATCAAAATATAGCGTGATTATCGATCAGGCTCAGTTGTATTATCGATACTTAGCGCGGCACACTAGCGAACACTATTGATTTTTATACAGAATCTAAGTTATTCTGTTATCTTTCGTAATAAAATAATGCCGAAATTATAGCGTAGCTGTGTAACACTTGTATTGTTGTACACGACATATGTAGTGATTATATTACTCAGGAATTTACACACGACTTATAAACGAGCTATTCGTTGTGTAAGTATGACAGTTAAACGTCGGGATAAGAGTTTTTATTAGCGAGACCGTTAATATTTACTTATCTTTGTATCCTAATTCATTCGTAAACTTGTTCATCTTCGATACCATTACTTCATACTGTGAAATAATTTCTTGATTAGGAACAAACATTTCATTTATATCCAACTGTAACTTAGCAACGAAGGAATTTTTACATCATGCTAGCGCTTCAAACCATTCCACAGTCTTCTTTATACTGTGACCATTCATTATGGCTAACTAATAGCCTATAAACAATGGAAATAATTGCAATAATTACTGGATAAGATAAATCCGTTGCTTACAAGATAATACACAATTGTACGAGACTGAATATAATCTCGTAAGCAACGGATAAAACGTTGTATATTACACGCGAAAAAGCTCTTGTTTTCGTGAGAAATTATAACACGAACGCAATCGTGTCACAAACATCTCACTAACAAAATATAATGCTCACTTTAAGCTACTTATAGGAAAAATAACTACAATCCACTACCTATCACATATTTTAAATCACTCTCTCCTTGACAACCAACATACTAAGGTTGGATAAAAAGTAATGGCAACAATTCGATATTTCTGACATGGCTTTATTCACAGGGATACAACATTTACGTACCTTCTATATAGTCGCTCCCCTTATTTATCACCTTTTGCCAAATGTTTGGAAGGCGTCGTACACCATCAGCGCGTCCATCTTTGTTGATGTTCCGTATTGGCCGTCCTGTAGCACGGATAAGTTCATCTCTGGTTTTGTACCGGGTCCCTAGCAGTGGTTCTTTCATTTGGTGAAAAGATCGTAATCGCATGGACTCATTTCGGGTGAGAATCCAGAATCTCCCATTGCCAGCGGCGCAAGAGGTCCTTGACAGCAGCAGCGGTGTAACTCCTTGCATTATCATGAAGAATGATGGGATTCTGTACCACCAAGTTTCGTCGTTTTCTCCTGAGGGCTGGACGAAGGTGGTGCTGCAGGCACCTGCAGTAGTAGTCCGCGTTTGCCGTCTGTCTTGGAGGTACAGCGTGGTGCAGTATTACCCCATCAATGTCATACGCCACAATGAACATCACCGTCACAGCACTTTGTGTAGGGCGCACTTTCTTCGGACGAGAAGAACCTCGATGCTTCCATTCATTTGATTGACGTTTCAAGTTTGGTTGGTTCGTATGAGCAAGCCCAGGTTTCGTCCATAGCGACGATTCGTCCAAGAAAAGTCGTCATCTTTCCTTTGGTACCGGTCCAACAAGGCCAGTGCGACTGCATAGCGGTGCCATTGTTAAATTTCGGAAATTTCATGGGGTATCCAACGCCCTGTAATTTTGCGGTAACCCACAATGTCTTGCAGAATGTGGAGCACAGTTTTGTGACATACTCCGACTTCCGCTGCTAACTCACGCGCAGTCCATCGGCGATCAGCATCCAACAGGGAAGCAAGGAGTTTAACTGTGTTGTCCTCCACGCGGAGTCGTCCTGTACGGAGGTTGTCCTGAACGGCATCCCTGCCTTCCCGGAACGCTTTAACCCATCGTGCCACTGTGTGATATGGAAACGCTGCATCGGCACATGCTTCACGCAGTCCCTGAAAACATTCTTGTGCACTACGACCTCGTGTCACTTCAATTTTGATCCAGGAAAGTTGCTCTAGTTTTGTAAACGTGGTCTTAGGGCGCTCGCACTATCCCTATGAAAGTCAACGTTCTACACACTGCAATAGATTGACAGAGTACTGTCGCCGCTGGCTACACTAACTCATCTAATAGTCCTTGTTCATGTCCACACAGCTGGCAGCTCTCGAGCGCACCATCGTCACGTGACAGCAGTGTTGCCATTACTTTTTATCCAACCTATGTATTACTAATAATAAAATTCACACGTTCATTCATTTATCACTTCTTTACAACCAACACATTTCCAAGATTTTATTCCATAGATTTTATGCGCTCATGGAAATTATCACTAATTTTACCCTGTACTATAAGTTGCTATTATATTCTTCTCTTTCTTTCTTTCTCTCTCTCTCTCTGCGACAATTTGGTTATTCTATAGTACAGAGATGTTATTGTAAGTTGAAATTATAGTTATCTCTTAAGTATGTATTGTCTCATGTTGACTGAGCGTGTGTGGCTACTCCATTATAGAATGTTTTCTTGCGAGTTGGTATATTAGTAATTATGGAGCTCATTAATTAAGTCTAATTTATAACTTCGAATGCATAATTGTGCTTTAAGGACTGAAACGTATTGAAGTTGGTGGACCTTAATGTGCCACATATTTTTAGATTACTTTGTTATATCATTTTGTCTATTTAACTTCATTAGTTCATGTATCACAAATTCATCAATTCATTCCTGTATTGTTATTTATTGTTTGTTAATTATATTCTTTGTTACAAATTTGCATTTCTTATTTCGATGCCTTCCACTGCGCCCACCCCAAAAATCAATGCTTATAACATCTGACGAGGTTCACCAAAAAGGCTAGCACCAACAACCACCGCATATCCATTGCGTAAATCATAGACAATCCAGTGGCGATTCCTCCATGAATGATATGAGGATGATCCTGCAGTTTAATTTCGTGCCTCTGAGGATAGAAAACATTTAAATTGTACAGATTTTGATTTTCAATGCATCTCGACATAACAATTTCCTTTAAACTTCCACTTTCTGTCGTGAGTTGTCGCCACTGCACAGCTCAGAAATAATTTCCGAGTAACCATCCAAATATCTTACAGAAAACAGTTTTTTCTAGCAATGAAGTTAGTGGACAGGTGAGAGTGCGGAGGGAGGGGTATGGCTTGAGTTTAACCGCGTTTGAGGATATGACCGCGTATCCTAATACTACGACCCTTCTTTCTGGGTGATGGGGACCCTCTCAGAGACTACAATAAGAATTTTCAAGTATCCTTGTAGCCTTCTTAAATGCAGTTCATTGATCATTTTAAAAGAATAGAATAAACCAAATAATAAATAATTTAAAATGATATAGTATAAAAAATAAAATGAATAAAAAACAAAATTACATAAAAATAAATAAAATAAGCTATAATAAATACAAGAATTAACAGGACTTTCAGATGGCAGGACAGCCGAAAGAATATCTGAAGTTGTATTTGATCATTTAGAAGAATTTAACTGTAGCAAGAAATTAATTGCGCAAACGTACGACGGAACATCGGTAAATATCGGGCAGTACAATGACTTAGGAGCCATCTTCGCAACTAAAAAGGGGAGGAGAATCGAACTTCACTGCAAATAAATTGCCAGTTCCAGAATGGTGAGTCAAGGACTAACATAGGCTTACTTGTAATTGATTTTGCATGCTCTATTATTATTATTATTATTATTATTATTATTATTATTATTATTATATTATTATTATTAATATTAGTTTGTCTTGGTCATCAGTCGTGTATCTCATATCCTACATACAAAAAATATCACGAGTCGCCACTGACTTAATCTCGTTATTGTTGATGTTTGTAAAATGTTGAAACAGCCAAAAACTTTTCTCATTACTACAGAAGTTATATGTTTTTATGTCAGGATCGGCCACTCATTCCTTATTTATTAATGTTCAGTATGAAATGAGAAAATCTGTTATAGAATGAACACTTCTACCTTACCATCCCGACCCGAGACACACTGAATTAATTTGTGGGTACGTTAAGCAATGGGTTGGTAGTAGAAATAACACATTTAAAATAAAAGATGTCGAAGGGTTGTGTCGGCAAAGATTTGTATGTTGTAAAATGGAAGAAATTGAACCAGAGAATTGTGAGAAAGACGACATCGTGGAATAAAGAATGTGATGACTGTGACTGAAGACAATGGGATGGAGAGCAGTGACGAAGGCAACGAATGGAAAATGACGTATCAGGTATGGAGGGAATGGAAAACGATTACTTTGATTTCGTAAAGTGTGTGATATTATGTGGTATTTAAACAGTAACAGAATGTCACTATTATTCTTTAAGATTGTTTGAACCAAAATGCAACACTGTTACAGTATTTAATCATAGTAGTAATTTAGGCCCAAGAATATATAACAAATTTATATTTAAATATCCTAATCTTGTCAATTCTAATAGTTCTAGTATTAAATTTAAAAAGTTATGTATGGATTTTATAAAAACTGAAAAACTGTACATTTAAATTTATATTTTCTAATTGCATAGTAGACATAAGACAAATTGTATTGTATACTTATTAACTTCAATTCAGGAATCCGCCCCTGAGCACGAGTTCTACTCTTTGAGTGGCGAGCTAATGTTTTTCTGTATAGGGTAAACATTGGTAATTTCGTGGCAGTGGTTATTTCGTGATACTTTTTCTTTGCTCTTTTGTGAACTAACCAATGGTGTTACGAGATCCAAATTTCCGCCAAGGGATTGCATATGTTGTCCAGTTTCCAGAAACATACAGCTAAGCTTTGTGTGACTATTGTAATTGCTTCAGTGAGCTTTTATGTTTGAAGAGAGCAAGTTTGCGTCGATTTCTCAGGCATACAAATTTTGTGGATGTTTGTAATTACATTACAGGCTTATTACTAAAGGTAAGCATATGATATTTGGTACAAAGATTTATTGTATCTTCATGAAATTTTAGGAAATGTTTTCGGAATTTTAGATACATCTGTAGTCGCCATATAGGCTTAGCTTTACTGATAGAAATCTTAGCTGTTTGAGGCGAAATTTTGTTGAGCATTAAGTGTTACATTTTATACTATTTTAAAAATTGTATTACAATAGGAATTTTAGAAATCTGAAGACAAGATGTGATAACAAAAAAGAAAACGGAGACGCAATGGATTCAGTGTAGCTTCTGTTTGATTTGTTATCATGCTAAGTACCAATGATAAGTGCTAGATGATTTACTTGCAAGAATTGTGACAGAAGATGGAACATGGCTCCACCATTTTGGACCGGAGACAGAGACAGACAATGGAGTGGCATCATGCAAATTCACCAAAGAAATAGAAATTCAAAAGTACACCTTCGGCAGGAAACGTTATGGCTACTGTGTTTTTCGATTCAGAAGGACTCTTGCTTGTGGACATCATGCCACACGGAACCACCATTAATTCTGACGGGTATGTTGCAACTCTCAAGAAACTTGAAGTTCGACTGAGTCGTGTTCGACGACATCGGGAGAAGCAGGATGTTCTGCTATTGCACGACAACGCACAGCCATATATCAGTCACAAGACCACAGACCAGATCAGAAAATTCGGATAGACAACACTGAAACATCCGCCTTACAGTCCTGAACTGACACCGTGCGATTACCATCTCTTTGGTAAACTGAAGGATCCCTTCGCGGAACGAGGTTAGAAGATGACTCCCTTGTGCACGCTGCTAAAGAGTGGCTCAGACGTGTTGGTCCAGACTTTTACCGTGCTGGTCTACAGGCCCTCGTTCCTAGGTTACGTAAGGCAGTTGAAAGGGACAGGGATTATGTGGAAAAGTGACATTTTGTTCCTTAAGGCTGCATCTACATTCTGTGAAAATAGCAAAGGTGTAGGATAAAAATATAATTTTTAAACAAACGTTATGCATTACTTTTGGAGTTACCCTAGTAATGTAGGCTATAGTAAAGTCCGTAATAAAAGTGTTCACCCTTTCAGGGCAAAGAAGATCCCTTTTCAATTTAAATTTTTACTTTGATTTCATTCTTATTATGTGTTGATATGTATTTATATGTTTTCTCGCTACGAATATTAGACGGAATTACTATGTTTGAAGTCTTGTAACAATAAATGAGAATTTCATTTGACTTTAATGAATTTTTCCACAATTCTTCTACCTCTCACGAAATTTTCAATGCAATATCACGAAATTACCAAGGTTATCACGAAATAACCAACCTTTCAGCTTAAGTTGTAAAAGTGGTTTTTGGCACATATTCAAGAACGTATCCAATCTTTTATGTCTCCAGATTTGTACAGCAAGTTATAGTCTTTTAGATGAAAAAATCGGAATAAGGATATATTTACACATTTGCATTTTAAATTAGTTTTCATGAAATTATCACGAAATTACCAACCTTTACCCTATATTATATTTTATGTTACAATTGTTAGCAAAATAAATAAATAAATAAATAAATAAATAAATAAATAAATAAATAAATAAATAAATAAATAAATAAATAAATAAATAAATAAATATTTGGTAATGAGTGTACTTTGTCCGTGGATCTAGATACTGGAAATATGGAATGAAATTTGCTTTTAAATACCATTTAATATCGGTAGCTGTGCGATTAAAAATGAACAAAATGTACGTAAGCATTATATTTACTAGGCAAGTAGTGGCCCAATAGATAAAACAGCCTATGTGTTATCGATGTCTGACCTTGCACCTGTTTTGAAGTAAGCTGTCCCCCGCTCGCCCACGTCTGGTGAGTAGTTCCATTACGAAGTATCATTCGTCTGCAATCTTTCCTCGAGACAAACATCACGACGTCGTTTTTGGTTTTATTTTTTAATACGGTAAGTTAAGAAAATGTAAAAATTACTACTACTGCTTACAGTATAAATATACAGTAAATAATTTTATATACTAAATGTTACTGTACATATTGCGTACCTGAAATTATGACCGACATGAAAATAAGGCTGGGAGCACACTTATCTAGCAAAACTGCTTCAACCCTTTACCAGGCCATTTTTTGTAGTCTTATAAAAATAAACTTTTAATACACCAAGAAAATTATGCACTTACTCCTACAATGCATACCGGGATGATGCGTCATCCCACAAAAACTTATATTTTGTTCTGGGGCCTGTTTCATAAACACACATCAAAATTATCTAAGGAACAGATGATTTTATTAATAAAATTCTTTCCAAACCCAAATACTGTTCTCCAACCAGGAGATCAACCGTGAAAGGAATGTGCTTACTATTGCGTCATCTATTGGAGCGAAGTAGATAGATAATTTTATTGTTATAACGTCAGTTTAAAAACCATGCGCTCTCCTGCATATGTTATTTCCTGTATGGAGGGATCAAAAGACCAGGAGATTAACAGTGATCTAATTTTGTAACTAGGGTAGTATAAAATGTGTGTATCAGTGTTATTGCTTGTGCTGTGAGAGCTAGCCAATAGAGATACGAGTACCCACGTGTGTGACCTTATGACACCTTATGACATCAACATTCATTCACAGCATTACCCCGCTGCGTTTCATTCCGCAGAGACTTTCTCGTGGTTGGAGAACAGTAAGTCCTAAGTATTGGGTACACATAAGTGAGTTATTAATTAATCTATGCACCAGACACCATAGCAACCAGTGTTTGGTTTATTTACATTATTACATTGGAATTTCTTATTTTAGTGCGTCAGATAGGGTGATTAGTGCATTTATAACGAAGAATTCGGGTAACTTCTACAGTGTAAAACATTAACAAATAGTAGACATGAATTCTCAACGTCGTCATTTAATCCGCGATAACATGTTTACAGCAATTGGTATAATTGAAAACGTTGGACACAAGCTGACGCAGCGAGGGCTCTGAATACTGTAAGAGGTGTAATATCCAGAATGTGGAGTCGATATCGTGAATTTGGTAGTCCAGAAGAACAACATTAAGGTAAACGAGAATTACAACCGCCGCACAAGACAGATTTCTGTGCCTAAGAGCCTTGAGAGAAAGGACTTCAACTGCAAGCATGTTAAGAAATGCTTTGCAGAATGTTGGGAATGTGATTGTATCAACCCAGACCATTAGGAACAGATTGCACGAGAGAGGTCTTAATGCCCGTCGCCCATTGAGGTGTCCAGCTATTCGACGTGGAAATCGAGAACCTTGTGTTTTGTTGTGTCAGCAACATGAGACCTGATGTTAATTATTAAAATAATCGTGAAAGAGAAAGGAGCCATTATGTATAGTTTGTCTCTCTCAAAAACAGAACAAAAAATAACATAAAAAGCACGAGGTTGTAGTCGAACGCAGGATCTCATGAATAAGAGGCCTGAACGCTACCATTACGCTATCGAATAACACATAGAATACTTCAATTATAACTGTAGATATCAGGCAACGTGGTCCAACAACATGTAACATCGCCTGTCTCCGAATTGTAGCGAAGATACCCGAAGGGAACTTTGTTTCAGGAGAGCGGCTACTTTTTCTTTTGACAGCTGTACAGGAAGTTCATAAATTTCAAGGACGTTCTAACATGATATAGGGAGGAACAATGGCACACAGGAAGACTGACCTCGTTTTAGTTGAAGAACACTAGGAGCAAATCGTTACATTCAAGAGATATTGCAGCCTGTAGTCTTTCCCATCGCTGAAGAAATTGGTCCTCAATTCCTTCTAATGCATGACAATGCTACTGCCAGAGCAACAACACAATGGTTGGGAAGACGCAATATTCAAGTTCTAGGATGGCCTGCTCAGTCCCCGGATTTTAAAAAGGAGTTCTAAAGAACTCTCGATCAACTGTTCGCACGTCTCCAAATTCACAGGCAGAACATTGATCAAGATGAAATCTTTCATCTCATATCTTCAATGCCAAGAAGTGTCGAGCAGTACTGAATGCAAGAGGTGGTGCTACTAGTTATTAATGACAAAGGTTTTGTGTGAAGCTGAGAAAAACAGCAGTATTGTAAAGATTTAAAACCATTGAGATTTTAAAACTTTAATCTTTTCATTCTGAGAACAGGTTATGCGTGTTTTTTAAACATTATTACACACTTTCATACCGTGTAGAATGTTTTTCTATACATAAATAATGCATAATAATACTTGTATGTCATACAGTGTGTTTCTTCATTGAGAATTAATGAAAAATACTGTGTTCCTTAGACAATTTTGATGTGTGTATTAAGTAATATTATTACAGTCATGAAAATAATTTTATGCTCGACCATTCCGAAATGTAGTAATTATACACCTCATTAAAGTAACTTATTCATTAAAGTTCAGGTGTTCCACCAATTAGAAAATACCATTGTAGCAATACGAAAGCGCAAGTATCGATTATTCTCGAATATGCAATCGAAAGACAACTAGCTGTTACTAGCTGTTCTGTTACTATAATAATTAGCGTTAATTGTAAATAATATTCAAATAAATTCAATTTGTCATCTCGTTTTTCGATGTCTAATTCAATTTAAAGGTTATATCAAGATTAATGTTTATTTTACTCTCTAGACTATATCAAGGTCAATGTCGACATTTGTTTCTCGGAAAAGATCAATACTTTCGCGTCTGCGCACATTTCACAATTTACAAGGTATTGCACAAGGTCAGTTCCGCTCCTCAGTCAGATAAGAATAACATGAATACTTATGAATAATTTCAAGTTAGAAATATGGTCGAGCATAAAAAGTCGTATGAAACTTGACTATATTAATATACTACTATTATAGGCTCGTTGCATAATGTACTATTATTAATGGACTAAATTCTGTTTCATAAACGTTTTACACAACTCATAAAATACATACAGTAATATTATTAATTTATTAATGAGCGCATTATATATGAGACTAAGTCGTGGATGGTCATGCGTGGCAAACAGTGATCTAGTATATACAGTCGCGAAGCTCAATACGTAGTAAATATGCAAACATTAGATAGTTGCTCACCACTAGGATCGCTAATATCGCCTCATTACAGACAATTCAAAATAGTACCGTCACAGTATATTGTTTCTAGCACCCTCAAAACTCAAAGCTTCGTGACTGTATATAGTAGACTGTGGTTATAGCGTGTTTATATCGTTTACAGTCATCAGAAATAAATGATTTGAGGTTAAGGCTGACAAACATAACCAAGTATTGGTGTACAGCTTTTTATATTATCTCAAATACTCTCTAACAATTAGAGAGCGTTTGATTATCCTCTCTGTTAACTTGTACAAATATTGAATAAAATAGGATTGGATGTCTGTGTTTAATAGCAACATCAGAGTAAATCGTAATATGTATAAATGTTTGGGAGATCATTAAATTTATTTCAGACAGGATTGTAAATCATTGAAACTCGAAGTTATTGTTTCTGCTATTTGTTACACAGTTGATCTATTTAAAGGAAACAATTTGATAAATCTAAAATATTGTGAACAGACATTTGTCATTCCTAATTGTGCACGTCTCTGCTCATGAAAAGTTAGAAATCCTAAAAACAGTACACAGTGGCGGCTCGTGATAAAATATATGTGTTCACAATTTTGTGTTCCAAAATCGAAGAGAATTTTAAATCGTACGTTTAGCCTAATATAAAATGTCATTATTCAAATATTTCACTATCGAAAAAAACCGTATATAAATTCAAAAGAACATATAATAATAATAATAATAATAATAATAATAATAATAATAATAATAATAATAATAATAATAATAATAATAAACTGAGTCTTTTTATTTCCAATTTTTCCTGGTAAGCCAGTTTACCCAGTTCTTTACTGTTCCAAATTACTTTAACAGAGTTCATTGTTATGTTTGTTAAAAATGAATACATAGAACAGTGCCGTTATTTACAAAAGCGTGTGTTCAGTAAAATATTTTGGTTCACAACACACTGATACACTATAGCCTATACCAGTACTGTAATCCCATTCCATAGATTGATTACTATAAACAGCCTACATGCCAGTAAATATTATTCTTAAATATTATACACTACCATACAGATACTTAAATTCATACCACCACCACATTCAGCCAGCACGTGTTTGAAAGCCAAACTATGCTATTATGCTGACACTGAAGTATAGTCATTCACAAACTACACTCTCGTAGCAGCACTGTACACACAACCACATAAAGTAAACGTTCCGACCAACGAGTTGGTTCCGACAGCGAGATGCTGACACCTACAGGCTAGAATACAGACTATTAAATTTCATCCTCGAGATATATCACGTGAACGATAGCATCGATGCACCTGACATCTGTAGGATAGATTCACTGTTCACTTAATGCTTTGTGCTCTTGACGGGTCATAAGCGGCCAGTGAAAGACAATTTTCTCCTGCGCATGCGTGAAATTCCTGCAACCTTCTTGAAAAGAGCACGGCTTGTACGTGAACGGATGTTGCCAAGTTTACATAAGAAGTTTATGCAAGATGCGGGAAGTTTAAAATACTCGATTCTCATATTATACATTCCCGCTACGTCAATACGGTATTAAATAATAAAACTAGTCGTGCATTAATGGAAACAAGGTGTTCACGTGCTCTTGTGCTCTTATTGACGCACCGCCACTGACAGTACATCAGTCACAGAAGCGTATTAACTAAGGGAAAATAAAGTAAATCCATAGCGCTACAGCCTTGAAGGGCCAAGACCGACCAGCCGGCTGCTGGCCTCACATCCACATGCCGAAGCAGAGGTTGATGATCATCCAACCAGAATGGAAGTATCGTGTGGTTAGCACGATGATCCCCCCAGCCGTTGTAGCTGGTTTGCGAAACCGGATTTTCGCTACCTATCGTAGCTCCCCAAGTGCATCACGATGCTGGGTGGGCACCGGTCCCATACACTGGCCGAAATTTCATGAGAAAATTTCTTCCATCACGAAGACTCGAACC
Source organism: Periplaneta americana (assembly GCF_040183065.1). Classification (NCBI taxonomy): domain Eukaryota; kingdom Metazoa; phylum Arthropoda; class Insecta; order Blattodea; family Blattidae; genus Periplaneta; species Periplaneta americana. The sequence goes on along the minus strand of NC_091131.1, from coordinate 59,006,361 downwards.
AGCGCGTATTCCGTCACGCGGGTCCTAGGCAGGATGCGGGACGTGTTAACTAAGGAGGGGTTCCCAACGGGTGTGTCGCCCAGCCCCATGGAGTGCGTCGCAAAATTTTGAAATTGAAAAATAAATTTTATGCTGTCCAGAAAGTCTCTTTACAACGTATTATTTTTTATTTACAACGACGTCTTTGATATGGTAGATTTTATTTTGAGACAGACTTTACCAATGAGACGTGAACACCTACAACATTGCACAGTTTAATTTTTCTGCCTGGCGATAATTCCAATGAAAGTAAACACCTGCAACAAAGCTTAGTAATTCGTTTACTCTTCCCACTTAGTAATAAACAGAGTTTATAATCGTTAGAACAAATAGTGCGATTACTTTATTAAAAGTGCTTTATTGAGATTTTTATGGACAAATTTTTAATTTAAAAAACACAATCTGAATTAAGTTCTGGATTAGATGACAGCAGTGCTAATTCAAATAATGTGAGCGAAAGTTCCTTTCAGGGTTCGCAAAAACATACTGCGTTTCATAAACATAGTGATGAATACTTGGAATATAGTTTTTCGTGGCGTGGAGATGAATACAGTAGAACCCCGATTTTCCGCCATCCTATTAACCGATTGGCGGATTATCCGACTGTCTCTCGCTTTTTTTTTTCTTTTTGCTACAGAAAGATATTAAGTACAACTTTACGTTATATTAGTACGTATTTTTTCTAGAGTGTGTTATTACATGCCTTTACACTTACACAGTTTGGTTTATTCAACTTCTATATAAAATGTACTCACAATGTCAAAAGAAAACGTGTTGTGCTATCTATCATAAAAATAGAATGAATTTTGTAGCTCAGCCTCATGATCATAATACAAGACGAAATGAAATTCTTAAATTAGTTGAACCTAAATGTTTCACATCTGCTGCTTTACTACATAGTACAAATTATGGTCCACGTCTATAGCTATAATTTGATAATACAATTTCATCCAGAACTGACTACTTTAAGCAATGAAATTTTCAGATCCAGAATTAAAAAAATTAATGACAGACTTCCCTGTATTTATATTATGTGCCATGTATTGTAAAACAAGTTTATTTCTCTCCTAAGTATATTTTTTCTATCTTATCTTGGTTACTATATCAACATGACCTGTACTAAAAATTATACTACTAATAATAATTTAATATTAATCCACCAATCTTAACATCATCTCTTTTTTCACTCAGTTATTACTAGTATTATTACTTACTAAATTTATTATCATCTTTATGTGACCTTTTTTCTTAAGTATTTTGTCTACAAAGTATGTATATTTATGTAACGGAACTGTCCCCGAACACGAGCTTTGCTCTTTCGGGGTATTTTAATGTAACGTTTTTATGTATATGTTATTGTTAAATAAATAAATAAAATAAATAAATAAGTATCGACAAAAATGCAAATAATTGAGCAGTTTGGAAAAAGAGAAACTGTGGTTCATCTCGCATCAGAATACGAGATTGGTGTTACAACTATGCGCGGTTTAATAACAAAAAAAAAAAAAAAAAAAAAAAAAAAATCAAGGATAAAGTGTAGTCTATAAAGTAGGCCTATGTAAATCTACAATATGAGACCTCTACTACTGCTATCTTTTTGCTGACAGCCATTGCAAAGAGTTCCCTTGCCTCTTGACAACTAGACTTAACGAGTGAACTTCTGAGCCACTATCTCGCATGTTAAACATAAGACCACAGAGAAAATTACGACAGTACAAGTATTATTCTCTTAATTTACGAAAATATTTTTTATGATACGGATTATCCGATTTTTTCGATTAACCGTTTAGTCCACCCCCTTCATTACCGCGAATAATAGAGGTTTTACTGTATAAACAAAATCCAAAGTGTCATATGTTTTGTAAAATCAGTCGATGGTGCCGAATAAACTAAGAAGAAATTTAGAACTGCCATTTTCAACGTCGTCATACTTATGTGAATCAGCATTTTATACCATGAAAATAGTGAATTCTAAACAAAGTAACAGACTGCTGCATCTTGAAGATGATTTACGTGTTGGCCTGTCAATCATAAGGCCACGTATAGAGAAACTCTATGCAACCCACCAAGCGCAGACTTCACGTTAATTTAAATAGGTGAATTTCCGAAAACTATAATAAAAACTTTTATCGGACATCACCATAGACAGGTTGAGATTTTTGACACATGCCTTTTTTTTTCTAATGCCACTCAAGTTGCTGTTTATTATTATTATTATTATTTTTTTTTTTTAGAATTTTCGATTGCGTGTTAACATCGACCTATTTACAACACTGGTTGTTCGACACTAAATAGAAATGGTTATTAGTGCTCTTTTCTGACGGAACGCTCTGGAACGGCATTCCGGCACCTGTTTGTTACATTTTTCATCATGGAACCGAAATATGTGTGAATAACTTTTCTTTGAATTCCGCTTAGATCTCGAAAGTCTTAGTTGGACAAACTGGAGGTTGAAAACAACAAAATTCACGTGCAGTGAACAGTAATTACCTCCCGGTCCGCTATAAAACATTCTACACGGAGTTCCACCACCATTTTCTCCAGAAGAAAAGCATTAGTTGCTAATATTATATTATCTATAACAATAATAAATCTGTAGCCAAAATTTTTCTGGTAATTTTCGATTTTCCAAAAATAATTGGTGTTAACATGTATAATTAACCATCCTGAAACCGAAAATAGCTTTTTTGAAATTTTTGTTTGTATGTCTGTCTGGATGTTTGTTACCTTTTCACGCGATAATGGCTGAACGGATTTCGATGAAAATTGGAATATAAATTAAGTTCGTTGTAACTTAGATTTTAAGCTATATGGCATTCAAAATACGTTATATGAAAGGGGGGTTATAAGGGGACCTGAATTAAATAAATCGAAATATCTCGCTTATTATTGATTTTTGTGAAAAATGTTACATAACAAATGTTTCTTTAAAAATGATTTCTGATAAGTGTTATTCTATGAAAAATTTTGATAGGACTGATATTTAATGAGATATATGAATTTTAAAATTAAAATAATTGCCATCTAAGGCGGCATAATGAAATAAAAAACAAATGACTTCGTCTATAAGGAGTCTTGGACACAACAATCGAAAGCCATGAAACAGCCTACAAAGAATGTTTCTGTGTTTGTATGAAGTAACACCGGAAGCTAAATTAACCGATTTGTATAATTAATTATTATTTCACCATTGGAAAATGTAGTTTCTCTGGATGGACATAATGCTATAATGTTATTACATTAACTTCTGAGTGAATTGAGAACAGGTAAGATTAAAATAGCTTCTTATGCACAGAAAACGTGATAGGCTATTCTGTACATTCGTTTCCTGTATTTCCTAAAATAATTTTTATGCACACATTAATTTTCATCTCAGAGAATTAACGAACAACGAGAGTGTATTGATTTAGTATGCAGTAATAGTACGTTAGCTTAGCAATCCATTATTTTATAATTAAAATTTTAACTATGCTCAATTGAATCGTGTTAAAATACATAAAATATATATGCAATAAATGCAATGCAAAAAAATTGGGTAATGAGCCAAGTAGATTATGTTGCGCTGTTGTAAAAGCTGTTCCTCCTGAGATTCAAGAGCTCCCACAACATATTAAAAACTTTCTTATTGGAGTATATCCGTTATCAACACACTTTATAATATAATATAATATAATATAATATAATATAATATAATATAATATAATATAATATAATATAATATAATATAATATAATATAATATAATATAATATAATATAATATAATATAATATAATACAATACAATACAATACAATACAATACAATACAATACAATACAATACAATATAATATAATATAATATAATAATATAAAACATAATATAATATATAACATAACATAATAATAAATCTGTAGCCAAAATTTTTCTGGTAATTTTCGTTTTTCCAAAAATAATTGGTAATAACAATTAAGAAACATATTAAAGGAATTGTCATTGCACCAAATGAGTGGTCTCTGGACCAAATGATCGCATTTTAATAATCATTTAAATGCAATTTAAATTAAGTAACATATTAAACGATTTATCCTTCTATCAAACACGAATGTTCTCTGGATCAAATGTCCTATCTTAATTATGTAATTACTTTACATTTATTTCTAACGGGTGCAGCGGAGCGCACGGGTACGGCTAGTTCCTAATAAAAACAAGTAAGTGTGTCGCGATATCGTGGGCATTCAGTAAAGTGTGTCGTCAGTCAAAAAAGGTTGGGAACCACTGAACTATACAAAAAAGTTAAGCAGTGAAAGATTTTGATAACAATGTTGTAGTAGCCTTGGGACAGTTAAATGATAGGCTTAGTAGTCCTTGCAAAGCACCTTATCGCAATTTCAAGTTCCGTCATACTTCGGAGTACTGCGCAAGTACTTACCGGTATATAAAAAATATTTTAAAATTAAAAAAAAAATACTGGTACAAAAGTAAGTAAATAAACACACAAAAATGATTCCGCACCAAAAATAAATAATTCAGTAACGCAATAAGGACATAAGTACTTATGCGGTGAAGTCGTTCCTGGAAAATATTGAGGAGTTTGAAGGTGTTGTAGAAGATTAATGTTATAATGACACGAATAAACATACTCAAATTGTCTTAATTTTTTTATTACCGATTACATTGCAAGCAGTATCCTCAAGAAGTTGCCTGACTGTACAAAATGCAAATAATGTTCTCGTTAAATATTGTGATGTGGAATTGAAGGTACTCTAAAGATCTCGTAAGTTACTTTTAGTTTATCCATAGTAGTGGTTTAACGTTCCAGCGTTCCTGCACACGTAGAACATAGATGAGTGACTGAATTAATAAATCCTCTCGTTTTTAGCTGACAGTTAGTTACTTTGGCTCACCAATATCTTCACAATGTTAATTAGCGAAAAGTATGTACAATTTTATAGATTCAGGTTGTCGTATACATTGAAAAAAACATTTCAATACAAAAAATGTTAATATTATTTTATGATGTAGATATCCCATGTCCTTTTAAAACTACTCTTAAGACAATTGGAGACACTTGCTGTGACCAATAGGCCTAGGCATATATTTCTAAACTATTATTGTAATTTTAAAAAATGATAAAGTGATAGGAGGGAAGAATGTTACGTCAAATGACAACATAAAATATTGTGAAACATAATTGCTTAATAATAGTTCTATACTGTAATTTAATTTAGGTTTCACCCTTTCCAGTTGTTTCTCTTTCCCAATTAGATAAAAAAAATCAGTTTTTTTTTTTATCATTTTAAACATAAAAGGTAATGTAATAGATTTTATGGCTTTCAATTTCAACCTGGTCCATCTACATTGGCGCCTGTGACAGTCATTTGTAAGTACGAAGAGATGGTCATTCATTTTGTCTCTGATACTTTTTAAAATGGGGAAAAGAAATAAAAAGAGTTTGATGAGACATCACTATTTGAGTCGGAATTATCCATTTCAAACATTTCCACTGTTTTATCTTCAAGATCGAATCCTACACTGCATTTACTTTTCACCAATTTTGAAATTATTAGTTAAAATACACTCATGGAACTAACGCCAATAGTATTAATAACTTTCATTACCTCTGTTGCTTCATGAAACACTTTACTAATATTATTAACTAATAGTATTAATTTATTACTTTTATGAGATAGGCCCCAAGTATATAGGCATGTTTGTAAGTTGTTATAGCCGTTTCTTGTCATTGTGTTAGTGATGGCTGTCAGAGGTGATATAAATTCTGGACAGTTGACTAAACAACAACAACAAAGAATATAATACAAAATAAAAGGCATTGTACAAAATAGGCTCAAAATAATATGTGGAGTGACTAGTAGCCCCAGGTATACAAGTAAAGTTAAAAAAAAAGTGGTAAGACGTTTTCCCGCAGACGGAGTGAATTAATTAATTTGGTGGGAAATATAGGCCTACTTCCCACTACCAGGTAAAGGGTTAAGAATAAACGTTTTTGCTGTAACCGAAAACAATTTTGTTTTCCAAAAAATCATTTTGCTTAAATTGTTTTTGCTGGAAACAAAAACGTTTGCTTTTTCCGAGAACATTAGAGTCATGGCAGACTAGAAGCAGAAACATAAATCAGTCTTGTAATGGCGGTGGAGGATGATGTGGTTGTAGTGTTACGGCAATGGATGGACTCGGGTTGAAGTTCACTTATGCTTGTCGAGTTTGGGCTGGATCCTGGCCTTGAATTTTTTCCCCCCGCGAATTATGTATTGATTAAAAAAATAAAACGAAGGTTTTAGTACAGGCACGATTAGATGTCCATCCGGCACCCATCCAGAACAGTAAACTACCAGTACGGTAAGTTATTACTTAGTTCGATTTCGTGTAGGCTACATAATGGCATTTGTATCGTCTCTATCACACACACCTGGCAGACTCGTAGATTACTCTTTCTCATGCTGCTACTGGAATGACATCTATAGCAGCTAGAGATGGCCGATATTTCACAAACCGATGCTTTGTCACAGGTATTTTTTTGTCACAGATAAACCTGTGACTGATGACGCGAAATATCTGTGACAAAATATCGCTATCGAAATCTGCTCCGTATTCAGTACTCTGTGACTGATATTTTCTCCTCTACGTCGTGGGTTTGCGCATGCGCATGATACAATAACAGCAATCGGGCGGTGGTATTTGATTATTTTTTCGTGATATTTTGTTCAATATTATTTTTTTCAAAGTGATGATGTGTTGCAAAGTTATTAGCGGCATTATAATAATATAATCATGAATCTGACATTTTGTTTTCATAGTTAATCTGTATATATTAATACTAGCATGCACTGTTCGTGTTAGAGCTATACATTAAAACTGGATCATACATAAATGAGAGAAGTACAGGTAATGTTATTAAAATAATGTTGTAGGCTCCTGTAACTATTCTGTTTGTAATTAAAAGTAGGCTATAAATAAAAAAAAATATTGTTACTGCGTAAAAATTGAGTGGAAAATACTTATACGTTAATATAAATTCGCAGTAATATGAAAATGTGAAGATCTCGGGGAACACAAAATTATTTGTAATAAGTTCATTACCGGTATGTTGTTTATGGTTATTAACTCTTAGGAAATCGCACAGTGCTTCCTGACATTGGTACTCGTGCAAATTAAGCTTTCAGGAATAACTCCCTGTAAAGTTAATTTGAATAATTTCGAGGGAAAAATTGTTCCGGGGCCGGGTATCGAACCCGGGACCTTTGGTTAAACGTACCAACGCTCTCCCACTGAGCTACCCGGGAACTCATATTAATTCACTCCGTGTCACACTGAACGTTATGCTCTACCCGACAGAGTTCCCGGGTAGCTCAGTGGGAAAGCGTTGGTACGTTTAACCAAAGGTTCCGGGTTCAATACCCGGCCCCGGAACAATTTTTCCCTCGAAATTATTCATTGGTACTCGTGTTGGGTGTTATTTCACTCCAATTAATAGGCCAAATCAATGGTATAAACTTTATATTTAGTGATATTTGTCTAGATATTGTTAAAATCATCAACTTGCAAGTAATTTTCAACTTTTAAATGTAATAATATGGGGTAGTTAGCAAAAATTGTCAATTTTATAAATTCCAAAAAGATCTGACATCTAGCAGACACTGCTCCATCAAATCGTTCTCACTGCCCTTGCACACTTTTAAAATAGGCCTACACTTACACATAAACGGGATAATTAATTACGTTTAAAAATAAGGGGTATCAAACGTAAATCATATTAATTCACTCCGTGTCACTGAACGTTATGCTCTTCCGAACTATCGAAGTATTTCTCACAAGCCGACAACAGTACCTATAGAATTAAAACCGAACGAGACAAAACTGGCTAATATGATGGGCAACTTATTTGGCTAAACTAACCTTGAGGTAGTTTCCTTCGTATTCCCCTTATACACCTTGCATATACGAATCTGTGACAGGTCAGGTTTGGTTAGTTTAAGCTTTTATTATGCCTAGACATATACGATCAACGACTAAACTAGCGTTGAGATAGTTCCCTTCGTACTCCGCGTATACACCTTGCATATACGAATCTGTGACAGGTTAGGCTTTGTTATGCCTTGGATATACTATCAACTGCATCTCCACAAAAAATCAAATTCAACGATTTTCACTTCCGAAATCACCGAAACTACCTCAGCGCTAGTTTAACCCGAGCAACTGCATCTCCACAAAAAAATTCCTTATAAATGCAACGATTTTCACGTTCGGAATCGCCGAAACTACTTCAGCGCTAGTTTCACCATCTTATTATAAATTATATAGTGATTACACGATTTAAATAATACCATTGGTTACCAGTACTTTATCTTTTGTAAAATCCTGTCTGAATAACTGTTTTGTTTTGTAATTATTTTCTAATGTTTTTCCGAATACTTATCTTTCGTTAATTTTTATTCTATGACTCAATATTATAATGTTAATGCAAGACTTAAAATAATTTATCCATTATATTATATACAATAAAAAGGATCAATTTTTAAAACGATTAGGATAATCACATAACCTCAATTTCTCCATACCCAACTACATTTAAAAATTATCAACTGATTCCATATCTACAATCAACTACAATATAACCTCTTGGTACATGAGGTTAACTTTTGACATGTTACTGTTCAGCTAGGTAAGTATTTATTTGTTAACGGTACATGTACATAATATATTTGTTGGATTTTCCCATATAAATCACTGATGTGTGGCGTGTATAGAGAAATCGTATTCACATTACACTGCTCTTCAATATTTCCTGTTAATTTTTATCGGTGTGACAAAATATCTTTATAATTCAGGCATATTGTGCTTCTTATCGATATAAAATATCGGTGTGACAAAATCACCGATAAAAGTCACAGATATTTAATTGTCACAGTCACAGTTGTCACAGATACTTGAAAATTTCATTTAAGCTCAACTCTAATAGCAGCTGACCCCTCTGGTCTCTGGCTTCTGCTTTATCAGTAAGTCTGGTCACGGTACAAAATAAACAAGTTTAAGTAGCTCATTTAGGGTGCTATTCATAGACATTTCGCTAGCCCGCGCTACGAGCGTGCTAATCTAGCCCCGGCTATCGACTGATTACTTGTACAGGATTCGTATTCAAAGAGTTTGTAATATATAACTAGAGACACCAACGGCGCTAGTTTCGCGTACAAAATTGAACCGCTGTTCGGCCACCATTAAAGGGAGTTGATGCTTCGCCGGGAGTGCAAGCAGTTCATGTTTATTGAGGAGTACGAATAAATAGAAGTACACTTGAAGGGAAATAATAAGAAAATGGTGAAATACTGCGCCGCAAATAATTGTTATAACATAGCTACTATTGTAGGATGCTCAGGAAAGCATGCATATCTTAATATTTGGAAGAATGTTCCAAATGCAGTTCCTCCTTTGAATGTGTTTACAGAACGTCGGAATATTTCTCGGATAAAAGTTTTTCCAGAAACACATTAATCAGGTTTATAAGGTTGATTTCAACAATGTATGTAAGGGTTAGGTGCCATAACATTACAGTGGATTATAATAGCAGAGTGCATAAGAAAATCCGCAGACTATATCTGTCTAAAACTGTTTTGTTTCACAATAAATGAATTAATCATGTAATTTCCGTTTTGTGCAGCATGTACTTCTAATTTTTGGTTATATTAAATGCAAAGAAATTAGTGAAAATATAGCTGATGGCCTAGCTAGGCCTATTATTACCACTGCTACTAGGTCTACTATGACCACTACTAGGCCTACTATTACCACTACTAGGCCTACTATTACCACTACTACTAGATCTATTATTACCACTAGCACTGACTAGGTCTCACTACTAATACCACCAAAACTAGGCCTACTATTACCACTACTACTAGGCCTATTATTACCACTACTACTAGGCCTATTATTACCACTACTACTAGGCCTACTATTACCACAAAAACTAAGCCTACTACTACCACTAATACTAGGCCTATTATTACCACTACTACTAGGTCTATTATTACCACTACTACTAGGTCTATTATTACCACTACTACTAAGCCCACTATTACTTCTACTAATTGTATTAAAAAGTCTGTACTGACCTCTAACTTGGTGGTCATCAATTACACAATGAATAGATTGTTTTATGATATTATTCTTTTATTTTACATCAGTTTCCAGAATTTTTATGATCTCATGTTTCACTACTAAATATTTTCTAAGCACCATATACCTTCCTCTTCCTTTGCATGAAAGGACTGAAATATAGATCATATAGATATTTATTACAGTAAATATCCATTATTATGTCTTTAAAACAATACTAGTAATACTGAAAATTAATGTTGACATTGTCATTATTCAATATTTTACATACTTATCCCGAGTGTATATGGTGTTTTAATTTATTTTTTAGAATATCGCCATTATAATACTTTGATAAATATAGCGCTCCTCTTCCATTCACGTTTATTTCATCACGCCTCATCCTTTGTAAAAGATGTTTAAAACAGCGTCTATCACCAGGCTACATCAATGTATTGTGGTACTGTTTTAGAATTTCGCGCCGCAAGCACTCCCTTTAATGGCGGATGCTAGCCGGTTCAATTTGTGACATTTTTCTTGCCTGCCACTCAAGGGTATGTGTCTCTAGTAAGTATTACAAACTCTTTGTTCGTATTATATCATATCGCTAACACTGGTTTAGGAGTACGAAAAACGTTAGTTCGCTGATCATCCACCGGAAGCGCGCGCGAAGAATGTCTATGAATACGGTTGTTTCTACGCCTCGTGTATTAATTCTGTACTTCCCCGTGTCTTTCAAAGATAATCTCGGGTTTCGGACTAATCTCGAGTCAGGTTCGGGACTGGTTCAGATTGGGCCTAAAAATTTCGGTTCGTGCAGATCTCTATAATCTATACTGCATTTAACTCATAGGACTTATTTAAACGAAAGCAGGTATTTTTAATTACTTGTAAAACGTAATGGATTTATATACTTCAAGAAAACTTATGTCAGCTAGGCTGTAAAAACACACACACACACACACACTTGGTTATTTTAGGACGCTTTTCAACTGCAATGGTAATACAGCGTCTGAATGAGATGAAGGTAATAATGTCAGCGAAATGAGTTCTGGGTCCAGCGCCGAAAGTTAATGGGTTGAGGGAAAACCCCGGAAAAAGCCTCGACCAGGTAACTTGTTCCAACCATGATTTGAACCCGGGCCCACTCATTTCACGGTCAGGAATGCTAACCGTTGCTTCAAAGCGGTGGACGTAAATAATATTGGACTTTTTTTTTTTACAGTTGCTCCAAATCATGGAAGATGGCATCATGTCTCGAGTGCTTGTGTTCTTCTTTTGGCCATTATTTGCACTGTTAAGCTGGCTAAGGTAACATCATGTCATCAAATGCAAAAGGAAATCCGATTTCATATTTTTTGCAAGTACCTGTATGGGTAGCGTCATCCTTAGGGAGGGACGGCACAGCTCGAGTGGGGGCCGCTCCGATTTTTAGATATTTTTTATGGAGAGGAAGATATAAAATATTCCCAAAAAAGAATACTATCAAATCATAAGTTTTGAACATGTTATAAGAAGAAGGTTACTACTGTACGGAAGAGTTCTTCCCTTCTTTGTGGAGATATTGTAATAAAGATTCCTCAGCTTATTCTTTAAATTGTAGAATTTCAACATTCATTAAAATATTGGCGATGGGGAGGCAACTCATGTAGTGGTTAGTCACCGGTTACTTACAGGCCATTTGTGGAGTTATTCATTAATACAAGCATATACAGCTGAAACCATAGATTTTGGCGTATGACCTTGCTGATAGTGCCTAGTCGACGAGCTATTGTCCCGAGTTGCGATAATGCTTTTCGTGTTCTTTATATTCTCACATCATCTGCTCATATTATTATGGAACAAAAATGAACCACAGTATAGTCCGAGTGGATTCAATACCTGCATATACGACTTTCGTTCGCAATGATTTTATAGTATGTCTCGTATATTTAGGCTGAGATTACGATCAACGTTAGTTTGCGTTACATTACGTTGCTTTCGTTCTTATGTTGAACTTCTACCGAACGTTCAGAGGTTTTGTATTATATTCGACGTTCGTGACAACTGTAACACTCTGTTGGCCATAATGAGTACTAAACTGCACACGCCGCGTCGGACAGTTATGTGTTTATGATAAATATTGAATTTTATGGGCACTTTGAGACTATAAATAAAATACCGGTATTAGATAAATATGGTATGACAGAATAATATAGAATGAAGATAATAATAATAATGAACAATCGGCGAAAGATAAATTTGTGGACTTAGAAAAGGCGTTTGACAGAATGGATTGGAATTAACTGATAGAGATCCTAAAGAAAAGTGGCGTGGATTGGAGAGAGAAGAGGCTATTCAGAAACCTTTATATCAGAGATCTCCAAAAAGCGTATCTCGATGCTGCCCGACGAACACAGTGTGCTGTAGAGAAGGGGGAGAGACTCGTACCTCAACAGATGAGAGCGGTCAGTGAGGGATTGCGACAACGATCTCCTTATGTTTACAAATAATAACATCAAAAAGATAAGACATAGCATACATTTGTATATTATTTTGACATACTATGAAGCTTCTACTTTTGAATGAGAAATATTCAATAATGTAATAATTCATTTCGCATTACATCTAGAAGACATTCTGTATGCACGATTTTACAAATGCTCATTCTGTAAAGGGCTTAATTGATTTTCCAATATTCCAAGTTAGAACATAGCTAGCAAAAAGTTTTTTTGTTTAAGACTGAGGATACTTGTGTGATTTGTGTTTGTATTTTCTTGTTTCAAATTTATCAAAATATTTGTATGTATTTCACCTAAAATAGAACGAAAAACTATAAGTATATCATGCGAAACTAAGTGTAAACGTATTGTAATATAGGCCCTACTGATTATTATGTATAACCAACAGTTATACAGACGTCCCAAAATAAATTATTTTCACATGTCCAGCATGCCTGTAATTTTATGATATTTTTTGTGAAGAGTCGAGTAGTGTCGTCGCATGTTGAATTTTAACACGCCCTTAAGATTTTACGAACAAATTAAACATTTCATATTCTCCCCATTAACACGAAAATATATTTCTCTTCCCTTTCATCCTTGAATGTACTACGTCCATGATTAGAAGACATTGTGAAAAGGTCGAACACTCTGACCAACATAATGATAATGGCAGTCCACCACTGCTCTTCGTTTGCACATAAACATTGAGTACAGTACAGGTGGGGATGGGTGAGGTGGAGCGCGCTTATTACGTACTGGCTTCGGTTCCGTTCAGGGGCTTACTCGCGAGTACGCTTTTGGAGACGTCTGCTTTATATGAAACGAGTCAAAGTCAGGATAGAAGAAGAAATGTCAGAAGGAAGTGAAATAGGGAGAGGAGTACGGGAAGGATGGCCTTTATCACCTACACTGTTCAACATCTACTTGGAGGATTTAATGAAGAACTGTTTTCAGAACATGGGAGGAGTGGTAGTAAGAGGAAGAAGAATATAGTGTGTAAGTTTTGCTGCTGATATGACGTTGTTGGCAGATGAAGAGATGATACTAAGGGATATGCTACTGGAGCTAAATGACAGCTGTGAGCAGTATGGAATGAAGACAAATGCCAACGAGACGAAGACCATAGTCACAGGAAGAAAAGTAAAAAAGGTAAACGTGCGAATTCTAAATGCGGCAGTAGAGCAAGTGAGTAGCTTCAAATACTTGGGGTGTAACTTACTATAAGCAGTAACATGAGCTGCTGCCAGGAAGTCAAAAGGAGAACAGCAATGGCAAAGGAAGCTTTTAAAAGAAAAAGGAGCATCTTTTGCGGACCTCTGGAGAAATAACTAATGAAGGGACTAGTGAAGTGCTTTGTGTGGAGTGTAGCATTGTATGGGTCAGAAACATGGACAATATGACGAAGTGAGGAGAAGCGAATAGAAGCATTTGAAATGTGGATATGGAGAAGGATGGAGCGTGTAAAATGGACAGAGTAAGAAACGAAGCTGTGTTGGAAAGAGTGGATGAAGAAAGAATGATGCTGAAACTGATCAGATAGAGGAAAAGGAATTGGTTGAGTCACTGGTTGAGAAGAAACTGCCTACTGGAAGAATGGTAAACGAGAGAAGAGTTCGGGGCAGAAGATATCAGATAATAGACGACATTAAGAGATATAGATCATATGCGGAGACAAAGAGGAGGGCAGAAAATAGGAAAGACTGGAGAATGCTGGGTTTGCAGTGAAAGACCTGCCCTTGCGCAGAACACAATGAATGAATCTTCGGCTAATTTCCGTTCCTTGACTTACCTCCCTTGTTCATTTTTGGGGCTTCTTACAAGATTTGGCAACAATATTGTCTGATCTTCGGTCTGGATTTCGAGGGCAATCAGCAACACTTCCTATTTCTTTAAAGCGAATGACTGTTCTATATTTGACTGATCGATCTATCGACGCGGATTTTACTAACACGTCTATCTTTTGTTAATTTGTTTTCAATGTTATCCTATCTCCTTTGTATGTGCAACAAAAAAGAAAGACGTCAGTACGAATGATCGTGACCAATTAGGTGTAGTAATTATAGCCTAAAGGCTGGTTCACAATAAACCGGGAACGAGAACCAGAATGAAAACGAGAAGCAGAGGACGTGAATATGAACATTTTTGATTCACAATAAACCGAGAACGTAGACGACTATGCATATCGATATGTATGTCAATAACGATATGTAAAGTCGATATTACGCATTCTGATGTTATTTGTGTATAATTGACCAATGGCGTTCTCTCATGAGTAAAGGCAGCCAACATAAACACAGGTTAACCAACTTCGAAATTTCAACTGAAACATTTCATTAGGTACGGGACTATAAATATGCCCATGCATCTTTATTATCACAATCTATTTTAAGTCTACCATAACATAAAATAATTAGAGAAGAAACATTTGTAATGGAACAAAAATGAACACAACAGTAGTTATTGACTTGAAGCATGAATATGTAGTGTATAATACAACCAATACAGTAATAAAATGATTCGCTTCCGATGGTGTTCAAAGATGCAGCTGTTGAAAGCACGTATTCTCCTTCACTTTCTCATCTTTATACGAGGCGCGCCGCTTATCGTAAATGTGAGGATTTTCCTCAACACTCAATATTAGAATCTCATCAAATAAAACTTGCTCCATGATACACAGCACAGAACAAAATAATGCATAGGTTATGTCACGGTCTTCTTGCTACAAAATATATATGACGACAAAATAGCTTTTAGATGGCAATAGAATGAATCTAGTGGGCTGTGATCGGAAACGTGAACGCCAAAGTTGAAACTTGGCCAACTCTCCGTTCCCGATCCCGGGCTCCGGCAAGCTTTTGGTTAATTGTGAATGCTCACATTTAAATGTACACATTTTAACAATTTACCGTTTTCGTTTTCGTTCCGATTCTCGTTTCCGGTTTATTGTGAACCAGCCTTAACAGTTCATCCTACCGTAAATTCCTATGGTGGGCGACTTTTGCCTACGTATTTAACTGCTACATACCTAAAACAGTTGGCGAACTATTAATTTGTTAGAAACAATTTAAAGTAATAAGAAATGTAATTAATTATATCGTAACGATAACCATCTCTGCATGTTAAGTTTAGGAGTTTATACACGACACTAAAAAGTAATTATTTATCAAAACTATCAAAGAAACAATAAGGAAATTAAATGCAAGCACTTGGTAAAAATCTGACTAAACTTCATAACAGAAATAATTATTATTGGATATTAATTTTATTCCTCTTTACAGAGTACCCACGTTTATAAAGCACACAGCCCACAATGATGAAGGGTCTACCATAGATGAAGATCAAGTTGAAAATTTTAGCAAGTTGTCGTCTGAATGGTGGGATGAAAAAGGAAAAATGCGATATCTGCATTCCTACAATGAGTTAAGGTACATCGAATAGAAATACTAAATATTTCAATAACAGTGTATATATCCATGTATTGAAAGCAATTTATACATATTTTGTTCCCAACAATTTTATAAGGGGAGTACAATTAATATTCCACTATGTTTATTCCGTTTTTCCTCGATCTTCTTTCTGTCTTCTACAGAGCCTTCAAATAGACGCTCATCCGTGAGAGTGCGGTCACGCGCGTGGCGACTGGAAGCACGCTGTTTGTCGGCAGAGTCGAACATTCATAGCCCCTTAAGTCAAGCGCATAGATTGCTCATGCAAATTACAATTACAATAACCACCTATCTTTGTCATAAACGAGGTTAGAAATGCTGCCCATGTGCCGTCACATATCTCTCACACCTTTTAAGAAAATTTACATTAACATGCATTAGTTCTTCTTCTGAAATTGCTGCAATTTTCCTTCTAATTTCTTTGTTATTTGTTTAATTCTTTATACTTTTAATATGTCACAATTAAGTAAACGAAACTTTAAATCTACTGATAAAGTGTTTGAGAATTAAAAGGGGGGGAGGGGAAATTTAATAGAAAACCACCTCGTAAATATACAGTGTTTACTAAAATTGATATAACTCAGTTTTTGAGATGTTCACAAAATTCTTTCACCATTTCACTCACAAAAACCAATGTAAAAATTGTTCAGATTATATTTTTAATATTTCATATGCGCACAACAATACAAGCTTATGAACATTATTAATTATAATTTTATGGTCAGTGATTTCCATATTTGAAATTATTTTCACATAGCCTATACATATAATAGCAAAATTCTAATCTAGACAAAAGTTGACTTATAGCCTAGATCAGTAGTGTCAGAGTTGTAAACTCCAAAACCGGTTGTGGAGCTAGAGAGTGCAGTCGGAGCGTGAACTTGCTTATGTCTGTGGAAACACCGGAGCAGGCAACGAGTCATAGTGGACCGCTCCGCTCCGTTTAGTCTCTGTCTGACAACGCTGGCCTAGATCATATTGCTCGGCCTTAACGCTTTGACGGTAACAAATTTTGTCAGGTTTACTATGCTGCTATCTAGTTGTTACATAAGGAGTCACGTTATAACTCCCACTTGAATTGCATTAGCGACTGTACTGCCATCTTATGTTCGTTTACGGCGGATGAGTGGCGATCCTGGCGGTTGTTCTCTTCAAAGTGCTACCGATTTTAACATAGGGATGAGCTGTCTGTTTTATATATATATATATATATATATATATGTTACTGTAAATGTACGAAGACCGGTAAATCTTAGAATTTACCTGTATAACCTAACATTTACCGTTATAGTGCGGTAAAACCGCAAAATATCTTATTAGATGCATACATTCTGAACTTTTACCAAGAAATATTGGTAAATCTCAGGATATACCGATGCGAGCTGGTAAAAGCTAGATCAAAGAATCCAGAACGAAGAATCCCGCCTTCGTTGTGCAGATTCAGACATGTTTGCAGGGGTGAAGCGTTCCGAGAGGCTGCCAAAGAAGGTCTTGAAATGCAAGCGAAGAAAATGAAAGCAGCCACTTGTAACAAAATTCCAAAATTTTTAGTAGAATAGAATGTGAGAATCAAAGTACCGTATGCAAAAGTTGACGCAAAATCAATAATAACTGTGATCATAAATATTTAAGATGAGTTTCATCAACTTGGTACCAAAGCTGGCAAACTGAAGTCATTGTACTCCAGGAAGCAATTTATATTGTGTAAAGAAAACTTTATCAGCATTGAAGAATTAGGAAAAGAAGGAATTAATGTACGGGAAGTGGTTGGCCAATTATCTTTCGTTGGAGGACAAGGGTCCAAAAAGTGTACATGTTTAAAGAGTGTTGAACAAAAAAGTGCTTCATAATGTTTGTTTTACTTTATTTGTGGGCCTAGACTCTTTGAGGAGATGTAAAGGCATTATTAATTTTTATATGAAATACTATGACAGACAGTGGTTAAAATTATAATATTTTTCACTATTTTAATATAGAATGTTGTTTATTTATACTCACATTAGAATGTATGAATATTTAAATAACTTAAATTAAAAATGATTACAAATTATTTCAGTCATTGCTGAGGTAATTTTTATTTATGTTTGTAAATAGATTTATTTTATTTTATTGGGTTATTTTACGACGCTGTATCAACATCTATGTTATTTAGCGTCTGAATGAGATGAAGGTGATAATGCCGGTGAAATGAGTCCGGGGTCCAGCACCAAAAGTTACCCAGCATTTGCTCGTATTGGGTTGAGGGAAAACCCCGGAAAAAACCTCAACCAGATAACTTGCCCCGACCGGGATTCGAACCCGGGCCACCTGGTTTCGCAGCCAGACGCGCTGACCGTTACTCCACAGGTGTGGACTGTTTTTAAATAGATCCCAAAAACAACAATAAAAGATGAATTGGATATAGGTATGTAGAAGTGTGAAGAACGGCAAATCTTAGTAAAGATTCTTTTTACTTCTTTAATAGGATTTTACCACAGCTGATCGGTAAGTCCTGAGATTTACCAACATCTCTCAGTAAAAGTTCAAAATGTATACATCTAATAAGATATTTCGGGGTTTTACAGCACTGTAATGGTAAATGTTTGGTTATACCGGTAAATTCTAAGATTTACCGGTGTTCGTACATTTACAGTAAAAAAAAACACACACACACGCACGCACGCACACACACACACACACAGGGATACATAGGGATACAAGGGAATGAAATGGCCGACAAACTGGCAAAAAGGGCAACAGTACTAGAAGGGTTGGAGTGCTACAAAAAGGTCCCAAAAAGTACCATCCAGAAAATATTGCGAGAGGAAAGTATAGCAAAATGGGAAAATGAATGGAGAAACACTACGAAAGGAGAAGAAACCAGACAATACTTTCCTACAGTCGCAAAAAGACTTAAACTAAGGATAACACTGACACCAAACCTCACTACAATGTTAACAGGACATGGACGACTAAGAGCATACTACCAACGATTCCACATAACTGAAGACTCAACCTCTTCCTGTAGAGGAGGGGAGCAAACAGTTAACCACATCCTATATGACTGTAACAAACTCGACGAGGACAGAAAGAAACTAAAAAGAAATATAATTCAAAAGGGAGGAACATGGCCTGCAAATAAAATGCAACTAATAGGAAAGTTCATGAATGAATATCGAAAATTTATTAATGCTATTGAGTTAGAGAATTTATAAGGGTATAAGTGTTACAATGTTAAGTGTCAAGATATCGGTATGTTAAAAACTATCACATTTTAAACAATTTGTACGAACATATTGAAGAGAGATGCTTCATTGCAGTGGTCATGAGGCTTCTATCTTATGTGTTGTGCATCGGTGTATTCTATAGGTGGAGATGAATGAGAGTAGAAGTGAGTGAAAGAGGAGGTGATGACATATGAATTAGAGCTTAATGGTGAATTAAGTATGCATTGTCTATCTGTAGCAGTATCTTTGTATTTTTTTTTTAAGTATGGGCTATTGTTGCCTATAGTGATACATTTCCAAATGATAACGGATATGTTCATTTTTCTTTTTTTTATTTTCTTTTTAATTATTATTATTTTTTTTGACAAAAACAATAGTTATTATCTATGAATATGAACTATAAAACTGGCCAAACATCCCGAACATTAACTATTATTACTGCATAGTATATAAATAAGAGAAATATTTATAAAAACCTAATAAGAAAACCAAGGCATGTAGTATTACGCTGTGTAATGGAACATGTTGTATGATGAAATAAAAAAAACACACACACACACGCACACGCACACGCACACACACCCCCCCCCCCCCACACACACACACACACACACACATACACACACTTATATATATATATCGAAAAAATTCACTTTTTTGCCAAATTTCACCATTATCTCCCCTAATTTCCATGACCTATCTATGCGTTTGACTTAAGGGGCTATGTACGTATTCTGACTCTGCCGGCAAACAGCGTGCTTTCAGCCTCCATGTGTGGCCGCACACTCACGGATCAAAGTCTATTTGAAGCTCTGTATACTATTTTCCTCTCACAATTCCTTCGCGAGGATGACCAGACGTTCACTATTTCCGGGGACAGTCTCTCATTTCCAATTATTATTTCTAGAGGATAAAAGTCCCCTTTTTTGTCACCGGACAACAGTTTTGATCCCTTAAGTTTTACCTAAGAAACCATGGCAGTAAGACGTTATTGGCACGCTGGAAGCGAGAGGATTACTGTATGGTGACTGGGGAAATATAATAAATTACAGAAAAAATATTCAACTGTATAATAATTGGGCATAGGAAGAAGTATTTACATTTAAAAAATATGTTGTTGTGGTTGTGGTGATGGTGGTGGTACGTATTTTACTTCATTAACAGAATCCGACACAATTTGTGCCTAAACCTTAGAACAGGATTCTTCATCACAACTGCCAGAAAAGTAACCAGTGGCACAAATGGCTAAACATCAATATTACGCGGCGTTAAATAAAAGAAGTATTACTAATTGCTAGCTCAAATAATATTTTTTTACAGGGTTCCACTAATTGTAGAAGGTTTGTTAGAAGTAGGCCAGATTGATTTAGCAAAATCACAGTCTCCTCTACCACTGCAAGGATTAAAGATATTGGACATTGGATGTGGAGCGGGCATACTGACTGAGGTAAGCGCCGAACAATTATAACTCTATATTCTATCCAATTTTAGAAAACATTTGTTTTAGTTTTCAAGATCAGAAATGAATACTCCCAATGTACGTACATATTACAAATTCTTACTCCAACATAAGGAAGGCATAAAGAACAAACATGACCAGTATCAAAGATACCGTTACATTAAATTACAAAGAAAACTTCCTCACATGGGTGTGGAGGAAAGTACTTGGCCTACTATTAATTGAATAGCCGCCCAGAACAAGGTTGTAACCAGCAAATACGAAATTCTTCAAAAATGGAGAAAAACACACTGTACTGTACATACTTTTAATTTTTTAGAGCAAGGTTGACAATCAGACATGTGTGCTGATTCTAATAAGAGTACAAGCATTAAACATAGCCCATCATTAAGATCCATTATTCACGAAAAAGTAAACTTATTAGAAATGAGGTTTACAACCTTGTTCTTGACGTTATTCAATTATGAAGACCATCTTTGGTTGTTGGGTTTTCGTGGGATACTCCTGTTTACCTCACCGATTTCATGAATATTTTATTAATCATCATCATGCTGTGCTATGTAGATCGCCTCCCGTGGTGCAGCGAGGGCAACGCTCAGGTGGCAAAATGACATACTACATTCACGGCGCTTCACTCCTAGATGGGGGCGTTTGGGTGAATGACACAAGGTCAAGATTAGAATACATTTCCTATCATCTGAATAAGAGACTGAGACAAAAAGCGAGACCGATGTTTAAAGAAAAATATATAAAACAACACAAACTAAAACAAAATTCTGATTTAGATTAATCGAACACAAACCTGATTTATATACCTGAAATTCTGCCTACTGCTTCATTTATTTTGTCCGGATAGTCAAACTATGTTTCTGACTCCCATCTGAGTTCGTAAACAATGCAAAAAAAAAAAACAGCCTTTCATGAATCATAAAGAGAAATGCGTTATTCTATATTCCACTGTTAAACAAAAGAATTTAATTTTCAGGCACTTGCAAAATTAGGGGCCGAAATAACTGGAGTTGATGCATCACAAAATATGATTAAAGTTGCGAAGATACACGCGGAAAAGGATTCAAAAATAAGTAATTCCATTACTTATGTTTCTGAAACCATAGAGGAACATGCAAAAAAATATCCAGGCTACTACGATGTAATTGTAGCTTCTGAAGTCCTGGAGCATGTAAGCAATACGGAATTGTTTGTGCAGTCTTCTACAGCAACGGTGAAGGTAAGAAAGATAAATTATCTTAGGTATAAATCTAATCCGAGCATTATTTATAAGGGAACATCACTCAAAAGCTAATTAATTCATCATACATATCGGGGAATGAACTATATAGTTCCAGAAAAAAAAAATGACGCGCCCAATTTTACCCAGTTCCGAATACAACGCACTGCGCATGTGCAGTAAACTGTATATATACACAGGGTGAACCAGAACTCTACCGACAAACTTTCACAGGTTGTTCAGGGATATTGGGTAAGTGATTTGATATAAGGAACCTGTAGTCTCCAGTGACTTGTTGATGTGTTTACTTGTAGCATGTCGTTTGGACGGTGATGAGTTCTGATAGATTACAAGGAAAAATTAAAAAGTAATCAACTAAGTTCTGAAGTAGGTATTATACTATCATAAACTGTAATACAAACAATACAAAAATTACATGAGTAATGGAACAAACCTTAGAACAAAACGCATACTTGTTTGTTAAACACTTCACTGCACAGTATAATGTGTACTTTACTGTACACTTAGTTTTTAAAGCAGCTGTTCAAAAGTCGACCGCCATGATCTCTCAGACTCCAGTTGACATTGAAATAGATGTGATTGCAAGGATTCTCACAGCAAGGTGAGCCAATCGCCTGGAATGGTAGAGTGTATGTGACAGTACATTGTGCGTCGCTGTACAGTTTGTAGAAATCATGGCGGTCGACATTTTGAACAGCTGCATTAAACGAAGTGAAGAGTACACAGTATACTGTACAGTGAAGTGTTTAACAAAAAGTATACGTTTTGTTCTGAGGTTTGTTTCATTACTCATGTAATTTTTGTCTTGTTTATATTACAGTTTATGATATTACAGCACCTACTTCAGAACTTAGTTGATTACTTTTTAGTTTTCCCTTGTAATCTATTAGAACCCATCTTATCACCGTCCAAGCGACATGCTACAAGTAAACACATCAACAACACATTACTCAGTAACAAATCACCGGAGATCATAGGTTCCTTATATCGAAGCACTCAGCCAACATCCCTGAACAACCTGTGAAAATTTGTCGGTAAAGTTCTGGTTCACCTTATATATATAAGATTGTTCAAAAGTAAGTTCCCATTTTGAAATGGTAATAAATCTGTCAAATTTTTAGATTTCACAAAAATAATACCAGTAACACCAATTTGTTCGTATAGAAATGGAATTTTATTAAAACACAAAAAAATTAAATATGACCACCACCGTGTTGTTCAGTAAGAAATAGTATTTTTTCTATGCTACAAACGGCATTAGTAAGCACATTCCTAGGGATGTTATCAAAGACATCCGACACTGACTGTTGAAGCTCCTCATGTGTAGCAGGTCTACTAAGAAATATCTTTTCTTTTAGATAACCCCATAACCAGTAGTCAGCTGTATTTATGTCTGGTGACCTAGAAGGCCAACTGTTCCGAAAATTCCCACTAATTAAACGATCACCAAATGTGTTGGGCAATAGTGTTTTTACATCATTGTGTATGTGAGGTGGAGCGACGTCTTGCATGAAAACGATGTTTTCGATTTCATGATTCTGTAACGCTGGTATTGCAAAGTCTTGCAACATTTGAAAATTTCGCTGCCCGGTTACCGTCACTGTTTTTTGTTTATCCATTTTCAATTTCTTCATAGAGATACGGTTCTATTAAGAAATGTGACGCAAAATCACACCAGACAGTATCCTGGATATCATGCAATCCTTGCTGTATATTGTATTCGGGTTATCTTCTGCCCATATCATGCAATTATGAATATGAACACCTCCGTTCAATTCGAAATGTGCCTCATCTGTCCATTTGTCAACCCATGTAACGTTCGATATCTTCTCAATGCATATGCACATTGTTTATTGCATTCGTAATAGCACTGAAGGAGACCAATTCAAACTCGTAAAAGTAAAAACATTGTAAAAATTATTAAAATTATTCTCCTACGACTGCCGTCTGTGTTCTGAACAACAATTATTATTTATACAAGCGTAACACGGTTACCATAGCAACGAATCACGCATCGATAAGAAAACCCAAACCTTCTAAGCAGTAGCCTAATGGCACCTATGAAACCAAACTGGTGATATGTAGAGAAGATAGAAGATAGGCTGTTTCGTCCGTCAATCCATCCATCCATCCATCCATCCATCCATCCATCCATCCGTCCGTCTATCCATCCGTCCTTATACCTACCCACCCACCCATCTATCCATCCATACATACATACGTCAGTCCATCCATCCATAATTAAATTGATGTTAAGAAATCTGCTATTTTACGGGTAGGCTACCAAAAATCTTACGTATTACGAAATATATGAAGATGATACCTCTCGTTTCATCACCAATTGGATAATAA
The DNA here is from genome assembly GCF_040183065.1 of Periplaneta americana. NCBI lineage: Eukaryota > Metazoa > Arthropoda > Insecta > Blattodea > Blattidae > Periplaneta > Periplaneta americana. Next base: position 58,982,037 of record NC_091131.1, on the reverse strand, counting down.
TATCAGCATAATTGGTTTTAAATTTAATTAAATTTATTTTATTTATCTCGTTATGAATTGGTAAGTAAATCGAATATTTCATTAAGTTCACAAGATTAATTGCATTTAGTTTTCCCGAATGTCTCCATACGTAGATTAATGTAATTTGCCAGTTTAAGTATGGAGCATAAGAAATAAAAATTGAAATGTCGATAAATATATAACCAATTTAATAAAATATTCTGAAAGCTGATTAAACTTCATGGTTTCAATAATACTTTTTAAGACAACAAGTATTGACCACATTGCGTTCAGATTCACAGTCATGATAATACGAATGCGACACAGGTACATTTCCCAATTAAACCTCGTCAAAAAAAAAAAATAGTTTGTGTTTGGTACAGAGCGGCTTATCAATTTCTATACATGTGTTCGGAATATAAAAACATAGGTAATAACTTACTTTTTATGTAGTTATACTGTGCTTTTTCACATGTTATACCATATTCTCTGTAATTAAACTATTCTTTGTTTAATTTCCAGCCTGGAGGATCTTTTTTCATCACAACTCCAAACAGAACTTTAATAATTTGGTTTGATATCATTCTGATACCGGAATACATCTCGAAAAGAATTCCTCGCGGAACTCATTACATGCATATGATGTATACACCAGAAGAAACACGATCTTTACTCAAGAAAAGTAAGCAAACTAAAATTGTGAAGCATTTACTTGAAGTGCCTCAATGGAGAGTGTAGAAAAGTACTGTATAATTTAATTATTGTAGGTACCGTAAAATGTAGTAACTTTACACCTGCAGGAGCAACTTTACACCATGTATGAAAATCTTTTTATATAGGTCTAGGGGTGTTTACGTGCACCAAATTTATCTGCTCATCACTTCCACCAATAGATGATATATGTTTACAGTATTTTTCCACTGTTCTTTGTCATAGAATTTGTTTATGAAATTTCTATACCTTAACAACAGAATATGTGCATAATTTGATTGAAATATAGATCAAATTAATTGCCTTTCATCACAGATGTTGTAAACAATCTCAAGATAAGTTATATGTGTATCTGTTCCTTATTCATCCATTTTGAAAGCTAGTGCAAGACAAAACAAATATGTTAATAGGTAAAACGTACAAATTGTATTTAAATAATTATATATCTTTGTGTAAAATTGTTGTATGTAATGTGTCTGTGATCTATTATATATAATAAACCAAACCAAACATATTCATCCATTTAGACCAGATGTCTCCAAAATCGTACTCGCGAGTAAGCCCCTGAACGGAACCGAAGCCAGTACGTAATGAGCGCGCTCCGCCTCACCCATCCCCACCTGTACTGTACTTAATGTTTATGCGCAAACGAAGAGCAGTGGCGGACTGCCATTATCATTGTGTTGGTCGGAGTGTTCGACTGTTTCACAATATCTTCTAATCATGGACGTAGTACATTCAAGGATGAAAGGGAAGAGAAATATACTTTCGTGTTAGTGGGGAGAATATGAAATGCTTAATTTGTTCGAAAAATCTTAAGGGCGTGTTAAAATTCAACATGCGTCGACACTACTCGACTCTTCACAAAGAGTATCATACAATTACAGGTATGCTGGACATGTGAAAAGAATTTATTTTGGGACGTCTGTATATCTGTTGGTTATACATAATAATCAGTATATTACGATATGTTTACTCTCAGTTTCGCAAGATATAATTATAGTTTTTCGTTTCATTTTAGGTGAAATATGTACAAATATTTGATAAATTTGAAACAAGAGAATACAAACACAAATCACACACGTATCCTCAGTAAACAAAAAAAAAAAAAAAAAAAAACTTCTTGCTTGCTATGTTCTGACTTAGAATAATGAAGCCCTTTGCAGAATGAGTATTTGTAAAATCGTGCATACAGAACGTTACTAAAATACTGTGTCCAGGACAAAGTCACAAGTTTAAGAAAATTAAATTGTCCCCAAACACAGTTCAGAGAAGGATTTGCAAGATTACAAAATGTAATTGAATCTGAAGTCGAAACCACAATTAACCAGTCTGTAGCACTGGACGAAAGCACAGATAGAAATGACAAAGCACACCTAGCCAATTTCATCCGAGGAGTTAATGAACATTTTACTGTATGTCAAAATAATATACAAACGTATCATATGTCTTATCCTTTTGATGTTATTATTTGTAAACATAAGCAGATCGTTGCCGCAATCCCCCACTGACCGCTCCCATCTGTTGAGGTACGAGTCTCTAGCTTTACAGCACGCTGTGTTCGGCGAGCAGCATCGGGATCACGAATGACCTCTGATTTAGACTATCTAGTTTCGCTTGTGCAGCTGTTTTATCGGCAAATGATGTTACAGAATAATTTTATAATCAAGATGAATTTGAGGCTAAATTGGGGTTACTTTGCATCCTACACAAACGAATATTTTTTAAATTTTAATTGCATTATTTTCATTTGAGAACCTTCCATGAAGTTTAAAAACGCTTACTATAATTCACACTTTGTATTACAGGCTAAATTACTTGAATTTGTGTTTCTAAAGTCATACACGGTCTCTCACTGCCAAACTTGGTAACAAGCTCCAAATATGCCAAAGGAAAATGCTGAGAAGGATACTAGGCTTACCACTGAGGGACAAAGTTCCAAATGAAGTGCTCCAAAAGATGTCAGCAATTGGTTCGGCTTGGACAGGTACCAGGGAATAAAAACAAACAGTGCTGTCATCAAGGCAGTGACAAAATCCTGCAAATGAATTAAAAGGGAGGATATTATATAATATGGATGGGAGGATGTAATTGGGAGAGTAAATCCACCCAAGAAAGTATCAAGAAAGGGCTTGCTTAAATTCCATTCCAGAACTTGACACGAAATAACACGTATAATTTTTTACAGTTATTCACGTGCTGTTATCTCGACTTGTCATTCGAAAGAACTGAAAATATTTTTGAAACAACATTTTAGAAGAATGTGATCACTTACACTGAAATTTCGTGTAGTTTTTTCAAAAAGTTTTGTCCGTGTTACTACTTATAGCAATTTTTGAATCTGTGTTTCCATTTTTTCTGTTCCCGACACATTACATTTTCATTGTTTAACACGTGTATGGCGCAATGTAACACCAGCAGTGGCAAACTTTGCACAACCCCTCTTAAAACTCTGGCGGTGCAAAGTAACCCCTAACTATGGGTAACTTTGCACCAATTTATGGTAGATTATAAATTTCAAAAGGACATTTATTTTCGAAGATATGACTGGCTAAATACATTCCGCATATCCCTAGAACGTATAAAATAAATGCCCATCTCAAAATTAGACATTTAAAGACTACACACAGATTGAAAACAAACTTTTTAACTAGAAATTGGTGCAAAGTTACCCCATTTTACGGTATATTTTTAAAAGGCATCAGGCAAAATATACATTTTATTGGGAAATTGAGGAAAATAAGAACTTTTAAAAATATAAAATAATAAAATGTGGCCAATTATACTGAAGTTGTCAAGTTCTATGGCCCAATTTTGATTCTTAGATGAGAGACTGTAATGCTGTTTTAATTTCTGATTATTCTAATTAGTATAGTTAAACGTTGATGACTGATGTCCTTTCAGAAATTTGAACAACAGTCATTAAACCAGATATATTTGCTTATATTTTCAATTCATTTGTATTTCCTAATAATATTAACTGCACATATTATAAATTGTACAGTTTCAAATATTTCAACACCGATGCAGCAATCTACAAAAATTATTATTATTTATACCATTTAGGAATATAGTTATAATCACCACTTTCATGTGTTAAAATAAAAACTAAGTTGTAAATTACCTAGAAACACATGAAATTGGTTACTATAACTATAAGCCTAAGTGATTGAAAGTATTAAAAGTGTCTTTGCAACGATGAATATTCTCAACAAATCATAAAGATATTAGAACTTTATATTTCATTTTTGGTGCCTAATCAAGATGCATTATTTATACTCCGTTCACTCACCTTCTTGGTTGTTGTTCAAAATCTATATATATATATATATATATATATATATATATATATATATATATATATATATATATATATATAATTTGAACTGGTAATGGAAATTACGGGAAAACGGCTGGACGGATTTTAATAAATGACCCCTCATTTTGAAGCTTAGAACTCAAAGTTTTTCGGAAAAATAGTAGTTTTCAGTGAAATGTCAATTTTTAAACATAATTTTCCTATTTTCCAAAATCCATCTGTCGTCAGTTTTGAGAACTAGCTAATAGCGTTCACTGCCGACTTGATATTCCCTTCGCTTTTTTGTAAAGGAGAAGGGAAGCGAGCATCAAGTCGGCCGTGTTGCATTTCAGAATAAAACAAAACGCATACTACAGTAAACAATATTACACAAAGGCCATGATCTGTAAGAATGCTGACATATTTAAAGCTTAAATTAAATTGGTTATTAAAAACTTAACTTACTAAAAATAATTTACAGGTTCGATTCTGTGGTTTGTAATTTTCTGGGTACAGCTGCCTATTGGATATTAAAAACTACAAAACTTGAGGTGGTTTGAGGACATTACCATTAGAAATAAAATATTATTGTAGTTAATGCCATGATGTGACTATTTTTCATTAATTATACATATTAATGCTATATTGATGATATGAAAGTAAAACGTTTTGGGGTTATATAACTAGATATAGAGAATAATTTAAATTAGATTTTGATTTCTCTATTTTACTGAGTGGGGGCTATATAGTATATGTTACTGAAAGCTATAAAACTTACGTAAGATAATAATATTGTTAAAGATCAATTATTTTTATAATTATTAATCAAGTGGGGTTGGGTCTTTTTCATATATTTAATGGCGGTGTGGTGTAGATATTTATATGCGTGGTTCTCTTCAGTATTGGCTCAAGAGAGAGTATCCTTCATTGTTATGGAAGCAAATAACTTTCCTAATGTCTGGTATTCTTCATTGAAAATAAATCTGAAAAATGTTTATTTGAACGTCTAATGAACTTAGTTTGCAGCATTTGCTGCACAAGCCATTAGTCTCATATACAAATCTAAGTGTTCTTCAGGCACATAATGCTTCAGGTTTTCCAAATCTATAATTTTATGGGACTTGATTAAAAACCCTTCCTGATGGATATGCTAATTGCAATTGCTGGTCCATGCTTGGAGCCACGACTTCACATATTCTTCGAGCCGCGCCTGTAGCTTTATAATCTTGTTTCCAGTAGTGCTTTATATGGATTCTAATCGCAAACTTGTAACTTACATTTTAAATTCTTTGTATTAATAATAAAAATGACGATTGACATATGCACAAAATACATCCTGTAAAGTGCAATGCCCAACTAAAGAAAATCATTAAAACCTAACGAAATACCAGACTTAAAACAATACCGACATTATTTATGAGGCGACCTAGTATCGTCTATACGTTTATTTTAATTACTGCTTATTCTCTTTCAAATTCCAGATGACTGCAGCATTATACGTACCCGTGGAATGAGGACGACGATGTTTGAATCGGAATGGTATTGGTCAACAAATACAGACATGTTCTATGCAGTTCACGCAGTACGAAATAACGAATAATTTAGCAACACTAAAGTACTGCATATGTATCTTCTTACTTTTGAAGGTTACAATGTATCATAGCGGCAGCGTATCGCTTCCTGTTAAAAGTGTTGGAGAGTGCATCGTAATATTAGTTCAGTCATAAAACGGCGACTTCTTATACTGTCGTTCTTAATTTGGTGTTTTTGATTAATAAACATATTTACTGAAGAGACGATTAATTTAATTAGCGACTGTTTGTCATCTTCTATAATAAATGAGCACTTCAACTAGCATAGATTTCATTACCCATAACTGGACGCATAGTCTTTCTAGGTATTGCTGTGACTTTCGGGAACGTAATTACTTTGAGAGCATCTGTTTGTTGGTTCTCCAAGTCAGACTCAGCGACATTTTCGAATCCAGTATAAATTATTTTATAATTAAATAAGTGGTTAATCGCAAGACTATTTTTTGACCAGTGTAGGTTGGGAAGGTATAACAAAATCTGAATCAGCTTAGTAAGAGAATAATTTAAATTTGTTTAAATAAGTATTTAGATTATGCAAAAAATCTCATATATAAAGATTTCAAAGCTTTAGACATCAAAAAGAATTACAAATATACAGAGTGATTCAGAAGGATTTACCGTCACTTACGGAGCTTATTTCCGAAGACATTCTGAGCAAAAAACGTTATACAGGGTGTTTAAAAATACGGGGCATAATTTCAGTTATGTATTTCCCACATGTAAACAATCAAAATAGTTCATTACAGCATGTGTCCGGAAATGCTTTATTTCCGAGTTATGGCCTTCACAACATTGAAATTCACCGGAACGTTTTTCTTTCCGCACGTCGTTGCCGTCAAAGGAGACATTAAGAGGGCACTCTGACAGTTCATTCCGAGGCGAAGGTTACATTCAGTGTTGTGTAGGCGTTAGACTGTGCGACATGTATTCAAATCAAGAGCTGGCAGAGATACACTTCATGTACGGTAAGGCGGAGGGCAATGCTGCGCTGGCTCGTTGTTTGTACCAGGAGAGGTACCCAAGCGACAATGTCCAGATCGGAAGACATTTGTACGTCTCCATTACCGTCTGTGCGAGTATGGAAAATTTAACTTTCCTAGTTTGGGAAGGGGACGACCAAGATCTACAACTCCAGAAGTACAAGAGGAGATTCTGGAGGCTGTGAACATGACTCCTTCTATCAGCACACGAAAGGTAGCGTTGCAAGTCAATGTTCCTCATGCGACTGTCTGGAGACTGTTGAAAGAGTAGGTATCAATTGTATCCTTATCATTTGCAACGTGTACAGGCCCTGTCACCAGCAGATTACCCTGCACGAGTTAGGTTCTGTCAGTGGTTCTTGCAGGAGTGTGGTGTAAATCCGAACTTTCTGCCTTAGTATTATTTACAGATGAAGCACAGTTCACACGAGATGGGATGGCATAACAAATTTCCACAATCAGCATGTATGGGTGTATGAAAACCCACGTGCAACTGTTCCATCTCATCACCAGGTGCGGTTCTCCCTCAACATGTGGGCCGGTATCATTGGTGATCGATTAGTTGGACCCCATGTACTTGTAAACAGACTTACGGGGCAGGCATACACAAACTTCCTGGAAAACACCATACCTCCTCATGTTTTAGAAGACACTCCACTGATCAATCGTCAACACAATCACTTCTTGCATGATGACGCTCCTGCACACTTCAGTCGTACGGCTCGCCGGTACTTGGATCGAATGTTTCGTGATAGATGGATAGGTAGAGGTGGCCCAATTGCTTGGCCTCCACGCTCACCTGATCTGAACCCTCTCGATTTCTACTTGTGGGGCCATTTAAAATCATTGGTTTATTCGTCTCTGGTGCCTGATTTGGAATCCCTTGGGAATCGAATTGTGGTATGTTCTGAGGACATACGCAATACTCCTGGAGTTTGGGATCGCGTTCGCAGGTCAATGAGACATCGATGTGAGGTCTGTATTCAAGCAGGAGGTGGACATTTTGAACATCTTCTGTAATGACAACGACCTGCGGAAAGAAAAACGTTCCGGTGAATTTCAGTGTTGTGAAGGCCATAACTCGGAAATGAAGCATTTCCGGACACATGTTGTAATGAACTATTTTGATTGTCTACATGTGGGAAATACATACCTGAAATTATGACCCATATTTTTGAAACATTTGTTGTATATAAACATTTGTCGTAATCTCAATATTTTCAGAGTTACACTAATTTGAAATAGTTAGAAAATTACTTTCTTCCTTTAATTTTAAGGGTAAAAAATATTACAAATAGAGAATGAACTATTCAGAAGTGCCATTTCTTTAATTGGCTAGTATTCTGAAGCTAAAAATGTGTTGTTAGTTGCTTCGTACAGATTTCGTTTTTCAATTTTTAACTAAAAAGACATCATTCTTACACACTTATCACAAAAATTGTTACAAATCATACGACTTCAGCAACATAATTCTTTACAGCTTAATTATGCATCCTGATGTACAGTCCTAAAGAATTTACAATAGTCGCGTGATTTGTAACAATTGTTGTGATAAGTGCGTAAGAAAATGTAATTTTGTAGTTAAAAATCGAGAAAAAATCTGTACATAGCAAGTATGGAATTCACAACACATTTTTAGCTTCAGAATACTAGCTAATTAAAGGAACGATACTCCTAAATAGTTCATTCTGTATTTGTAATATTCTTTTATCCTTAAAACTCAAGAATAATGGTAGTTTACAAACAACTTCAAATTAGTGTAATTTTTAAAATATTGAGATTAGGACAAATGTTTATACGACACTTTTCGCTCAAAATTCTTCGGAAATAAGCTCCGTAAGGGACGGTAAATCCTCGTGAATCACCCTGTATATTATTAACATATTGACACAACAAAAACAAAACTAAGTACTCGCCAAATTATCATACTTGTTCTGCAAAGAGGTAATTTCGAGGGAATCATACCAGACGGGAGTATCAACAAATGTTGCGTTATTGAAATATTTTAATGGATTCTATTTATGTCTGAAGACAATCGTTTAAGAATTGCAATGGACTTCAGAAATAATCAAAGAAAGTATCTTGTTATGTAGAAAAGGATAGGAAAAATCATTCTATATTTATATATGGCTCTAATGCAGGGATGCAAAATTTGGGAAGAGAGGGTTGGAAGCATGGGGAAAGAGTGTGTTTCCCCGTCCACAAGGCCTGAGCCTTCAATGACGTATCAGTGACGTTTGACAAGAACATTGCATACATATCTCTTCTCCCCTCTACCATATCCAATGACGCAAGATTTGAAGGGAAGGGATGAGTTACGTGTTCCGGCTTGTGACGTCTGCCGCAATTGTAGCACAGTTTTGCATCCCTGCTCTAATGTAAACTTGTAGTTTTGTTGATACACCCTTCTGGCATGATGCCCTAGACATACTCTCCTAATAACTGAATTTCGTCTGAGGCATAGCTCTAATTTCGGTCCAAGACTACAGTATGTAGTTCTTTCATTAATGATCCTTAGCTAGCATTCTTGTAGTTTATTACACTGTCCGAAGACCGGTTTGAATCTAACAAGTGACACCAATAAAGTATAACTCATGAAGCAACTAAACCAGGAGATAATGGGGTAGGATGGTGGTTGCCCTTTCATTGCATATATCGCTGACTAGCAACATAATACACTTCAGATGTATATAAATTGTTATTCCCCCCGACACATGTCAAGTGAGATGTGCTGCCTGACCAGCGTTGCCAACCTCATGCGTTGGAATTTTCCTATCCATTGCCTGTTTTCCCCCTAGAAAGGATTGAATTTTTCTAAAAACTTAAACATATATTAACGATAAAATAAATTATTGTAAATCTACAGACTAATTACAGTATTTATTGAATAGTAGATCTATGCTGAATAAAAAATCAGAAAATTTTGCAAGAAACAGAATAGAGTATCATCCTATAATTCCATAATATCAAGTTATAGGGGAACTAGGCCTAAAATGACATACCTTAAGGAAATCTTGAAAAAAATATGTATTCTTACCAAATTTGTTTTGGTCAATTATATATATATATATAACTGATATTACAATATTAACACATATAAGATCAACAGAAAGTGGAAAATACTGACAATCTTTAACTGAAAGATATGTTTGAAAACAGACAAACTATGTCATTTTACCCAAGTTACTAGGGTAAAATGACAAACTTAAGTTAATTTTTACATAGTTAAAAAAATGTTTGTTCTCTTATATACACTTGCACATTCATTGTGTGCCCATGAGAAACATTTCTTGCACTGTAGCCATGTTTCTTCTGGTTTATATTAGCTGTAAAATTCATTGCAGTACAGACAAGGTGCATCGTTCTCAACATCACTATCGAAGTCACTCTCTTCATCTTGGTCCCCATTGCTTAAATCAAACTGAAGCTATGTTTTTCCTCTGTTTGTTGAACGGCTTTCTTCTACAGCCCTTCTTTCAGCTTCCTTTAATTTTAATTCGTTAATGAAAGAGATGCTCGATTTGGGACCCTTCGTGTGTTCTCTTTCTTCTCACCACAGATCTAGTGCCAGAGGGAATCGGGGAGATCTCTTGCTGTGTCACATGAGGTGAAGGCCTCGTTTGTGACGCTTCCGCTGCTGGTGCAGTTAGTGGTGATGGCTCTATCGTATGTTCTTTTGCATTTCTTGTTGTTGAACTGCTCTTCTGTGTTGCATCCTTTGGCCCGTCTGTAGGGACTGGATTCGTTAGAGGTCTGTCTGTGGGCGCTGCAAGACTAAATAAGTGATCAGGAAATATGTCCGAATTGAGTGGACAAATTCCTGTTGAAGAAAATTCACCCAATGCATTGGTGATGATTGCAGCTTTTCCATAGACTTCAGAAAATAAGTCCGCAATTTAAAACTGTGTAATCACCCATCCAGGATGGTTCTTCAGCCACTTTCTAACGGCCTGATCATATGTTTTCAAAGGCCCGAAGAAAGAGACATCAAGTGGCTGGAATCGGTGGGTACAGTGACGAGGGAAGGCTAACATGACGTGTAATCACTGTTGCCAACTTCTGTGCACTATAGAGCTGTAAATCCAAACTCATCTTACAATGTTTTGCACAAAAGCGCTTTTTGGTGAACTAGGTGCAAGTAAACTTCAAACTCGCCAAGCCTAGCTCATTCATAAGAGGATAAATCAGAGTAACAAAATTCAGTGCATTTAAATATTGAAAATATATTTATTTTAGAAACTTCAGGGTTTTATATATTTTAAAGAAATCCCCATCTCACCTATTTTAAAATCAGTTAGCTTTACGAAAAATTCAGTCGAGCAATGAGAGAGATGCCACTATATATTACATAATTTCACAGAAGTAATCACTAATCATCCATTGTAAACAAATTTGACACAATTTTGCAAATCGCTATCGTCCATAATATATGGCTTCTCATTTCCAGTCAAAAACATGCACTTGGGTAAAATGACATAGTATGCCATTTTAGCCAAGTAGGTGGTATGTCATTTTACCCGGAATGAAGAAGAATAAGAAGTAGTGTTAGTACGACCTAACCTCTTTATGAATTTGGATATTGTAATGCTTTTTATATAGGGAAATGTTCATGTTTTCAGTCATGAACATTATGTCACTAATATCTGAAACTTAAAAAGACAAAAAATACGTAACATACCTCAACAATATTATATCGTCTTGCACTTTTTTCCTGTAGTTGCACCTGCTTCACCAAAAAGCGCCTTTGCTTGCTAAAACTTGGATGTAACCACTGTTTCCAGCTTCTGTGCACTATAGAGCTGTAAATTCAAACTCAGCTATGTGTTTTCACAAAACACATAGTATGTCATTTTACCCAAGTATGCATTTTAGGCCTAACTCCCCTATCTAAACACACATAACAGCCACAAATGTCTAGCATCACACACTAAAAATCTTTATAAGTTACTAGAAGATAAAGAAATAATAATGCGTACAAAAATTTAAGAATTAAAATAATATCCTATCAATCAACATTTCTCTATTCAATATAGTTCAGAGTTAAGAATAAACACATTAAGATACCCGAAACTGATCACACACAAAAATTATTTTGTGATGTGGTTCTTATCCTGAATGTGAAATCAATTCACTCGCCATCACAAAGATCTTCTGATTTCGTATTAAAATCACACATATATACAGATTTGAATTTTTATTTCACGCTATTTTTTATATAAAACCCGGTAACAAAGACTCTCTTCTATTATTCTCTTACTTTATAATAGACCTGAAATTATTGTTGAGCTGGCAAGTTTACTCCTTGCCTTTGTTTTTATATTGTTTACAGATGAGAAAATTCCCTCCACAGAAGCGGTAGGGTGTGGCAATATCGCAATATGTCCAACAAGATTAAGAACGAGTGTAACAAGGAGTGGAAATGCCAGCATAATATTATTTTCTTTACCTGAGCAATTTCCTCCCAAAAAGCTTCCACATACCTACATATCGTTATCACTATTAGGAATAATCGCCATTCCTTGTCAGTCATTTCTCTGTTCTTGTGTTGTACGAGAAGAAATTTTAGCTGCTAATGTAGCAATTAACATACATGTTTTCCCAAGAACAGAATGTGAAGTAACCGGCATCAAGCACTTCTTTCTATCCCTCATCACAGAATGTCTTTATATCATCCCCCTACACTGTAGAAATATCTCGTCTCTGGAATTCGTTACCTAATGACGTCAGGGATTTTTTTCGGAAAATTTTGTCTCATTTCATGTTTTTTAGGTATTGCTAGGAGCGTTGATTTGTGTTTTTTTTACTCTATACTAAAATTGCAAGTTTCTTGTTTATGTTCGTTAATTAGTTAGGACATAATTAATTATGATTCTTACACTCATTTAAAGTTTGTGCGATTGCAACCTGTGTATATTTTTGTGTGGCTTTAGTTTGTGATTTTCTTTTTATTTCCGTTGTTGTATTTGTATTTCTGGTGGTGTGGAAGAGAAGGCCTGATGACCTTAATTACACCAGACTAAATAAATAAATAAATAAATAAATAAATAAATAAATAAATAAATAAATAAATAAATAAATACGTCGCGTTTTTTTTATAATTTCACTCAAATGACAATTTTTAGGAAATATAATGTATACATTCAATCAAGATACGAGTGCTATGAGCGAGAAAATCTCAAAACACGATCCAAAAAAAAAAAAAATCTCTAGAATCAATCCTAGTTTCCCTATTTCCCTATATTGCGTATGTTTTCTCTAAACCTAGGAAAATTTTCATAGGGTTGGCAACACTAGATGATTCTTATGATGCAATGTTTCCGGATACGCTGATGGAGAGTGAAACGACTGATTTAATAATTCGACCGTATTTAAAGAGGCAGGTTAATTCAAGAGATCCTCGTCTTGCTAAAAAGAAACAAACCGTAACTTCCAAAGTCGAAGGGTAATAATATCATAATTAGTTGTACATACTAGGTTCAAAAAGTTCCCGGAATTTGCTAGCATCATAGAAACAACGTACCTTAAACACTATTCTACAGCATTTCCTTCAAAATAGTTGCCTTCCGCAACAACACACTTTTGCCAACGCGTGTAGAGTTCCTGGAAGCAGGCCTGGAAGCCATTTTGTGAAACCCGTCTTAGTGCTCTCGTCGCGTTTGCGATAACCTCTTCAGCATTGAATCTCCGTCCTTTCAGATGACTTTTCAGACGGGGAAACAGAAAGTAATCAGTTGGTGAGAGATCAGGAGAGTATGGTGGGTGATCCAAAGCAGTTATGTTGTGCCAGGCAAGAAAATTCTTTACAATAATTGCGCGATGAGCAGGTGCATTGTCATGCATAAGGAACCAGTTGTTTTCTACCCACTTTTCTGGACGTTTCCTTCTCACTGCGTCCCAGAAGCGACGGAGGGTTTCTACGTACAATTCTTTCGTTACAGTACGACCTTCTGGAATGAACTCATGGTGCATGAGACCCTGAGAGTCGAAGAAAACTTCCAACATAACTTTGCTTTAAGTGAGCTTAAATGCGACAGGCTCATGTTAGTAGATTTACTGGCATGAAAAAGAACTCCTGCGGGACAAAATTCCGGCACATCCGGCGATGCTGATATAACCTCTGCAGTTGCGATCGTCGTTAAATAAAACATAACATTTAAAATAACTTTGCCTTTGGAAGTGTGCCTAGGAAATTTTTGCTTCCGAGGAGATGTTTTCGATTTCCACTCAGATGACTGTCGTTTAGGGACTGGGTCGTACAAGTAGCACCAGTTTCATTTTGTTTAAGAAATCACCATCTTCATCAGCCATACTGATCATGTCCCCAGCAAAACACAGAACTTGATGTTTGTACTTTGCTCTGTGGACATAATTACAAAATGCGACGAACAAACGAAACACTATGATAAACAATTGCCTACAACTCAAAACCAATAATTGCCATTATCAACAAACTTTAAGGAAATGACATCATGAATGTTACCAACAAAACAAATGTATAATATCCCTTGTTATATATTAATACGAAAAATGGTAGTAAAATTCCGGGAACTTTTTGAACCTAGTAGTATTATTATAAAATGCACTTTTGCCTGTGCATTTTATTTTTGATGGCACTCCCTTTAAATGTAGTTGCAACTCTCAATTTTAATCTTCTTCGCAGTAGATCTAAGCAACAGCAATTAACAAGATTTATTAATGACAATGATATGGATATTTTTTTGATACAAGAAATAAATGTAGATAATATGCATTTTCTGGGTCCACGGTTTCATGCGATATGCAACCCTGGGGAAAATCCAAGAGGTACTGCCATTGTGTATCGTTCCAGTATTGAAATTAAACAATTCGAAATCCATCCAAGCGGCAGAATAACGACGCTGCTAACAAATGATAATACGCTATACGTAAATGTTTACCTCCCGTCTGGTTCGAATAAAAGAGCAGAAAGAGAACACTTTATTACACATGAATTACCTTATTATGTAAGACATAATTTTGATCATCTATTTTTTGGTGGAGATTTTAATTGTGTGCTCCATGCAAAAGACCAAACTGGAGAATATAATCCATCGATAGCCTTAGACCGCATGATCCTTCAACTCGGTTTATATGATGTGTGGGAAAAACTGCATGGCAACAACATTCGGTTTACGTATCATCACCTGAATGCAGCTTCTCGTATCGACAGAATTTACGTGAACGCAGCTTCAACAGATAAACTTAAAACGGTCAGTACGATGCCAGTTTCCTTTACTGACCATGATTGCGTAATGTTGAAAGTGGAAAAACTTCATCATGTACCACAGATCGGGAAAAGTTATTGGAAACTGAACTCTCAGCTATTACGTGATGACAAAATTACCGAAGATTTTAAATTTTTTTGGGAAGCAGTGACTGATAGAGTGAGACGGTCTTCATCCAACATTCTTCATAAATGGACCTACATTGTTAAACCAGCTATTCAGCAGTTTTTTAAATCCCAAGGCATACAAAGGGCGCGTACTGCACGTAACAAGCTGCGCTATCATTATGAACTCCTGCAGAACATCTATCAACAACAATGTGACGGTAAAGATGTTTTTAAACACATGCAAGTTGCTAAGAGGAGACTCAACTTACTTCAAGAGCGTGTATTGCAAGGTTCCTTAACACGAAGCACAAATATTTCTATCATTGCTGAAGAAAAAGCCGCGCTTTTTCATATTGCTACAGAAAAAATAAAGGTAAAAAAAAGTTTATTCATCAGTTCAAAACACCAGATAACCAAAATATCACAGGTACCCCCTTAATATTGGAAGAAGCTTTCAAATATTTTCAAGCAAGATTTCGCCATAGAGTACACTCTGAGCAAGATCAACATAACGTACTTCATTATTTGCAACGAGCCATTTCACTTGATGATCAACAATTATTAGAACACCCCATTACCGAAGAGGAAATTAGAAGAGCGATAATTTCTGCAAGTTCCAAATCAGCTCCAGGTCCAGATGGAATTACCTACACTTTTTGTAAGGCTTATTGGGACTTCGTAAAAGAGCAACTCCTACAAGTGTTTAATGAAGTATTTAAGTGTCAAGTAGACTGTACGAGTTTTACGGAGGGCATTGTAATTCTTATTCCAAAAAAGCAATGTACCGGAATGATTAAAGACTATAGACCGATTACACTTCTAAATACCGACTATAAAATTCTAATGAAGATTTTGGCAAATAGATTAAAAACTCTGCTTCCCTCAAATTATAGATATAGGGCAAACGTGCGCAGTGCTAGGAAGAAAGATCACCAATATTCTCTCTACTATGAGGGACTTGTTATTTAAAAAAGGAGATAATGATATTGCTGGGTTACTGAACATAGATCATGAGCAAGCCTTTGATAATATCAATCATTCCTATTTGTTTGCAGTGTTACATAAATTGAATATCCCTATAAAACTTATCAATACCTTCAAACAATTATATCAGAATGCATATTCACGTGTACAATTAAACGGGTATTTTACTAAACCAATCGCCATACAAAGATCCGTTCGTCAGGGCTGTCCAATGTCAATGATATTATTTACATGTGCATTAGAACCACTGCTGAGGATGCTGACCCTTTCCTTGTGCAATAACAGACAGATGGTGACTGTACCCCCGGTTTATGCCTATGCCGACGATGTGATTATTTTATGCAAAGAAACAACCGATCCTACACGTATTCAAGAAGTTCTACAAGTATTCGGGAATGCGTCAAACTCTGTCATTAATTTTACGAAAAGTACGTTCATGGCCCTAACTCCAAGAGGACAAACGATATCATCTCAATTTACTAATGTGAATAAAATGAAAATTTTAGGGATACTATTTACACCCAATATCATGGATGTTATTGAGACAAATTGGAAAGATATTGTTAACAAAATCAGATATGGAATCCAAAGACACCTCAGTCGAAATTTGAATGTTATTCAAAAAGTGTGGCTTATAAAAACGTTTATTTTATCCAAAATATGGTACCTTGCCCAAGTTCTTCCGATACCCATTCATACAGCTCAACAAATTGAAAAGATTTTAGGATTCTATTTGTGGAAAGGTTTCGTATTTCGTATCGCACGACCTCAATGCAGATTGTCGACCAAAGAAGGAGGTTTACAGTTAATTAATGTAAAAACTAAATGTGATGCTCTATTTATAAAATAGATAATACGCACTGATCACAATATAGACACTCTAGTGCGTATATCGAACTATGTTGCTTCAGTGCATGCATCCGGTATGACTAGGTCTTTGACAAAACTTACCACTGACGCCAACAAATTTTTGGAAGCCACAAATATTGCAGCAGAACAAATAACAACTAAACTGATCTACAGCTACTTCCAAGATCAAGTGAGGTGTTTACTGAGTGTACAATGTAAATTTCCTAATAAGAACTGGAAGAAGATTTGGTCATATTTTAAAATACCACATATACCATCAAGTTGGAAATGGGAGACATATGCGCTAATTAATGGGATAATTATGACGGAAGAGAGAAAATACATGTACCACATTGTCCCAACTCCACAGTGTAATAAATGTGGGACTATTGATACAATTAGCCACAGACTAACAAGATGTTCAGATCTTACAAGGGGTATTTGGCTGTGGGTTCAGCAACAGCTAAATAATGTGCATAAGGCAACGAACCCGAACACAAATCTGCGGATCGTTTTTGACCTGGACGTACCACAGACTCCTCATTATTTTAGTATATTGTGGCTTGCCATGGGATTTATTTATTATATGTTGAAAAACAAAACAAAAACTTTACCTGACTTTATTAAAGAACTCAGAAGGGTATATTTACAAACTGATGTACATGTTAGGGAAAAACTTCAAACGTTACACTTCCTTACGGAAGAATAGCTACTTCCTTTAATAATGTGAGTGTGTTCTTTGTCATGTGATAATTCTCAGTGCACCTGTGAAGTTTAGAAATCACGTGTCTTATAGCGGGCATGCAGGCATCGTGATGCCTGAGATGAGTTACAGTTATACGTTAAAGCTTGTTGGAATAGCCCCTTTAGTTTGTTGTAAGAATTAAATTCAGAATTTCTAATCTAATTGTTGAAAATGCTGTTTAAAATCCTAATCATTAGTGAGGTCAGTTTCCTTTGAATGTTTGTTTAGTTTCACAGATTTCTGGATTAACGTTTAAATATGGGCAACTTACAAAGTATTAGCATAGTGAAAAAAAAAGACCTTTAAACTGTGTTGTGTGATGATTGAAAGATATGAATTATTTGATTTATCTTTCGCGTGATGGGGACTGAAACACCTCACCACGTAACTTCTGATAGCACAGTTAAAAAAAAAAAAACATTGTGCCTGATAGTCTAATACAGGCCTGGCCAAGGGAGCTGCCCCAAACAGGCGCTCGGGACAGAGGTGCAGCAAGCAAGTGGACGAGTGCGCGAGAATGAGAGCAGTGCAGTGGTGGACTCAATCGAAAGTTGTGTTTTAATCAGTGGAGCTGCTTTTATTTATATTTTCAAATATATACTTCTTAGATTATAATTGAGGGGCTGGGTGCAAGAAGGGCATTTTAAAGGATGTGCCCTTTTTGAGTAAAACGCTTTATTGTGTTCTCTGATCTGTTATGCATATGATACCAAGTTGCAGTTCAATACTTGATCATAGACGTCAGGAGTACCCAAAATGTGAAGGCGTGCATAGATCACAATTCTGTACTCTGTTTCCTGTGCCATGAACTCAAGTACGCACTGACATTTCCTGCTGTAAAGTAGTTGCTTGAGGTTATGATATACTTGTTTGGTGTTGTGCTCAGTCTGTGGTTCATTTTTATAGTAATTTGGAAGAGTCATGAGTCCTACTACGGGATCCACAGCTTCTACGCACAGTGCGGCTGTTGTTGAAGAGAAGGGAAAGGGTTTGAAGAAGCGTGTGGAGGAAAGTAAGTGGAAAAGAAATACAGCAAAAGTCAACCAAGAATCAGGTAAACAATATGTTGCTACAACCGGCACAGTCATAGCAGAGAAGAAGTTTCAACGAGTCCACAACTGCTGTAACAAACAATGTTGTAAATACGAAACTATTGGTGAACAGGACATGTATCTCGCAACAATATTAATCCCTATAGAGCAGAAAGAACGCACTGCAAAACCCAAGAATATTCCTAGGATTTTTAACTGGAAATATGAAGTGAAACATTTAGAACATAAACATTCAGTTTGTAAGCAGTTTGTGATAGAACTTTTCCAATGCGGTCCTAAGAGATTGCGAACCATCCAGCAAAAGCTGTGTGCTGGGACATCATCTGTACTTGCTGATATGAGGGGAAAGCATTCTAATCGACCGAACAAGATTGCCTCTCATGTTTGGGATTTAGTACAAGAACATTGGTCAATGCTTCCACACAAAACTACACACTATTGTGACGCCTCAACGTCGAGAAAATATTTTGATAATCCTGGGAATTATTCTCCGAGTTTTTTCATGAAAATACTGGACACATGCTTAAGATGAAGTACGCAACATAGCATCGATACTTTAGAGAAAACTCTGAGTTCTCATTCGGGCAGCCTCGCACGGATACTTGCGACTTCTGCGCTAAATATAAGATTTTACTCAAAGAAAATTCGAACGATCCGTGCAAAGCTGACTACCAGATTTATAAGAACAATGTCAATGCGTATACATACAACTCAAAGACAGAATCATCTGTCTGGCTTGTGGTGATGAAAGTTTTTTGGTTTTTGAGTTTATGGGCAGAATTTGCCACTGCCGAAACTGACTATCATGTCCCAGTTCTATAAAAGGCTTTTAAGGATGTTTGTATTTAACGTTCATTGCCACAACGATGGTAGTAGTTCCCATTATTGGTTTATAGAAAATCAAGCAAAAAAAGACCTGAACTCTGTATGCTCTTTCCTCTACGATGTTATTTCAAGGAAGTTACTAGACACACAAACAGTGAAGAAAATGTATTTCTTCTCATACGCTGTCGGAGGCCAAAATAAGAACAGAACAGTATTCCGATTTAGTAGTTGGCTTTCCAAATCTTTGCAAGTTGAGATTGAGCATATTTTTCCAGTACGCGGCCATTGGAATTGTGTTTGCGACCGTAAATTTGGACTCTTCGGGACTGTG
This sequence comes from Periplaneta americana, assembly GCF_040183065.1. Classification (NCBI taxonomy): domain Eukaryota; kingdom Metazoa; phylum Arthropoda; class Insecta; order Blattodea; family Blattidae; genus Periplaneta; species Periplaneta americana. Next base: position 58,962,320 of record NC_091131.1, on the reverse strand, counting down.
AAAAAACGGCAAGAAAGACTTTTTACTCCGGAATCATACCTAACGATAGTTTTTAGCTATCGAAAAAAATCCAAGTACATTTGAAGTCTCATCAAGGACTGGGCCACAGGTCTGAATACACTATTCAGTGTTCAGCCAACAAGCAAAACCAGTTAGTTTAAAACCCAAAAAAGTGTTCGGATACACTATTCTCATTTCGGCATAATGTCTGCATCCAAATCGTACGCAGCTGTCTTTGAGCCCTTCAAGTATTGGCAGGACCACAAGCTGGAACTTCTTGACTTCGGAGAACTTCAAACACCGTCCATCAAAAAGAGCAAGCTAGACGACCTAAGAGATCTTATGAAGATCTTGTCAACTGAAGAAAGGGAGTGGTATGATAGGAACATTTTTATTTCTAGTACTCAGAATGATGCCACTGAACATGACGACATAGATATTGATTCAGGCAATGACTATCAAGATGAATATCTGTAATACTTGAACACACTAGTGTTTACAGTAACACACTCATTGTCTTTTGTTTTTACTTGCCTAAGTCTCGATGCTTGTATTTGTTTTCATAAGGCCACAAATTGTTAGAGAAGTTCGATATTTTCATTTGGTATAATGTATTAAAGGTTAAAATTATTATTTTGTTTGGATTTATTCACAACACTTGATGTTTACTGGTTTTAACGTGTTCTCTGCAAGAAGGGCACATCCATGGTCTTTTAATTTACTCGGTTTTAGTATTTCCTTTCATATGAGGTGCAAAATATATTTGTAAGTAGTTACTAAAGACAACTATATTCCATATGGCATAAACCTCGTTATTATCAAAGCTGATTCAATAACATTATTACGGTTTGAATTTTCAACATCAATTTTCTCAAAACTTGCATTTCAGAGAAGTGCCTTTCTTGCACCCAACCCCTCAATTGTCATTTTAAGTGTATGTACAAGAATTAGGCCTACTCTATTTATTATATAATATGCCTATTAGTATTACATTTGAAGAATATGTGTCCTTGCATGTATCAAAATAAACAAAACAGAAGACTAACAGAGATTACAGTATACTTAACATGTACAGTAAATACCATGTCTTGACTACGAAAAAACTCTATGAGATTACACTACGTGCGTCTCTATGCCACGAGACGTGAAATATCTGGATATACAGACTTACAAAACAGAGATTAAAAATCGCCGGCAAGTAAACAATACCAGCACGACAAAATTACAATATGCTGGCATCTCTAATAGCTAACATCAGTTGTCAAAAATGTGCTAAATATTATTATGATTGCAACTATTAATAATAATGTAATATCAGTAAGTTTATTACTATTATTATTATTATTATTATTATTATTATTATTATTATTATTATTATTCAGTGAAAACGTCATATGCCAGTGGTGAAGCCAGCAAGTCTTACAAGAAAAATATTAGTCTTATTAATATAAATGAGTGATTTACTATGTGTATTTTCATGTGAAAATATGGAGCTATGTCACTCAAAACTTTGTACAAACAAATACATATTTTAAAAGGTTATAAATATCAAGTTGACATTATCAGACACAGGAGACTTGCTAGTTCTGCCTGGTTATACAGAGTGAAAAGTAATAAATAGACCGACAAACTCCACGAGGTTGTATGGGACACCAATACAAACACTTTTCTCTAATGTCATATTGTGCTGTGAGGCACTATCTCTCGAGAACAACAGATCTTGAATGAATGAATGAATGAATGAATGAATGAATGAATGAATGAAATAGCCTTTGGATTTCCCGTGAAGGGCTATGGCCTCCTAAAAAGGGGAGCTCTTTAGAGATCATGCGGTGAGCTAATCCGCATGACGGTAGGTTCTGTTCTATATAAGTTTTGTTCATCGTTCGTGTGTGTACACTTGCACTCTCACTCGATACTTGCAAACTGTAGCGATCTCCATTCTTCTCGGTTCTTGGCTGTTCTGGACCACAGGGGTCCAGCTAGGCTCTTGAAGAAGTCCGCCCATCTGGTCCCAGGTCTTCCTCGGTTTCGCCTCCCGATGCGTGGGTCCCACGTGGTGGAAATATGGGCCCATCTGCAGCCTTGAAGTCTCGACACGTGGCCTCCCCATTTCCATTTCAGGCGCTCCCCTTGGTGTGCCATGTCTCTGGTGTTTGTTATCTGCTTGAGTCTGGTGTTGGAAATCTTGTCTCTGACGGAGAGTCCTAGGATTTTCCTCTCCATTTCGCGCTGGCAGATCTGAATCTGTGTCTTCTGGTTCACGGTCAGTTTCCAGGTCTGACAGCCGTAAAGTAAGGTTGGGAGGATACAGGATTGCAGCACCTCCAGCTTTAGTTTGCGGTTCAGTTTCTTGTCAAGGAGTATGAATTGCAGTGATCAGAAAGCTCTCCATGCTGATGCAATTCTTCTTTTTAGTTCTCTCGTCATGCAGCTTTTGAATCCGACCAATTGGCCCAGATAGATGTATTCCTCCACGTACTCTAATCTGGTTGCGTTGACTTGGATTGGTTGTGGTTGGCTGTTCGTCATGACTTGGGTTTTTTTCCATGTTCATGCTTAGGCCTGCGTGTGCGCTGCAATCGCTTAGTTCCTGTATCATCTCTTGTAGGTCGGTGGCGTTTTTAGCGAAAAGTACGATGTCATCCGCGAATCTTAGGTTCGTGAGCCGATATCCGTTTATATTGATACCATGTCTTTTCTTCCACTTTAGCTTACGGAATATGTCTTCCAGGAGGCCAGTAAATAACTTTGGTGAGATCGGATCACCTTGTCGGACTCCTCTTTCTATTCTGAATGTTTGTCCTTCTCGTTCTGTCATCATGGTGGCGTGCGAGTCTCCGTAGAGCTTGGTTAGGATGTTGATATATTTGTGCTCGACTCCCTGGTTGCTCAGCGCCTGTAATACACAGGAGTGTTCTACCGAGTCAAATGCTTTCTTGAAATCTATAAATGCGAGATAGAGGGGAATATTGAATTCGTCCGTTTTTTCTATGACCTGGTTGATTGTCTGTAGATGATCCACCATGCTGTAACCTGAGCGAAATTCTGCCTGGTCTGGAGCTTGGTTGTCATCCAGTACTTCCGTGAATCTCCTTGTGATTATCTTAGAGAACAGCTTGTAGATATTTGACATCAGGCTGATTGAACGGTAGTTGTTCAGGTCGTCCTTGGCACTTTTTTTGTGGAGTAGAATAATTTTGCTTGTCTTCCATTGGTGGGGTACTGTCTCCGATTTGAGTATTTCGTTGAAGACTGCGGTAAGCGGCGTTAGCAAGGAGTCTTGACCGAGTTTCAGGTGTTCGTTGTGGATGTTGTCTTCTCCTGGCGCTTTTCCGGATTTGAGTTCCCCTATCGCTGTCCTGACCTCGCTTTGAAGTATTGGTGGGACCTCGTTGTCGTCTACGTTGTTCATTTGAATACTGTCGCTTGGATTCGCTTCCTGTTTGGAGCTGGTGTATAGTGATCTGTAGTAGTTTGTGGCTGCCGTCACAATGTCTTCTTTTTCTGTTAGACGGTTGCCTCTGGGTACCCGTGCTCCCAAGAGCCATTGCTTCTCACTTCCTCTCTGTTTTCTTGCTTTTCTTGTTGATTTGGATGATTCCAGTATTGCTCTTACTGCCTCTGTGTTGTGTTCACGTACGTCCCTTCTGATCGCCCTTTTTGTTTGCCTATCAATCTCTGCGTACTGGTTTTTATTGTCCTCGTTTTCGTCCCTGCTTGGATATAATCTCTTCCTTTGTTCAATTAATGCAATTGTTAACGGGCTGAGCTTGGAACTGTTTTCCCTAGTTCCATTTGTTCTCATGGCTGTGATTGATGCTTGGGTAAGGGCCGCTTCGATGGAGTTGTATAGATCCTGTGGGTCGCGCTGGGAGGATAGGTCCACTTCTTGTAGTCGCTCCTGTAGTGCAAGGCCGAAAGTGTGCCTATCTAGGCTGTCAATGGTGCTCGCTATTGCATTCCCAAAATGTCTTCTGTTTCTCTTTATATTCACCGTGGCGCGTACCATTCTGTGATCCGTCGAGAATGTCAGGTTTAGTACGACTTGTATGTCCCTCGTACCTGCTAGGCTGTCGGTTAGTATGTAGTCCAGTTCGTTTTTTGTCGTACCGTTGGGGTGTTTCCAGGTCCACCTTGCTTCGCTACGCTTTCTGAAGAACGTGTTTAGTTTCACCATTCTCTGTTCTGTGGCGAATTGTACCAGTCGTTCTCCTCTTGCGTTCCTTGTCCCGTAGCCGTACGGCCCAACTGGGTCCTCTTGTGCGTGGAGTTTGTTCCCTACTTTGCTGTTGAAGTCGCCTAATATGAAGTTTCTGTGTGATCTGTGTCTCTCAATTGTGTCTTCTAGCAGTCTGTAGAAGTCTTCGCTGTCTTCGTCACTATGGTTACTTACTTACAAATGGTTTTTAAGGAACCCGCCATCGGTCTCTATCCTGTGCAAGATTAATCCAGTCTCTATCATCATATCCCACCTCCTTCAAACCCATTTTAGTATTATCCTCCCATTTACGTCTCGGCCTCCCCAAACGTCTCCTGAAGGGAGCTTTGTTTATTCGAAGTTTAATGGATGCGGGTTTTGTATTGTTTACTGTACGCTGTTTCGATACAGGTTCCTTTTATCTGTTTAAAAAGGTAAATCTTTCGTCAGTTCAGTTGTGATCTAGGGAAGGCACTGTGAAGATGTATTAAAATGACGTCAATACACTCTGTAACTTTCCCTGTGCTTGTAAAAGAGTTCGGAGTAGACTATTTTTCAGCCATATTATGGTATAAGTGTATTAGTTAGACATAAAAGTTAAAAAACGACGTGATTTACAAAAATATTATGATTCTGAAAGATACATCGAACATGTGAAATTGTATATTGATTCGATTTCAGATCAGTCAACTTTTTATTATGATTTGTGTCTGATACGGACATGTGTCAATATTTCACTGCATAAACTTGAGAATCCACATTGTAAACACTTCACTGAAAAGTATACGTTTAGAAAATTACAAACAGCTAAGCCATTTATACCCGAACCCACACTTTAAGAAGTCGAAATTGCGATAGAAAGTCTGAAAAAGTACAAGTCTCCAGGTATCGATCAAATTCCAGCACCATTAATACAAGAGGGTGGAAGGACTTTATCTAGTGAAATTTATAAACTTGTACTTGTTATTTGGGAAAAGGAAATTGTACCACAACAATGGAAGGAATCCATAATTGTACCTATTTTTAAAAAGGGGGACAAAACTAACTGTGGTAACTTTCGAGGAATATCACTTTTGTTGACGTCGTACAAAATTTTGTCCAATATTCTTTTGAGAAGATTAACTCCATACGTAGATAAAATTATTGGGGATCATCAGTGCGGTTTTAGGCGTAATAGATCGACTATTGATTGGATTTTTTGTATTCGACAGATATTGGAGAAAAATGGGAGGATAAGGGTACAGTACACCAGTTATTCATAGATTTCAAGAAGGCATATGACTCGGTTAAGAGAGAAGTTTTATATAATATTCTTATTGAATTTGGTATTCCCAAGAAACTAGTTCGATTTATTTAAAATGTGTCTCAGTGACACTTACAGTAGAGTCCGTATAGGCCAATTTCTATCTAATGCATTTCCAATTCACTGTGGGCTAAAGCAAGGAGATGAACTATCACCTTTACCTTTTAACTTCGGTCTAGAATGTGTCATTAGGAAAGTTCAGGATAACAGACAGGGTTTTGAATTGAACGGGTTACACCAGCTTCTTGTCTATGCGGATGACGTGAGTATGTTAGGAGAAAATTCACACGCGATTAGGGAAAACACGGGAATTTTACTTGAAGCAAATAAAGCGATAGGTTTGGAAGTAAATCCCGAAAAGACAAAGTACATGATTGTCTCGTGACCAGAATATTGTACGAAATGGAAACATAGAAATTGGAGATTTATCCTTCGAAGTGGTTAGAAAATTCAAATATCTTAGAGCAACAGTAATAAATATAAATGACACTCGGGAGGAAATTATACGCAGAATAAATATGGGAAATGCGTGTTATTATTCGGTTGAGAAGCTTTTGTCATCTAGTGTGCTGTCAAAAAATCTGAAAGTTAGAATTTATAAAACAGTTATATTACAGGTTGTTCTGTATGGTTGTGAAACTTTGAGAGAGGAACAGTGAATAAGGGAGTTTGAGAATAAGATTCTTAGGAAAATATTTGGGGATAAGAGGGATGAAGTTACAGGAGAATGGAGAAAGTTACACAACGCAGAACTGCACGCATTGTATTCTTCACCTGCAAAATTAGGAACATTAAATTCAGACGTTAGAGATGGGCAGGACATGTAGCACGTATGGGCGAATTCAGAAATGCATATAGGATGGTTGTAGGGAGACCGGAGGGAAAAAGACCTTTGAGGAGGCCGAGACGTAGATGGGAGGATAATATTAAAATGGATTTGAGGGAGATAGGATATGATGATAGAGACTAGATTAATCTTGCACAGGATAGGGACCGATGGCGGGCTTATGTGAGGGTGGCAATGAACCTCCGGGTTCCTTAAAAGCCATTTGTAAGTAAGTATTATTATTATTATTATTATTATTATTATTATTATTATTACCGGTTGTTCTGTATGGTTGTGAAACTTGGACTCTCACTTTGAGAGTGGAACAGAGACTACGGGTGTTTGAGAATAAGATTCTTAGGAAAATATTTTGGGGCTAAGAGGGATGAAGTTACAGGAGAATGGAGAAAGTTACACAACACAGAACTGCACGCATTGTATTCTTCACCTGACATAATTAGGAACATGAAATCCAGACGTTTGAGATGGGCAGGGCATGGAGCACGTATGGGCGAATCCAGAAATGCATATAGAGTGTTAGTTGGGAAGCGGGAGGGAAAAGACCTTTAGGGAGGCCAAGACGTAGGTGGGAAGATAATGTTAAAATGCATTTGAGGGAGGTGGGATATGATGATAGAGAATGGATTAATTTTGCTCAGGATAGGGACCAATGGCGGGCTTATGTGAGGGCGGCAATGATCCTCCGGGTTCCTTAAAAGCCAGTAAGTAAGTATGTAAGTAAGTAAGTAATAAGTAAGTAAGTAAGTAAGTAGGGGACACCGGGGCGGGACGGGGTACCTAATGATTCAAGTAAAGTTTTGAGGTGCAAATGATAAGGTAGGAATACGAAACATGAGGTATGTTTTATTTAAACATTTTATCACAAATAGAACGCATAAAAGAAACAATATTTCACAGTTCTCATTACTGAAATATGAAAAAAAAAAAAAAAAAGGTGCGCCTTATCCCGTGGAATGCTCTCAGTTATCCTTTAATTTACACTTTGCAAGTCTCACAAATGAGAACGAAATCATCGTCATCACTTTCTGTACCAACACACGAGTTACGAGCCCGTTGCTAGCACTTTACACATGACACCCACCCCTCATTTGACGTGGAATAAAGCTCGTTGCAGTAGAAACATTCTGAGTCTTCAACTTTTTCTTCAGCAGTTTTCCTTACCTTCTTCGGTTTAGGCCTCGATTGTTTTTCTGAGTTTCCTATCTTTTCTTGGTCTAACAGTTTCCTTTTCACTTTAGTGTGTTTCACTTCTTTGGTTTTTTGTGCTTCTTGCATTTGTGCTTTATAGGGGCTGGAAGTGAGAATTGCTGTTTTCCCTCTTTTTCTTGCTACCCTCCTCTGACCAATTTTCACTTTTGGGACCGGCATAGCACTTTCCGGGGAAAGGGAAGGGGAAACTGGAATTAAGTGAATTAGGCCTATGTGTGGGGGTATCTGGCATCCCGGAACACAGAGGTTCCGGTTCATCCACCGAAGTCGTCAATTCAACAGGCCGAACTGAGGAGGGAACGATTGGAATATCGTTTGCTCTTTCGGTTTCCAGAATTTCTTGATTCATAGCAGGTAACTCTCCGTCAGCAATCTGAATATTAGTCGTTGCTGCCGATAGAAAATCATCATCGGAGAAGACATTTCTGTTTGTTGGCCAGATGCCTGTCTTTACGAATCCTTTTAGCGCAGTTCTCATGTTCGCAGCGTTTATGAAAGCCTGTCCGAAAAGAGTTCAAACTTGCCATAAGGTGACTACTTTTCCTGGGTTCGATCTTAACCATCTTCTCACCTCATCCTCGTAATATAAGCTCAAAGGTCTCATAAATGCCACGTCCAGTGGCTGGAGCCGATGGGAGCAATGAGGAGGAAAACACAGTAAAATAACACCGTTGTTGCGAGCTAGATCAATAACATCCAAGCTCTTTGTGTGTGAAGCATGACCGTCCAGAAGAAGAACCACAGGTCTTTCCTTTTTGGCGTTAGAAATGCAATGAATTTCTTCAGGCACTTCAGAAATAGATCGGCTGTCATCCATCCGGAATCATTAACTTCGGCCCAGCCTCCTGAAGGTAAACCAACTTCAAATTCCTGTTGTTTCCGTTTCCTAGGGTAGATTAACATGGGAGGCATAAAATTTCCAGCCGCCGAACAACAAATTTCAACAGTCACTGTGTTGCCACGTTCTGCTGATGTTAACACACCAACCTGACGCTGCCCCTTTGTTGCGATAATTTTGGAATGCTGTTTAGGTGCCACGGTCATGCCAGTTTCATCACAGTTATAGATTTGTGCTCCTGTTAATTTATTTTCATCAATGACATGTGTCAACAACGCAAAAAATTGAGACACTGCAACCTTGTTGAAGCTCATTGCTCGCGCTCCCGATGTGTCTTCTGGTTTTCTCATGCTTAAATCAGGGTGACGAGCCATGAATCCTAGACCCCAATCTTCTCCTGCCATTCCCGTATTCTTATTGAAAGGATGCTTGCAACCGTTTCTCTCTGCCAGCTGGTATGCCAACCTACGGAATTCTTTCATTGTTATACCAAAAAGTATTTTTTGCATATACTTTAGATATTGTGCCAGTTCAAGTTCTTGCTCTGCATTGAACACACACTGAAATTTTCCTAATGTTTTATCAACTGTCGCCATTGGATTTTCCTTTTTCTTTTTCACATAACGTTCTAGAGTTGTTGAAGGCACGTTAAACTGTTCTGATGCTTTTTTGTAGCCCATTTTCCTACTAATTACAGAATCAACGGCTTCTTCCATGCTTTCTGCGGACCATTGTCGCCTTTCTGTCTTTTTTAAATAAGTCCGTACCATCTGCACACAAAAGAAACAATATGCAATACATTAAAGTAAGAAAGAATAAATGTGATAAGCGAAGATCGACCTGAACCCCGTTCCGCCCCAAGAACACTTATTGAAAGAATATCACATCGTTATCACGTATCATACGCTTTTCTCTGTTGTAATGTGAAAATGATGTAGTTGAAAGCATGCTGAATTTAATAGAAGAAGCGGTTAATTCTGAAAAATACAGCTCAACTTAGCTTACCTTGGCTAAACACTTGCGAAATGTTACAGCAGCAGTCAAATTTCCGCAACTCTACTGAGATCTCAAAGCAAACAACTTACAATAACATTCCAACCTCACCGAACAAAGCACAGCAGCCTACCGAAGGACACTAGAACGTTACAGGTGATTGCCGCGCCTCTGGTGGGAAATAGACGCACTATCCCGTTCTACCCCGGTATCCCTCCCGCTCTGGTTTCCCCTAAGTAAGTAAGTATTATTATTATTATTATTATTATTATTATTATTATTATTATTATTATTATTATTATTCAGTAAAAACGTCATATGCCACTGGTGAAGCCAGCAAGTCTTATAAGAAAAATAGTAATCTTACTAACATAAATGAGTGATTTACTATGTGTATTTTCATGTTAAAATATGGAGCTACATCACTCAAAACTTTGTACAAACAAATACATATTTTAGAAGGTTATAAATATCAAGTTGTCATCAGACAAAGGTGACGTCCAAGTTCTGCCTCGTTATACACAGTGAAAAGTAATAATTAAGCCGACAAACTCCACGAGGTTGTTTGGGACACCAAACAAACACTTTTCTCTAATGTCATATTGTGCTGTGAGGCACTATTTCGCGAGAACACCAGATCTTACTTACTTACTCACAAATGGTTTTTAAGGAACCCGCAGGTTCATTGCCGCCCTCACATAAGCCCGCCATCGGTCCCTATCCTGTGCAAGATCAATCCAGTCTCTATTATCATATCCCACCTCCCTCAAATCCACTTTAACATTATCCTCCCATCCACGTCTCGGCCTACTCAAAGGTCTTTTTCTCTCCGGCCACCCAACTAACACTCTATATGCATTTCTGGGTTCGCCCATACGTGCTACATGCCCTGCCTATCTCAAATGTCTGGATTTAATGTTCCTAATTATGTCAGGTGAAGAATACAAAGCATGCAGTTCTGCGTTGTTTAACTTAACCAACATATTACTAATAATAAAATTCACACATTCATTCATTTATCACTTCTTCACAACCAACACATTTCCAAGAATAGGCCTAAAATTTAAAATTAATTTTCTTATATAAGCTGGTTCAGATACTAGTAATGTATAACATATTGTTTAGATCACTAAAGTAAAGAGATTTTATGCGCTCATGGAAATTATCATTAACTTTATCCTGTACTATAAGTTGCTATTATATTGTTATTTTAATACTTATTAATGGAGACGAGAATTTCATGCACTATAAAATCCCAAAATATGCATGCATTGATGCACTATCAAACTATGAAACACGCACGATCAAGCGAAAAATACATTAAAATATGCAATTCCATTTTCATTGCAAATTTCTTATTTCACTCAAATTTCTGTGCACAGTTAACAACTAACAACGTTTCTAAATTGGTTTCTGTTAAGTTACTGCGCTTGTCAGTCAATATGTTTTTGTAGGCAGAGAATGACCTCTCTACATCGCAAGAAATTATGGGTGCAAACTTGAATGAACCTTTTCCTATTATTTAGTTTTTTTTTTTTTTTCCTTCTTCAATCCTAATTCCTGAAACTAAAATGAGGATTATAAAAAATCTAGAAACTAAAGTATCCACTCAAAACCATTAAAACATGCATTTAAACTAAATTTAATGTATATTATATGCATGATTAAACTAAAAATTGCTTAAATATGATTTATGCATGTTTTTATCCCAAAAGGCCGAAACATGTAAATATGCACGGGAAAAGAACACATATTTGGAACCGGCAAGTAATGAAATGGGTAAGTACTAAGTTCGAGCTATGTCCTATGTTCCTTTAAAACATGTATTTGCATGGAATTCTCGTCTCTACTGATTACCATTCGAATTTCAGGTGACTGTAGCATAATACGCACACGTGAAGTAACGCGAAGTTTATTTGTACGGAAATGGTATGGGTCGAAGTATACACACAATGTTCTATGAAGTTCACGCAGTGAGAAATAACCTATAATCGAGCAATACTACATAATAATATTATAACTAAAGTGTCCACGTAAAGAACATGCTAAGACCCATATTTTATTTTCGGTTTTTAGTGCCATCTGTGTTAGCTCATAAAGTGAACCATCTTTCTAGCAAATCAGAACGCTAACAAACCTGCTGTGTTACTGTCTATCCTCATCGTCAGGGACGTCGTTAGGAGGGTGCGAAAGAGTGCGCAAGCACCCCATAAAAATCGGAGCACCTCTTTCCGCAACTCAAAGGACATTTAAAGCCGTGATTTGGGCAATTTATTTAAAAAGTACTATGCATAACTTATTTTGAAGAACAAAAACAAACATTTTCCTGTAAGAGTGTAAAACAAATTTCATTAAACGCGAGAAATAAAAACTAGCCATTACTGTACATAACATTTGACATTTTACACAATTCACAGTTAAATGCAAATCAACATTAATCTTGTTTTTACTCAGTCACTAAATTAATAGCGTTACATCTGCTTGAATGTCGTTAGCAGTAATATGTATTGGTGCAATGCAGTCGACTCGACAATGAACATTCCCGGATGTCAGACTCATTATTGGTAAGCCTATCATAGGCTACATTAATTACTTTTCAATATATTTAACATTTTTATTAAATGAAATTAACATGATTATAATCTACGTAGAACAACATGACTATCTGTGAAGGCTTACCTGAAGATTGAATGAATTTGAATTTTCATATGACGTCATATTATTGTTAAGCTGTGTTACGAAATGAGCGCTTATCACGACAATAATGTACCTTTCATCAGTGTGACAGTGCAATATACAGTTGATTTCTTACATAGTGTGTTCTTATGAGTACCAGTTTAAATAATATTTTGTTCATAATTATAAGATATTAAGTGATTTGGTTGTAAAAAGGGAAATTCTACAGTCTCTTATAATGTCTACCGGGCGAAAACGTAATATTTCGGACTTATTTTCAAAAATTACGCCGAAACAAAGAAATATAAGTGAAGATAAAGATGTTACGATAGAATCTGAAAGTGAAGCGAAAGCGATAGAGTGTGATGTAGTCGCGCTTAATGAGAGTGAAAAGGGCTTCCCCCCTTGATATAGCTAAATCAGTTTCCGACGGTCCTCAACTGTTCATGTTAAATGAATACCCGAAAAGAACATGTGGGAAGGAGGACAAAAGAAGTTTCCAGTCTGAATGGTTTAAAACTTTCTCTTGGCTGGAGTATAGTGTGTCCCAAGATGCTACATTTTGTTTCCCATACCGTTTATTTCGACTGAGAGTGGTCGTTGTTCGTCTCTAACAACGAAGGGCGGATATAACTGGAAAAAGCACTTTCCGCCGACGCAAGGATAAAAAATATGAAAATGTTGAATCTCATAAAAAAAAGTTGTGCTGCATGGGAAAAAATACCGACGCTTGAAAATAAGAGATCCACAAACATCAGTTGGGACCTTGATAAGCGAAGCATACGCAATTAAAGTGCGAGAAAATCGTATGTATGTTGGGCAAATAATAGAAATCCCCAGGTTTACTGCTGTACAAGGTATCGCTCAGAGAGGCAACGATGAAACCCAAGATAGTGAAAATCGCGGAAATTTTCTATTAGTTACTACAGCTAATATCTAAAAACAATCTCAATGTAAAAAAAACTAAAAGAAGGACCAAAAAATGCTAATTATACTCATCCATCGATTCAGAATGAAATCTTAAATGTCCTTGCTAGTGTTACTCTTGATGTTGTGAGCAAACAAACAGCGCTATGTATTTTGCCATTATGGTAGACAAAACTAAAGATGTAAGTAAAACTGAACAGTTACCTGTCGTCGTTCGTTTTTACCTAAATGACAAAGTTCATGAACGCTTTTTAAGTTTTAGACCAGCTAACTTGTTAGACGCCACTTCACTTCTAACTTACATAAAAGAAACACTGAGTAAGTATAGTTTAAATATGCAAAACTGTATTGCACAAACTTATGATGGTGTCAGTGTAATGAAAGGATCAGCTAGTGTTGTACAGTAGTAGCAAAAAAAAAAAAAAAAAAAAAAAACCGGACCGATCCTTGTAGCTGATTTCAGAGTCACAGATTCAAATTTTGCTAGTCACAAAACACATCCACCCTGTATACTGTAATTAATTGTAACAATGAAATTTATTGCATTTGTTCAATTCTTACCGTCTTTTGTTTCCTTCAGTGCCTCAAACTTACAGACGAAAAAACTTTGAGAGTTTTATTTTCATCTGGCATCAATATTACATTTCTACCTCTATTCAGCAAGGATAACTACGTATTTTTACATTAAATAACTGTACATACCTCTGGCTTCACTATCCATATTGAAATTACCACAGTTTGACACAATACACAGCACAGGATTCTTTTGTATCAGCTACAAGGGTCTATCCGGTTTTTTTTGCCACTACTGTACAAACTCTATTTAGAAGAGATGTACCTCAGCCGATTTATACCCATTGCGTAAATCATAGACTTAATCTCGTTATTGTTGATGTTTATAAAAATGTTGAAAGTGCCAACAGCTTTTTCTCATTACTACAGAAGTTGTATGCTTTTATGTCAGGATCGGCCACGCATTCCCTTTTTATTAATGTTCAGCATGAAATGAGATAATCTGTTATAGAACTGAACACTCCTACCTTGCCATCCCGACCCGAGTCACACTGTATTAATTTGTGGGGACGTTAAGCAATGGATTGGTAGTAGAAATAACACATTTAAAATAAAAGATGTCGAAGGGTTGACGTGTCGGCAAAGATTTGAAGGAATCGGCCAAACGGAATGGGAAACAGTATGTTGTAAAATGGAAGAAATTGAACTAGAGAATTGTGAGAAAGACGACATCGTGGAATAAAGAATGAGAGGACTGTGATTGAAGACAATGGGATGGAGAGCAGTGACGAAGACAGCGGATGGAAAATGAAGACGAAGACGTGTCAGATGTGGAGGAAATGGAAAACGATTATTTTGATTTCGTAAAGTGTGTGATATTATGTGGTATTTAAAACAGAGACAGAATGTCACTATTATATTTGGTAATGAGTGTACTTTTGTCCGTGGATCAACATACTGTAAATACGGAGTGCAATTCGCTTTTAAATATTTTAATATCGGTAGCATGCATTATAATTAGGCAAGCAGTGACTGTACTTCCAATAAATAAAAGTCTATGTGTTATCGAAGACTTCTGACCTTGCTGATACTGCACCTGTTATGAAGTATGCTGTCCCCGCGCGCGCACGTCTGGCGAGTAGCTTCCATTACAAATGTTCATTCGTCTGCGATCTTTCTTCGAGACGCACAAACAAATATCAAGGCATCGTTTTTGGTCTAATTTTTTAATACGGTAAGTCAAGAAAATGTAAAAATTACTACTACGTAGTAAATGATTTTTGTATACTAAATGTTACATATTGCGTACCTGAAATTATGATCGACATGAACATAAGGCTGGGCGTACACTTATTTAGCAAAACTGCTTTAACCCTTTACCACGCCATTTTTTGTAGTCTTATAAAAAACAAACTTTTAGTATATCAAGAAAATTGTGCACTTAACCCTAGAATACATACTGAGATGACGCGTAACTCCACAAAAACTTATATTTTGTTGCCATATCTTGGAATGGCTTTTAACAGCTCTCAAATCATAGGTTTTCATTCACTACTCAGAGTAGTTTCCACTCCTCAGTAGGCACTAGGCTGTGAGTTTCAAAGCAGTACACACGTTTCACGAGCTTCGTAGGTGTTTATAGTAACCCCAGAGGCCTGTTTCATAAACACAGTAAAGTATTAAGTATGCACTATCACCTTTACTTTTTAACTTTCTCTAGAGTATGCCATTAGGAAAGTCAGGGATAACAGAGGGTTTGGAATTGAACGGGTTACATCAGCTTGTTGTCTATGCGGATGACGTGAATATGTCAGAAGAAAATCCACAAACGATTAGGGAAAATACGGGAATTTTTACTTAAAGAAAGTAAAGAGATAGGCTTGGAAGTAAATCCCGAAAAGACAAAGTATATGATTATGTCTCGTGACGGGAATATCGTACGAAATGGAAATATAAAAATTGGAAATTTATCCTTTGAAGAGGTGGAAAAATTCAAATACCTGGGAGCAACAGTAACAAATATAAATGATACTCGGGTGGAAATTAAACACAGAATAAATATGGGAAATGCCTATTATTATTCGGTTGAGAAGCTTTTATCATCCAGTCTGCTGTCAAAAAATTTGAAAGTTGGAATTTATAAAACAGTTATATTACCGGTTGTTCTTTGTGGTTGTGAAACTTGGACTCTCATTTTGAGAGAGGAACATAGGTTAAGGGTGTTTGAGAATAAGGTGCTTAGAAAAATATTTGGGGCTAACAAGGGAACCTTCTATCATGGTGAATCGAAAAGGCGGTAATGCCGCATATTTTTGGAAAGAGGAGGAAAAAGTAAGTCAGCAGATGAAATTTTTCCGCCTGAGCTCCATAGGAACAAAAGTTATGGGACTGTAAATTTAACATGATATTCTGTGGCAAGTGACTCAATGTGCTCACATAAAGGTTAAAATTAAGCTGTTTTTAAAGTCACTGCATTGAAAACGACATATTGCAGCTGTTGTGCGTTTTAAATAATACTGCGTACTATCGCTAGGATGCGATCACCTACTTTTATTATGGGAAGGTAAGTCTTTCTCGAGCTAATTCTGGTGTTACAGCTACTCTTACGTCATTTGTGCCATATACAGGATGGATCCGAAAGTTGTCGTTCAGATGGTGGTGCGCGAGTTTGGCACCAGTGACGCCAAACCGTCAGTCGTATTCATCCGGATGTTTCATCAGTTGAAGAATGAGTTAAAAGACGAACAGGAGGCCGTGGAAACGTACACGTCGCTCCTATTGATGAAATACCAGATTTGGACGTGGAAGATGGACAGTAAGATTATGGTGACATAGAATAGGAACTAATGACGAGATGCCAAAAAGACAGCCAGAAAGCGGAGGACGCTGAAGAGACGGAGACATCACGTCGTCGCAAATCAGCACATCTTCCCTCTCCCAAAAGAATCAAAACGTAGTCGACGACGATTACGAGCAGAAATCGCTCGACTATACGAACGATACAGTCAGCGGAAAGAGACGATCCTTCACCTCTGTAAAAAAATATCGATTCTTTCTCATCACACGGAAGATGCTTTACGATTAGGATGCAATAGTGATGAAGAAGAAGAAGAAGAAGAAGAAGAAGAAATCTAGAATGGCAGATAATAATGCCATGGTTCTGCAACATTTCAAAGAAATATCAAGTACGATCGCTGTCGTACATGACAGAACTATCAGGCTTTGGGGCATACAAGTGAAGACTCAAATTGATCCTGACGACCGTTTTAACTTCAGAGCTTCTGACTCGTGGGTATGGACATTCAAGCAGCGGAATCGTACCGTTTCTCGTTCTGTGGAGCATAAAGTGAATAGAAACTTCGCAGCAAAGAGACAGAGGTGAAGTAGAAATCAGACAGCTTCGTGTCGAAGATGAAGCAGTTGTTCATCGATCGTGGCTTCACTCTTCGCTAGATCCTCAATACTGATCAAGTCGATTTGAAAAAAGAGATTCACTCTGGACGAACCCTGCGTTTCAAAGGAGGGAAGAAATTTTATCCCGCAGTAGTATCAGAGGCTGCGACGACGTACTCCTACATGATTATGCCAGTCATTTCCATGGACGGACAAATCTCCTCCCCAATGTATCTTCTGTCAGCCGATTCACAGAAAATGGTCCCTAAAAATAAGCTTGCTGACTCATATAACATGAAATCATATGCTTCTGATTCAGCGAATATGCGGAAGGCAGATATGAAGAATATGCTTTCGCAAGTATTTTCGCCAAGAATTTCTTCATTGCATGAAGATCGATATCCATAATGTTAGCAATTCAGAAGCACAACAGCTGAATATCTCGTTTGCAACGCAGTGCCTTCAAAAACAACTTAATTTTAACCTTTGAGTATGCACATTGATTCACTTCCCACAGACTGTCATGTTAAATTTAAAGTCCTATAACATTTATCCCTATGGAGCTTAGGCGGAAAAATTTCACCTCCTGACTTACTTTTGCCTCCTCTTTCCAAAAATATGCGGCATTACCGCCTTTTCAATTCATCATGATAGAAGGTTCCCTTGTAAGAGGGAAGAAGTTACAGGAGAATGGAGAAAGTTACACAACGCAGAACTGCACGCATTGTATTCCTCACTTGACATAATTAGGAACATTAAATCCAGACGTTTGAGATGGGCAGGGCATGTAGCACATATCGAATCCAGAAATGCATACAGAGTGTTAGTTGGGAGGCCGGAGGGAAAAAGACCTTTGGAGAGACCGAGACGTAGATGGGAAGATAATATTAAAATGGATTTGAGGGAGGTGGGATATGATGATAGAGACTGGATTAATCTTGGTCAGGATAGGGACCAATGGCGGGCTTGTGTGAGGGCGGCAATGAACCTCAGGGTTTCTTAAAAGCCAGTAGGCGTAAGTAAGTAATATTATTACAATCATGAAAATAATTTTATTAATTGATTAAATTCTGTTTTATAAACGTTTTACACAACTCATAAAATATGAGTACGTACAGTAATATTATTAATTTATTAATAAGCGCCTTCTATATGAGACTAAATCGTGGATGGTCATGCGTGATAAACAGTGGTTATAGTGTGTTTATATCGTCTGCAGCTACCAGAAATAAATGATTCGAGGTTAAGGCTGACAAACATAACCAAGTATTGGTGTACAGCTTTTTATATTATCCCAAATACTCGCTAACAATTAGACACCATTTTATTATCCTCTCTGTTAACTTTTACAAATATTGAATAAAATAGGTTTGAATGTGCTGTGTTTAATAGCAACAGAGTAAATCGTAGTATGTATACAAATATGTTTGGGAGACAGTTTATTTCAGACAGGATTGTAAATCATTGAAACTCGAAGTTATTGTTTCTGTTATTCGTTACACAGTTGATCTATTTAAAAGAAACAATTTGATAAATCTAAAATATTGTGAACAGACATTTGTCATTCCTAATTGTGCACGTCTCTGCTCATGCAAAGTTCGAAATCCTAAAAATAGTGCACCAGTCACAGAAGCGTGTTAACTAAGGTACCATATAAACAAGTTAAGCAGTGAAAGCTTTTGATGACAATATTAGGACAGTTAAACGACAGATTTAGTAGTACTTGCAAAGCACCTTATCGCAATTTCAAGCTCCGTTATACTTCGGAGTACTGCGCAAGTACTTACCGGTATATAAAAAATACTTTAAAATTTAAAAAAAAAATTACTGTTACAAGAGTAAATAAATAAACACACAAAACTGATCCCTGCACCAAAAATAAATAATTCAGTAATACAATAAGGACATAAGTACCTATGCGGTGAAGTCGTTCTTAGAAAATATTGAGGAGTTTGAAGGTGTTGTAGAAGATTAATGTTATAATCAAATGAATAAACATATCAAATTGTCTTAATTTTTTATTGCCGATTATGTTGCAAGTAGTGCTCTCAAGAAGTTGCCTGACTGTACAAAATGCAAATAATGTTCTAGTTAAAGATTGTAGTGTGGAATGGAAGGTACCCTAATGATCTCGTTACTTTTAGTTGATCAATAGTGATGGTTTAAAGTAGCCAACGTTTCTGCACGCGTAGAACATAGATGAGTGACTGAATTAATAAATCCTCTCGTTTTTAGCTGATAGTTACTTTGGCTCACCAAGATCTTCACAATGTTAATTAGTGAAAAGTATGTACAATTTTATAGATTCAAGTTGTCATATACATTGAAAAAACATTTCACTACAGAAAATGTTTTTTTTAAGTAGGTTATTTTACGACGCTGTATCAACAGAAATGTTAATATTATTTTATGATGTAGATATCCCATGTTCTTTTAAACCTACTCTTAAAACAATTGGAGAAACTTGTTGCGACCAATAAGCCTAGGCATATATTTTTGAACAATCAGCCTATTATAATTTGAAAACTGATAACGTGATAGGAGGGAAAAATGTTACATCAAATGACAACATAAAATATTGTAAAACATAATTGCTTTATAATATATAATTGATTATTTTAAGACGCTTTTTCAACTGCTGTGGTAATATAGTGTCTGAATGAGATGAGGTAATAATAATACCAGCGAAATGAGTTCTGGGTCCAGCGCCGAAAGTTAATGGGCTGAGGGAAAACCCCGGGAAAAGCCTCGACCAGGTAACTTGTCCCAACCATGATTTGAACCCGGGCCCACTCATTTCACGGTCAGGAATGCTAACCGTTTCTTCTCAGCGGTGGACGTAAATAATATTGTTTTTTTTTTACAGTTGCTCCAAATCATGGAAGATGGCATCATCTCTCGAGTGCTTCAGTTCTTCTTTTGGCCATTATTTGCAGTGTTAAGCTGGCTAAGGTAACATGTCATTAAATGAAAAAGTAAATCCGATTTCAAATTTTTTTGCAAGTACCTATATAGGTAGGACCACCCTTAGGGAGGGACGGCACAGCTCCAGTAGGGGCCGCTCCGATTTTTATATTTTTTTTTTATGGAGAAGATAGAAAATATTCACAAAACTTTTTTCTTAGATGAAAGAAGAAAACTGTTAAATCATAACTTTGAACATGTTATACTGTACGGAAGAATTCTTCCCTTCTTTATGGAGACATTATAATAAAGGTTCCTCAGCTTATTCTTTAAATTGTAGAATTTCAACATTGATTAAAATATTGGCGATGGGGAGAGCCCTGACAAATGTTTTTGGAAACCAAAATTACTATGGGGGGCCCTGATATGGGCAACTCATGTAGTGATTAGTCAGTGGTTACTTACAGGCCATTTCGTAGTTATTCATTAATACAAGCATATACAGCTGAAGCCATCGATTTTGGCGTATGACCTTGCTGACAGTGCCCAGTCGACGAGCTATTACTATACTGAGTTGCGATAATGCTTTGCGTGTACTTTATTCTCTCACATTAACTGCTCATATTATTATGGAACACAACTGAACCACAGTATAGTCCGAATGGATTCAATACCTGCATATACGACTTTCGTTCGCAATGATTTTATAGTATGTCTCGTATATTTAGGCTGAGATTGCGATCAACGTTAGTTTGCGTTACATTACGTTGCTTTCGTTCGTACGTTGAAGTTCTACCGAACGTTCAGAGGTTTTGTATTATATTCGACGTTCGTGACAACTGTAACACTCTGCCGGCCACTAGTGAAATGCACACGTCGGACAGTCACGTGCTTATAATAAATATTGAATTTTATAGTAACTTGGAGACAGCATAAATAAAATACCTGTTAGATAAATATGGTATGACAGAATAATATAGAATGACGGCAATAATAATAATAATAATAATAATAATAATAATAATAATAATAATAATAATAATAATAATAATAAACAATCGGCGAAAGATACGTAGAGATAAATAAATAAGTGTATATAGTATTTGTGGACTTAGAAAAGGCGTTTGACAGAATGGATTGGAATAAACTGATAGAGATCCTAAAGAAAACTGGCGTGGATTGGAAAGAGAGGAGACTATTCAGTAACCTTAATTATTTCTTGTTACTTTACTTTACTTTACTTTACTTTACTTAACCAATAAAAGAGAATCTAGGATATACTTACTTTGTATACCTACTCAGTTACATGAGTTTAAATAAAAACAAAATGGTAAAATAAATCATAAGTTACATTTGAATGCAGTTGATTAAACAATAAAATAATATGGAAATATCAGTGCGTTAGCTTGGTTACATAAGATGCAGTTAGTCGAACAAACTTCGAAATCAATGCAAAATCATTTAAAGAATTTATCTACAAAGGCGTTTGTTGACTTAGTTACCATTCGGCTTGGATTTCCGAATACTGATAATAATATTGCCCATCAAAATATCTCGTGAGGTAGTACCATTCACAAACTTCGGAAAAATCCATTAGGCCTATGTCTAAGTAGTTGCGTTCAAAGTAGAACTTTGAAATATACACATTTACTGAGTTTCAAGCACTGATATTTCCTTATTATAATCTATGTGATAAGATTTGAGCAATCGAATGAGGACCGAGTCCGCGGAGATCTTCGGTTTTATTATATCGGTAGCGTCATGACGCTATCCACGTCGCTGGAAAAGCATGGCTACTACCGAGATATATTTCGTATACGCCAGTCTTACTCTCGATGTAAACGCTACATTTGCGTTAATTTAACATTATAGAAAACTCATGGGTAATTATTTATCAAAACTATCAAAGAAACAATAAGAAAATTAAATGCAAGCACTTGGTAAAAATCTGACCAAACTTCATAACAGAAATAATTATTATTGAATATTAATTCCACTTTACAGATTACCCACGTTTCTAAAGCAGGCAGCCCACTATGATGAAGGGTCTACCATTGATGAAGATCAAGTTTCATTTTTTAGCAAGTTGTCGTCTGAATGGTGGGATGAAAAAGGAAAAATGCGAAATCTGCATTGCTACAATGAGTTAAGGTACATCGAATAGAAATGCTAAATATTTCAAAATGCTGAAAACAATTTATACATATTTTGATCCCAACAATTTTATAAAGGGAGTACAATTAATATTCCACTATGTTTATTCCCTTTTTCCTCGATCTTTCTGTCTTCTACAGCCCCTTCAAATAGACGCTCATCCGTGAGAGTGCGGTCGCGCGCGTAGCGACTGGAAGCACGCTGTTTGTCGGCAGAGTCGAATATTCACAGCCCTTCAAGTCAAGCGCATAGATTGCTCATGCAAATTACAATTACAATAACCACCTATCTTTGTCACAAACGAGGTTAGAAATGCTGTCCTTGTGCCGTCACACATCTCTCACATAAGAAAATTTACATTAACACGCATTAGTTCTGAAATTGCTGCAAATTTCCTTCTAATTTCTTTGTTATTTGTTTAATTCTTTGTATTTTTAATACGTCACAATTAAGTAAACGAAACTTCAAATCCACTGGTAAAGTGTTTGAGAAATAAAAGGGGGGCCAAATTTAATAGAAAACCCCCTCGTAAAGATACAGTGTTTACTAAAATTGATATAACTCAGTCAGTTTTTGAGATGTTCACAAAATTCTTTCACCATTTCACTCACAAAAACCAATGTAAAAATTGTTCAGATTACATTTGTAATATTTCATCTGGGCACAACAATACAAGCTTATGAACATTATTAATTATAATTATATGGTCATTGATTTCCATATTTGAAATTATTTTCACATAGCCTATACATATAATAGCAAAATTCTAATCTAGACAGAAGTTGACTTATAGTCTAGATCATATTGCTCGGCCTTAACGCTTTGACGGTAACAAATTTTGTCAGGTTTATTATGCTGCCTTCTAGTACATAAGGAGTCACGTCATAACTCCCATTTGAATTGCATTAGCGACTGTACTGCCATCTCGTGTTCGTTTACGGCGGACGAGTGGCAATCCTGGCGGTTGTTCTCTTCAAAGTGCTACCGATTTTAACATAGGGATGAGCTATCTGTTGTATGTAAATAGAAAAAAATTCACTTTTTTTGCCAAATTTCACCATCATCTCCTCTAATTTCCATGAGCTATCTATGCGTTTGACTTAAGGGGCTATGTATATTCTAACTCTGCCGGCAAACAGAGTGCTTTCAGCCGCCATATGCGGCCGCACACTCACGGATCAAAGTCTATTTGAAGCTCTGTGTATTATTTTCCTCTCACAATTTCTTCGCGAGGATGACCAGACGTTCATTATTTCCGGGGACAGTCTCTCATTTCCAATTATTATTTCTGGAGAATTAACGTCCCCTTTTTTGTCACCGGACAACAGTTTTGATCCCTCAAGTTTTACCTAAGAAACCATGGCAGTAAGACGTTATTGGCACGCCGGAAGCGAGAGGATTACTGTATGGTGACTGGGGAAATATAATAAATTGCAGAAAAAATATTCAACTGTATAATAATTGGGCATAGGAAGAAGTATTTAAATTTAAAACCTATGTTGTTGTGGTGGTGGTGGTGTTGGTAGTACGGATTCCATGTCACTTGGTGCACAAAAATTGGCATATGGATATTTGACATAATTACTCAATTTTAGTATACTTTATTTTTACCTACTATTCTTTCACCTACTCACGTTTAGCCTACCTAAATGTGTTGTACAGAATTTCGCACATTCAATTTAGCCTACTGGAGTTTTTATAAGAAAACACTTTCAGTATCATATTGTTAATTTATTTTTGAGTTTGTACCAACTGATGATGTCACTGTTGCTTTTGATGAGCTTCATGATACTCTCCGGAATTACTAGTTGACATCATCAAATACTTCGATGTCACTTATGTCAAAGGAGGGCCAGCACGTGGCAGGAGGAGGACCGTTGAACCTCGCTATCCTCCACAACTCTGGAACCAGCATCTTGCTGCATTTAACAATTGAAGCGTCGGCTGGAACAACGTTATAAGTTACATTTGGTAAAATTTACAGGAGCTGCAAAAATGTGTACACGTACAACGTTGTTCTTATAGGGTAGCAAACTTTTGAGTGGACAAATTTCACGTACTGTATTGATGGACAGTTGCAAGCCAAAGAGTATAGCAAGGTAACATGACATACAACATTATTACACGGAAACACGCCGAATGAAAATTTTGTAACTTACAACGTTGTTACAGCCGACGCTTCAATTAACCAAGAACTAATAACCTTGTGGAAGACAGGTAATCGCTTTGCTGTTATGGTAGGAAAGCATCACCCATCTTTATATTCACTCATAAGGGAAACTAAAAAGAAACAGATAGATGATCATCAGTTGTTCCTAGAATTGGATGCAGGAAGAAGGATAAAGGATCCACAGAGAAAGTATTACACCAGAGTAAATACGCGGCTAAAGAATATTTCACAGAATTAACGGAATTCTAGATTATTTAAGTGTTTGTGGTCATAACTTTAATCTATGAGTAATATACTACTACAGTAACTATATTTCGCACCATATTAAATTCATTCTATGTCTGTTTGTTAAGATATACCAAATTTATTAAATTTATTCTATTTCTGTTTGTTAAGGTATACAAAATTTTCGTGAATGAAAACGTAGTATGCCAAATAAATGTATTCCAATATATGTCTCACAATTTTGAATATGTCAAATGTCCGTATACCAATTTTCGTATGCCAAGCGACTTGAAATGGGTAGTACGTATTTTACTTCACTAACAGAATCCGACATAATTTGTGCACCATCCTCAGAACAGGATTCTTCACCATAACTGCCAAAAAAGTAAGCAATGACACAAATGGCTACACGTCAATATTACGCGGCGTTAAATAAAAAAAATATATTACTAATTGCGAGCTTGAATAATAACATTTTTTTTACAGGGTTCCACTAATTGTAGAAGGTTTGTTAGAAGTAGGCCAGATTGATTTAGCAAAATCACAGTCTCCTCTACCACTGCAAGGATTAAAGATAATAGACATTGGATGTGCAGCGGGCATACTGACTGAGGTAAGTGCCGAACAGTTTATAATTAGATATTCTATACAATTTTAGGGAAGATTTTGTTTCAGTTTTCAAGATTTGAAATGAATACTCCCAATGTACAGTAGAATCCCTCTTAACCGGTAACAAAAAGGACCAGGCTAGTTCCGGATACGAGATTTTGCCGGATAACTGACTAAATACCGGTATATATATATATATATATATATATATATATATATATATATATATATATATATATATATAAACAAGTTCGTATTTCATGGTGCCAAATGTTGAAACTGCAGCCATATGAAGCTTATTTTCTATCACTTGCTCATAACTGAATAAACACAAAAATTGTCTGAATTTTCCTTATTAAAACACATTACACAACACAAATAATACACTAATTTTATGTTAGAATACTCACTGAAAATGAAAGTTCGTGCGAACTTCCTAACGTGGCAAAAACTGACGGCCCAGACTGTGCCAATCTGTGCCAAACTGTCAGACTTAAACTCCGATTTTTTGCCCAGCCTAAAGTGCCGTTGTTTTGGTATTGCCGGTTATTTGGATGCCGGTTACGAGGGATTTTACTGTATTACAAATTCTTACTTCAACATAAGAAAGGCATAAACAACAAACATGACCAGTATCAAAGATACCGTTACATAAATTACAAAGAAAACTTCCTCACATGGGTAAATTATGTGGAGGAAAGTGCTTGGCCTACTATTAATTGAATAGCCGCCCAGAACAAGGTTGTAACCAGCAAATACGAAATTCTTAAAAATTGGGGAAAAACACACTGTACTGTAGGCCTACATAGTTTTAATTTTTTAGAGCAAGGTTGACAATCAGACATGTGTGCTGATTCTAATAAGCGTACAAGCATTACACATAGCCCATCATTAAGGTCCATTATTCACGAAAAAGTCAACTTATGAGAAATAAGGTTTACAACCTTGTTCTTGACGTTATTCAATTATGAAGACCATCTTTGGTTGTTGGGTTTTCGTGGGATACTCCTGTTTACCTCACCAATTTCATGAATGTTTTATTAATCATCATCATGCTGTGCTATGTAGATCGCCTCCCGTGGTGCAGCGAGGGCAACGCTCAGGTGGCAAAATGACATACTACATTCACGGCGCTTCACTCCTAGATGGGGGCGTTTGGGTGAATGGCACAAGGTCAAGATTAGAATACATTTCCTATCATCTGAATAAGAGACTGAGAAAAAGAGCGAGACCGATGTCTAAAGGAAAATATATAAAACAACACAAACTAAAACAAAATTTTGATTTAGATTCATCGAACACAAACCTGATTTATATATCTGAAATTCTGCCTACTGCTTCATTTATTTTGTCCGGATAGTCAAACTATGTTCCAGACTCCCATCTGAGTTCGTAAACAATGGAAATTCGTAAAAAAAAAAAGAAAACAGTCTTTCATGAATCATAAAGAGAAATACGTTATTCTATATTCCACTGTTAAACAAAAGAATTTAACTTTCAGGCACTTGCAAAATTAGGGGCCGAAATAACTGGAGTTGATGCATCACAAAATATGATTAAAGTTGCGAAGATACACGCGGAAAAGGATTCAAAAATAAGTAATTCCATTACTTATGTTTCTGAAACCATAGAGGAGCATGCAAAAAAATATCCAGGCTACTACGATGTAATTGTAGCTTCTGAAGTGCTGGAACACGTAAACAATAAGGAATTGTTTGTGCACTGTTCTGCAGCAACAGTGAAGGTAAGGAAGATAAATTATCTTAGGTATAAATTTAATCCGAGCATTAATTTTAAGGGAACATCACTCAAAAGCTAATTAGTTCATCATACATATCGGGGAATGAAATATATAGTTCCAGAAAAAAAAATGACGCGCCCAATTTTATCCAGTTCCGAATACAACGCGCTGCGCATGTGCAGTAAACTGTATATATGTACACAGAGTGAACCAAAACTCTACCGACAAACTTTCACAGGTTGTTCAGGGATATTGGGTAAGTGATTTGATATAAGGAACCTGTAGTCTCCAGTGACTTGTTGATGTGTTTACTTGTAGCATGTCGTTTGGACGGTGATGAGTTCTGATAGATTACAAAGAAAAATTAAAAGGTAATCAACTAAGTTCTGAAGTAGGTACTGTAATATCATAAACTGTAATACAAACAATACAAAGATCACATGAGTAATGAAACAAACCTTAGAACAAAACGCATACTTGTTTGTTAAACACTTCACTGTACAGTATACTGTGTACTTTACACTTCGTTTAAAGCAGCTGTTCAAAAGTTGACCGCCATGATCTCTCAGACTCCAGTTGACATTGAAATAGATGTGATTGCAAGGATTCTCACAGCAAGGTGAGCCAATCGCCTGGAATGCTAGAGTGTATACGACAGTACATGGTGCGTCGCTGTACAGTTTGTAGAGAAGTTTGTGAAGTAAGTTTCCAGTTTGAAATGGTAATATATTTGTCAAATTTTTAGATTTCACAAAAATAATACCGGTAACACCAATTTGTTCGTATAGAAATTGAATTTTATTAAAACACGAAAAAATTAAATAGACCACCACCGTGTTGTTCGATAAGAAATAGTCTTTTTTCTATGCTACAAACGGCATTAGTAAGCACATTCCTAGGGATGTTTTCAATGACATCCGATATTGACTGTTCAAGCTCCTCATGTGTAGCAGGTTTACTAAGAAATATATTTTCTTTTAGATAACCCCATAACCAGTAGTCAGCTGGATTTATGTCTGGTGACCTAGAAGGCCAACTGTTCCGAAAATTCCCACTAATTAAACGATCACCAAATGCTTTGCGCAATAGTGTTTTTACATCATTGTGTATGTGAGGTGGAGCGCCGTCTTGCATGAAAACGATGTTTTCGATTTCATGATTATGTAACGCTGGTATTGCAAAGTCTTGCAACATTTGAAAATTTCGCTGCCCGGTTACCGTCACCGTTTTTGTTTGTCCATTTTCAATTTCTTCATAGAAATATGATCCTATTATGAAATGTGACTTAAAACCACACTAGACAGTAACCTTGATATCATGTAATATTTGTTGTATAATTGTGTTCGGATTATCTTCTGCCCATATCATGCAATTATGAGTGTTAACACTTCTGTTCAATTCGAAATGTGCCTCATCTGTCCATTTCTCAATTCATGTAACGTTCGATATCGTCTCAATGCATATGCACATTGTCTATTGCATTCATAATAGTACTGAAGGAGACCAATTCGAACTCGTAAAGGTGAAAACATTGTACAAATTATTAAAATTACTCTCCTACAACTGCTGTCTGTATTCTGAACAACAATTATTGTTTATACAAGCCTGGCACAGTTACCATAGCAACGAAACACGCATAGATAAATAAAACCGAAACCTTCTAACGAGTAATGGCACCTATGGAACCAAACTGCTGATATGTACAGAAGATATAGCTGTTTTGTCCATCCATCCATCCATCCATCCATCCGTCTGTCCATTCGTCCGTCCGTCGATCCATTCGTCCGTGCACCCACCCACTCACCCATCCATCCATCCATCCATAATTAAATTGATGTTAAGAAATCTGCTATTTTAATTCATAGTTACAGCTATTCTATTCCCAAAAATCTTATGTATTATGAGAAATATGAAGATAATGTGTCTTGTTTATGACCAATTGGATAATGATATCAGGATATTGTGTTCAAATTTAATTAAATTTCTTTTATTTATCGCGTTAGGAATGGGTAAGTAAATCGAATATTCCATTAAGTTCACAAGATTAATTGCATTTACTTTTCCCGAATATCTCCGTACGTAGATTAATGTAATTTGCCAGTGTAAGTATGGAGCATAAGAAATAAAAATTGCAATGTCGATAAATGTATAACCAATTTAATAAACTATTCTGAAAACTAATTAAACTTCATGGTTTCAATAATACTTCTTATGGCAACAAGTATTGACCACATTGCGTTCAGATTCACAGTCATGATAATACGAATGCGAGACAGGTACATTTCCCAACTAAAATCTCGTCAACTCAAAAAAATAGTTTGTGTTTGGTACAGAGCGGTTTACCAATTTCTATGCATGTTTTCGAAATATAAAGTTATAAGTAATAAAGGTTATCCTGTGCTTTTTGACATGTTATTCCACATTATCTGTAATTAAACCATGCTTTGTTTAATTTCCAGCCTGGAGGATCTTTTTTCATCACAACTCCAAACAGAACTTTCACAGTTTGGTTTGGTCTCATTCTGATATCGGAATACATCTCGAAAAGAATTCCTCGCGGAACTCATTACATGCATATGATGTATACACCAGAGGAAACACGATCTTTACTCAAGAAAAGTAAGCAAACTAAAATTGTGAAGCATTTATTTGAAGTGCTTCAATGGAGATTGTAGAAAAGCATAATTTAATTATTGTAGGTAGGCTATATTTTTTAAAAGGCATCAGTCAACATACACATTTTATTGGCAAAATGAGAAAAAAACTGGTCAAAATACGAAATAATAAAATGTGGCCAATTATATTGAAGTTGTCAAGTTCTATGGTTCAATTTTGATTTTTAGATGAGAGACTGTAATGCTGTTCTAATTTCTGATTATTCTAATTAGTAGTTAAACATCGAAGACTTATGTCCTTTCAGAAATTTGAAAAACAGTTATTAAACCAGACATATTTGCTTATATTTTCAATTCATTTGTGTTTCCTAATAATATTAACTGCACATATTATAAATTGTACAGTTTCAAATTTTGCAACACTGATGAAGGAATCTACAAAAATTATTATTATATACCATTTAGGAATATAGTTATAATAACCACTTTCATGTGTTAAAATAAAAACTAAGTTGTAAATTACCTAAAAACATGTGAAAGTGGATACTATA
Organism: Periplaneta americana; assembly: GCF_040183065.1. Taxonomy (NCBI): domain Eukaryota; kingdom Metazoa; phylum Arthropoda; class Insecta; order Blattodea; family Blattidae; genus Periplaneta; species Periplaneta americana. The sequence goes on along the minus strand of NC_091131.1, from coordinate 58,932,451 downwards.
ACTATATTCCTAAGTGATCTAAAGTATTAAACGTGTCTAATCAAGATGCATTATTTACACTCCGTTCACTCATCTTCTTAGTTGTCATTCTTTACAGGCCACTTAAAAATCTCTTATAGAATTCTAGGTGTTCTTCAGGCACATAATGGTATATGTTTTCCCAATATTTAATTTTATGAAACTTCATTAAAAACCCTTCCTGGTGGATAAGCTAATTTTTGTGACGCAATTGCTGGTCCATGCTGGGAGCCCATAAAAAGTTGATCGTTGTATGTAGATGTTTTAATACAACTCTTTCTGGTATTATCAAAGACGAAGTGAAAAAAAGTGCTGACAGAGATATGTAATGTTTAGTTTCAGTTCAGTTCAGTTATTAACTGATGGCCCTTTAAAAATAACAAAGTCTTCACTTCACTGTGGACCGTCAAAGATCAGGCTGACTGAAATCCTTTTAATGATAATAGGTGTAGACATATATGTATATTCTGAAACAACAAAAACTAAAAATAATCAAATCTTTTACTGATGCCCTTTTAAAAATGTGCAGGGTGTCTGGCGTAAGCCGTTCATTTTTACTTAAGCAGCCCAAGTAACAGTCGAGGCATATGTGATGTGGGTATAACGTTCACTGACATTATCACGTGAATGTTTATTTTTATTTTTATTTTATTGGGTTATTTTACGACGCTGTATCAACATCTAGGTTATTTAGCGTCAGAATGAAATGAAGGTGATAATGCCGGTGAAATGAGTCCGGGGTCCAGCACCGAAAGTTACCCAGCATTTGCTCGTATTGGGTTGAGGGAAAACCCCGGAGAAAACCTCAACCAGATAACTTGTCCCGACCGGAATTCGAACCCGGGACACCTGGTTTCGCAGCCAGACGCGCTGACCGTTACTCCACAGGTGTGGACACGTGAATGTTACGAATTTCAGTCTTCGTATGACAATTTTATGCTAAGCACTTGCTGCCAATCTGTTATGTTAATTATTTATTTACTTTCTCCTGTCCAACGTTTATTCCAGTCTTGGATAATATTTTATCCAGTTATTTGCTCTTCTTATAGTTCCTGTCGTTTTCTCAATACACAAGTTATATCCAATCCTTCAAATTAAATAATTTTTGTTTTGTTTCATTCGGAATAAGCAACGTATCTTTAAAGAACAAATCGCATAATTTTAATACAATTTATTAATTTATTTCAATATATTTTCAATATTATGTCACGCCTAGTGACACTACCATGAGAACGTCAAAACCTGGGTAGACCAAGGAAGAAAGTTGAATTCAGTCTGTGAAAGACCATATCTAAGGTCTAAGACATACAAGATCGATAACAACCCGCATTTAGCTGGACGATGTCGGCGTAGTTTGCTTGCTGCAACATCTTCTCACGCTTTCACTTTTGTTGTTATGAGCTTCAAATATTCAAACCGTGAATGGTTACAAACGATAGAATTCGAGTTTTTATAGCTACTGCTGTGACTTGACATCTAGCAGAGCGGCGGAGAATTACGTCCACAAATACAAATATTAATTGAATAGTACAGTATTCAATGTAACATTATTTTATATCAAAGCTACATATTATGAGAAATATTGCATGCTTCATATTATTTTCCGTAATTAATTATTGCATTTTTTTCCTTTGCTGTAGTGAGCCAAAATGAATCCCGGCATTAAGAATGAATTTACAATAACGCTTTATATACCCATTGCTGACAGCTGCAAAGATAAAAATGGTAGTAATCTGATGCTTGTAATAATTAGTAAAGGCATGTGGACAACAATAAAACTTAATTTGCTAAAACCTTAAAATTTCCAATATATTTTAACTTCTATTCATTTATTAGACCTAAATATAAAAGCTAATTTTTACTGTTCTACAGAGGCAAAGGCATTAGGCCTAATAAAGAATTTTGTGACTCACGTTTTATGAACTCTCGGAAATCGAAAGTACGATTTGGAGCAATTTGTAATGCTGCAATTGTAGCAATTATAAACAGCACATATACACCCTGGCATTTTAACACAGCACTAATTAATAAAACTATTAACTAGCCCAGCAACAATATACATTGCAGTTGATTACAGCTTGTTTCGTATCTCCACATTGGCCGCCTAGGTAGCAGCACCAGCGTCGTTCGCGCGCAGAACTGCTAGCTGTCCATCTCAACATTACAAATATTACGCTAGATGGCAGTAGTGTGTTATGATTAGCTGTTTTCTTGTTATCAGTTGTGCCAACTATGGAATTTTCACTGAACTCTGTGGACGGTTACTAGTCAAGAAGGCTTTGTTGATTCAGTTTCACTTTTATTAAAACAGTTGCATTCCACTTCAATTAACCGGATCCCAGTAATCAACGTCACTTGACATGTGATTTTCAATAAATCTTAATATTAAACAATCTCTGATATGTGACTATCCATAATATCATACACCAGAAGCTATAACATAACCTAAATAACATAAACAAGTGTTAGAAAAGTTTGAATTAGGGATGATAAAACAAACAAGAAAAGTTTTAATTAAGGACGAAGAAATAAAAAATAAACATGAATAATTTTAAAATGAACAATTATTGAAAGTACAATTTTAAAATTTGAATATTTTAGTGGTTGATGGTTCAATTGATGTTCTATTGAACATGTGCGTAAAAGAAGTGGAACTCAATGTAATGGTGTATTCCTCAATTTATTCAACATTTCCGAATGGTGCTCTTCATTTATTTGTAAATAGGGTTTCAGGGAAGATGCATAGCTATGACTAGTGATATTTATTAATTCTTGTTTTTGAATGCTAATGCAAGTCATATTTGAAACGGTTGTGCATCAGCTGGATTGGTTTGTAATTTTATGTTTTTTGACGTCCAGACCAGTGCAGTTTGAAATGTTGGAAAACAGAGAAACAAATGCTAGCGTAGTGATAAATTTGTTTTATTTTTTTATTTTAGTAGGTTATTTTGCGACGCTTTATCAACAGCTTAGGTTATTTAGCGTCTGAATGAGATGAAGGTGATAATGCCGGTGAAATGAGTCCGGTGTCCAGCTACCCAGCATTTGCTCATATTGGGTTGAGGGAAAACCCCGGAAAGAACCTCAAACAGGTAACTTGCCTCGACCAGGAATCGAACCCCGGCCACCTGGTTTCGCGGTCAGACGCGCTAACCGTTACTCCACAGGTGTATATTCACAATATTCCATACCTTCGGTTTGCCAGGACGTTATAATTCTTAAATGTCTCCTTCTTCATAAAACGCTGGAACTATTGTTGTTCTACACGCTCACTAATGACACCTTCACCCTCGACTTCACATATTCTTTGAGCCTGTAGCTTTGTAATCTTGTTTCCAAGTAGTACTTTATATGGATTCTAATCTCAAACTTGTAACTTCCATTTTATACTTATTCTTTGTATTAACAATAAAACTGACGATTGTAACATGCTCAAAATACGTCCTGTAAAGTGCAGTCCCCAACTAAAGAAAATCATTAAAACCTAACGAAATACCAGACTTAAAAAAATACCGACATTTATGAGGAGATATGTTTGTTTTAATTACTGTTTATTCTCTTTCAAATTCCAGATGACTGCAGCATTATACGTACCCGTGGAATAAGAATGAGTACGTTTGGATCGGAATGGTATTGGTCAACAAATACAGACATGTTCTATGCAGTACACGCAGTACGTAATAACGAATAATTTAGCAACACTAAAGTACTGCATCTGTATCTTCTTACTTTTGAAGGTTACAATGTATCATAGCGGCAGCGTATCGCTTCTTGTTAAAAGTGTTGGAGAGTGCATCTTAATATTTGTTTAGTTATAAAACGGCGAGTTCTTATACTGCCGTTCTTAGTTAGTTTGGTGTTTTTGATTAATAAACATATTTACCGAAGCGAAGATTAATATAATTAGCGTTTGTTTGTCATCTCGTATAATAAATAAGCACTTCAATTAGCATAGATTTCATTACCCATAACTGGACGCATAGTCTTTCTAGGAATTGCTGTGGCTTTTAGGAACGTAATTATTTTGAGAGCATCTGTTTCTTGGTTCTCTAAGTCAGACTCAGCGATATTTTCAAATACAGTATAAATTACACCGAACAACAAGAATTTTGCTCCGACTTAGAGCCCTTACACAAGAGCGACTTTTAGCCGCCAACACGAGCGGTTCTTCGACGGCAGAAGCAGTCGACATGAGCGACTCTGCAGTCGATACGGGCGTTGTGTGTCGTCGGTTCCGGCGGCAGTCGAACTGCAAAAGGTGCGTCATTATTCACTCGCATTATAATAATGCACATCTAGAAAGAACTACTTTTATTATTTCTTCTCCGTCCTAGAAAAAGACGTGTTAAACATAGAACATATTGGATACATCGGATTCTCATCCAATGAGGGTGGTATGGCCAATTTCACTGCCTTTTTTTTACGAGCTTCGGGTAGTTCCCCTTGTACCAACATAATCAGTTTGTATACAAAACAAATATACTACCCGAAACTATTGTACAAAGTTTTATGAAAATCTGTTACATAGGAGAAAAGTTATTAATTTTCTCTAGATGCACCCCCTGAAGGGTAGTTTCCTCTTACAAAAACGTTATCAAAGTTTGCATACGAAACACATATACTACCTGTAACTACTGTACAAAGTTTCATGAATATCTGTTAAATAGGAGAAAAGTTATTAATTTTCTCTAAACGCATCCCCTATAGCGGGAAGTTTCGATACAAACATAATCAGAGTTTGTATACAAAATGTACTACTTGTAACTACTGTACAAAGTTACATGGAAATCTGTTAAATAGGAGAAAAGATATTAATTAGGCTGTATCCAGCTACATTTATGTTTTGAACTACTGCATGTCGCCGACCTTGGCGGCTAAAAGTCGTCCGTGTGTAAGCAGAAAACGCTGCCGCCGGTCGCGGGGACCGACTGCAACACAGCCAACACAGCGGCTGCCGTCGGGGTTAGCGCTCGTGTGTAAAGCAACCGGCGTTTTCCATTTAAATACATTACGGACTGCATCCCCGCGACAAGCCGCTAAGATCAACTGCTTTTTGAAGTCGACCTTGGCGGCTAAAAGTCGCTCGTGTGTAAGGGCCCTTAAAACAATGTGTTCCTTATGGTTTGGTGTGCGCTGAATCCGAAATTGCATCTCTTTTCTTCGTATCACATAAGATTTTTAAGATATACTATGATTTCACTTTTCGATAAGCGCTCTCTCAGGGAACATCTGGCGCCTGTTGGGGGTTGTAAACCAAAAAAAAAAAAAAAAAGCTAATGCATTTTATGAGTTTACGACCTATTTCCGGTTTCTTATGTTTGTTAACATGTTATTTTGTACTTCTTAATAAATAAACAGATATTGGCCCCTTTTATTCAGTAAATTTCATAACAGTTCAAAGCAGGCATGTCAAAACCCTGCACATTGTGCAGTTGCGCACATTGTGTACTGGTCTCTGTGCAATGTGCAGTTCCTATTCCCCTACCTGGAGGGAGTGAATCGGCTTGGAGGGGAATGCGACAGGGCTGTACATTACCTGCAGTAGCAGAACGCTTTGGTAGATTAAAAATATTTTCATTTTATTTATTTTTTGAGGGTAGTCTTATCCCAACCCTTTTTTTGATTTTGGGTTGGGGGTACCAGCCTGAACGACTTCAGGCGATTAGTGCTCATACTTTCTCATATGATGAAAATAAATATTAAAACTCCATTTAAAAGTCATGTTGAGTTCAGATAAGTTTGTGAAATATTATTTTTATTTGATAAGCTGATAAGTGATGAGAATATTGAGTGAAGAATACATATGAGGGTCTTGAGGATGGAAGGAAAGGAAGAAAGCAATTATTTGTAAAGCGAAAAAATTTTCTCGAAAAATAATACACAATGGCGAATTTTCCATCTCACATTCCTATATTATCTTAATATACTTACGTTAATAAATCTTTAAACCTGACATAAAGAAAATGTCCTAGCTTCACAGCTTGTGAAGTACTCTTTCAACTCAATTCAGTAACGCTCCCAACTTGCTGATACTTGCTCCACGTTTTACAAATAAACTATATATAAATTCAAGCTTAGTTTATCCAATTTATTAATAATAATGTGAATTTATATTAATATACAGCAAGGAAAAATGATTCCAGTGTAAAAGCCTCACAATGTCCCATTGCATGTAATTGGGAGTAAAATATTTTCTTTAACATTTGTGCACAAATGGTCCAAATAATGCTTGAGGAACAATGAAAGAGTATTACTTTGAAATAATCAGTACCAACTATGTAAAATGAAATACTGTGTTCGTTTTTTTGTTTCGAAATTACTGCAATATTTATATTTTCTTCAAATACTGTATAGAAATCGTGTAAATAAATGATTCATTACAAACGACTGCTTTGTGAATTGTAACTGAGTAAGTCTATTGTTTCTTGTGTTACAATTATTGTCAAATATAGACACTGACAATAATTGTGGTTTTTTCCTTCTGGTAAGTACGTGTATAATGTCAAAATGTTAATTTAATTGAACACTAGAAGTGCAGAATAGATTCTTGTACATCCCTCCCGCTACGAAACTGGAAGGAGCAACACGTGAATGACGCAATCTGCACAGACCGGCGTTCCGCGCATATACACTGCACTTTCAGTGTCTGATTTCTGACATGTCTGGTTCAAAGTGAAGTCGATCCAATGTACAAACAAAGGTGTGGTTTTCAGTATTTAAAAGAAAAGTTTACCAATTTGAGTGAACGAAAATTAAAAGAGAGCATTTTTATCTGTCCACAAATTCGAAAAGTTATGGCCGACTCTTTGTTTGAGGAAAAAGAAAGAATGGCATGGCGCGCTTTCAAAGACGTTTGCTCAAATTTCTTTAGAAATTCTAGGGCAGAGAACTACATAGAACTTGTTGTGGAAACCATGTTAAGTGCATATGAGAAAATGGAGTGTAATATGTCTCTCAAAATACACTTTTTTACATTCTCATTTGGATTTCTTTCCTCCTAACTTTGGAGCGGTAAGCGACGAGCATAGGGAAAGATTTCATCAAGAAATATCTGAAATGGAAACACGATATAAAGGAAGATCATTATCCAGCATGCTTGCAGAGTATTGTTGGTTGCTTGTAAAATGCAGTCCCGGATCTAGTTATAAACAGAAGTCATCCAGAAATTTTTTTAAAATATAAGTTCAAATTTCGAAATTTTTCTCATTATATGCATGAAATATTTTTATTGTTGTTATATTTTAAACTATGTAAAAATATTTTGTATCCAGTACACATTTTTCAAGTATTATGAGGAATTTTGAATCCATAGTGTGTCGTAATTTAACAGTACCGGTAGCAGTGAAAAATTAAAAACAAATAAGTTTTGTCATAAAAAATTCAATTCATTTTCCCCGGAAAATGGTACGTGATGGGGCAATTTGGATTTTAAATTCAGATTTAGGGCACACATACGTATTAGTCATCAGTTCACAAAGTGCAGTCATAGACAACGGTTGTGTAGTAAGCAGCATATGCAAGTAGGTTAGCGTGTGAAGAAGGTATGGGCGACGACCTAAATTCTTACAGGGCGCGAATCGGGTGCTTCAATGCAGGGCAGTGTTGCAGATGTTCAAAAGGTGAATATGCTATAGTGTCGGATAGAATCAACACATTTGTGGCCGCGGCTGTTTTATCAGTTCTACTGATTATTGGAAATGTGGAGTTAAACCCTGGTCCTGGAGATACAGAAGGAAGAGTCTTCAGTGATGAAGTGTTTCAAAGAGAATGGATAGACTATATGAAAGAAACGAGAGAAGACAGACTAAAGGCAAGTGTTCTACTAAACAAAGTAGCAAGTGATATAGATACATTAGTAAACAGGTAAACTGAAGTGGAAAAGAAGTTAAAGGAGGTTATCCAAGAGCAGGTGGTGTTAAAATCGATAGTTAAAAAATGGGAAGATGATAGTAGAATTAATAACATTGTAATTTATGGTGTTGAAGAGTGCAATCATGAAAAAGGAATTGATACTGGTTACGTGGTGTTAGAATTATTAACTAAGTATTTCAGTCTAAACTTGGACATAAGTGCGATAAATAACGCGTATAGAGTAGGTAAGGGAAATAAAAGACCAATTATTGTGAAATTGAAAAGTTACTTTATCAAAGAACACATCATTGCCAATACGCATCAACTCAAAGGCACAAATATATTCATACAAAATGACTTTGCAAAAGAAATTAGAGAGAAACGAAAGAAGTTAATTCCAATATTAAAAGAAGCTCGAGGGAAAGGATTTAGGGCAACTTTAGTTAAAGATAAACTGAAGATAAACGGAAACATAGTTAACGTAGAGTCCTTAAATAATCAAAACATTGAGGATTTATTCAGTTGCGGTAACAAGAACAGAAATAAGGAAATAGAGACTTGTGGAAATAGAGCATCATCTACACCACACGTAAACAGAAGAAGTGCATCACGAAACAGGAAGTCTAGAAGCGTAGAGAGGACTAATAAGAATAGTAACTCATTAAGTGGGCAGAAGAAATCAGAAATAACAAATAGAAGAATTGATGAGCTTACGGGAGTGAATGATATTAGAGCATACCTAAGTAAACTAGAGAACACTGTTTTCACAGATCCCTTTAGAAGAAAGAAGAGTGAAGAAGGAAAACCTAGTACGGAAGAAGATGCTGGAACCAGTGAAGATGCTGTTTGGGGAGCTGAGGCACAGACTGAGAGAACGGCCAGTGAGGGTAGGCTGAGGCGCGCAAGTGAAAACTCAACAAGGAGAAGCGATTGTGGATCAACCGGCAAAGTCAGCGCAAGTGAAGAGCAATTTATAAGAATGCCACATGCCGTTGGTAGTCCGGGGTGCGCGAGAGGAAGGGCTACAATATGGAGGAACTGTGCGTTACCAACCGATGGAGTAGGAGAAGGTGACGAACAGTTATTAAGAGGTAAATTGACAAATAGAAACTCTATCAGAAATAAAGTAGATTCAATCAAAACTATAGATACTGAACGAAACTACCTACTAAGAGATAGGCATCAGCAAAGACTAAATTTTCCTAAAATTAGAAACACTTATTATTAATTAAATTAGATAAGCAGACAGGTTTTGAAAATAAGATAGTATTACGTCAAGGTTTTAAAATAATAAAAATTGAAAATAGAGAATTAAGGCAGTTATTAATGTATTCAGATAGCTATATTATTTAGTAAAGGTTCAGAAGATAATTTTGACTTTATAAATTGCTTTACTAATATGTCTTAATTTCAATAATAATGCATTTATAATAAATTTAGTAGACATTATAATAGTAATGAATTGATAATGAGTACATGCGACACAATAATGAAACTAAATTGAGGTTGATTATGTAAGCAACTTGTCAAGTTTGCTTTTAAGCAGGTATGCGGTAGTCTTCATTGAAGTTACGCAAACGTTTCTGCTGACAAGGAAATATTGTAAGAAATAAAGACAACCTACATATAGAATGTATCGAGTCAGCTAATTCAGGTTCATGACTTACAGTATGTCGACATCTGATCACCTAATTGGAATAATAAGTTATTATTAAAATAAGACCTAAATAATTACAATTAAATTGTGAAAAGAAGCAGATAAAATAAGGTTTAATGTCTTAATGGTTATCACGATTGGTTTAAACATGCACTAAAACCAGATGTAAGTGCAAGTTTGAACCAATAAATTATTGAGATTTGCGATAAAATAATGAGTCTAGGAAATTGTATATTTAGTATGTAGAACTACATTTGTTTATAGATCTTTTGTTATATTATTAAGTTTTGTACATGTGAACTATATCAATAAATCAATATGTCAATATGTCATACGTATTAGTAATATTCATTTATTTTTATTTCGGAGCAAGACAAAAAGTAAAAAAATGTTGTTCAGTGTTTTTTTTACAATTAAATAAGTGTTTAATCGCAAGACTATTTTTGACCAGTGTAGGTTGGGAAGGTAAAACAAAATCTGAATCAGCTTAGTAAGAGAATAATTTAAATTAGTTTAAATGAGTATTTAGATTATGCAAAAAAAAAACTCATATAAGATAAGATCGAGGGAATCATACCAGAAGGGACTAGCAACAAGATGTTGCGTTATTGAAACATTTTAACGATCCTATTTATGTTTGAAGACAATCGTTTAAGAATTACAGTGGACTTCAGAAAGATATTGTTGAGCTGGCACGTTTACTCTTTGTCTTTGTTTTTATATTGTTTACAGATGAGAAAACCCTCTCCACAGAAGCGATAGGCTGTGATAATATCACATGTTCAACAAGATTGACAACGAGTGTAACAAGGAGTGGAAATGCCAGCGTAATGTTATTTCCTTTACCTGAGCAATTTCCTCCCAAAAAGCTTCCACATACCTACATATCGTTATCTCTATTAGGAATAGTATTACGCAATAATCGCCATTCCTTGTCAGTCATTTCTCTGTTCTTGTGTTGCACAAGAAGAAATTTCAGCTGCTAATGTAGCAATTGACATACATGTTTTCCCAAGAACAGAATGTGAAGTAACCGGCAACAAGCACTTATTTCTAGCCCTCATCACAGAACGCCTTTATACTCATCCTCCTGCACTGTAGAAATACCTCGTCTCTGGAATCGATACCTAATGACGTCAGGGACTGCCGGACTTTATCACAATTCAAAATTAAATTGGACAATTTTGTCTCATTTAATGGTTTTTAGGTATTGCTGGAAGTGTTGATTTGTGTTTTTTTTTGCTCTAGACTAAAATTGCAAATTTCTTGTTTAGTTAGTTAATTAGGATATAATTAACTATGATTCTTAATCACTCACTTAAAGTTTGTGTGACTGCAACGTGTATATTTTTGTATGGCTTTGCTTTGTTCATAGTGTGATTTTTTTTTTTTAATTTTTATTATTGTATTTGTATTTCTGGTAGTGTAGAAGAGAAGGCCTGATGGCCTTAACTACACCAGAATAAATAAATAAATAAATAAATAAATAAATAAATAAATAAATAAATAAATAAATAAATAAATAAATAAATAAATACGTTACCTTTTTCAGATAATTTTACCCAAATGACAATTTTTATAAAATATGATGTAGCCTATACACTCAACCAGGAAACGAGTGTTATGAGTGAGAAAATTTCAAAACCCGATCCAAAAAAAAAATCCCTAGAATCAATCCTAGTTTCCCTATTTCCCTATATTGCGGATGTTTTCTCTAAATCTAAGAACATTTTACTGGGGTTGGCAACACTGTGTCTGATAGTCTAATACAGGCCTGGCCAAGGGAACTGCCCCAAATAGGCGCTCGGGGCACGGGTGCAGCAAGCAAGTGGATGAGTGCGCGAGAATGAGAGCAATGCAGTGGCGGACTCAAGCGAAAGTTGTGTTTTAATCAGTGGAGCTGCTTTTATTGATATCTTCAAATATATACTTCTTAGATTACAATTGTCATTTTAAGTGTATGTACAAGAATTAAGCCTACTCTATTTATTATTTAATATGCCTATTAGTATTACATTTGAAGAATATGTGCCCTTGAATGTTGAGACGGTTCCTCGTATAGGATAAGGAGATTTTCATTAGATTAGTATTTCGTGTTAATATTCTCATATTGGATAGTAAGAAGCATGGACGTGTAAGAAAGTTTCAGAATGTGAGGCGGAAGTAACAGGTGGGCAGGAAGGCCGAAGCCAAGCTACGCGGACAGGAAACATGTGTCCAGGCGTAGATTTGACCGATGAGGGAATGCGTGGACTTTGCCTGCGGGTGGTCAGCAAGATGACGCCAAGCCAGGTTCAAAAAAAAGAGATGATCTGGTATATGTCAGAGAATTGTCAGAACCCCGGAAGTAGGGGAGGTTCTAGTTAACGAACAATTTTTGAAGAACGCGTCTTAAGTGACGTAAGTGTAATCATGGCCAATCAGGATTCTTAATAGAGACACGTGATTTATAGATAGGAGGGCGAAATTGTAAGTTTGGTGGTTGAAAGTAGAGGGTACATTTGGCAGATAGACAGAAGGCAGATAGACAGCGTTCGGAGAGGACGCACTCCACATATTCTCGGTGAACCTAACTCGGAAGGATACCAATTTACGGACTTAGAATTTTTTAGTGGGTTTAGTAAGAAGTCGTGTGTTGCATCATTATTATAAGTCTGAATTCTTTTCTCATCATTATTATTATATTAGGAGTAAATTGTCATCACGTTATCAACTCTCCGTTATATTACTGGTGTTTTATAGTACAAAAGATATAATTACGTGAACTCAGAAATTAGTCTACCAACTTGTAGGAAGCGAGAGCAGTATATTATACACTTGGACGCGCATTTCTGCTAATCTGAAACAAACACGTAATAATAATAAACGTTCTCATAGTTCTTACCAACAACTTCTGGTGTGCGCCTACGTCATTTCAATCTACGAGCACGTCTCCCAACCCCATGTCCCGACCGTTTTTGCAGCTGACCTGGGAAATTCTCATACTCCACCGGAGTAATCTCGAGGAGGCTGGCGCCCAAATTAATTAGTGTACATCTTTAATTATTGACATCGACGTGCCTCCTTGAGCTACTCTCCATATACGACGGAGCTGGCAGCCGAGGGCAAGGGAAGGCGTCGTGGGCAACAACGACGACGACCAACGAGGTCCGACCGTCGCAGATTCTGGCGCCCCAACGAGGTCCGACCGCCTCATATTTTGGCGTCCCAACGTCGGGCTCGAGATGAACAACGTCGGGCTCGAGATGAACAACGTCGGGCTCGAGATGAACAACGTCGGGCACGAGATGGCAACAGTGACCGCGGCGGTTATCGACGCGAGAGCCGACAGCCGACGCAGGGTTAATGCGGCTGATGGCAACAATGACCGCAGCGGGGATCGACGCGAGAGCCGACAGCCGACAGCCGACGCAGTGTTAGTAGAGCAGCTTGCAGTATCATGCAGTGTCAACGACCGACAGCCACAACACCGTGCAGACCCCAAACAGCTGAGAACAATGATGGACGGTGGGGGAGACGATCAACCAGGCGTAACCTAGAAGACGTCGATACGTAAGCATAAAGGGTTTCATTTCAATTGTTGTATCCATATATATGTACATGTGTGTAATTCATTTTTGAGTTTAAGGGGAATTGTTGAGGATATATTATATATTAAATGTTACTAAGGAGCCAAACTAAAGGTGGAAAAATGGAGAGTTCAGCAGGGACGAGTATCGGACAAGAGAAAGGAAGTTCACAGGGCTCGGACAATGTCATGTTGAATAGTAAGTTAGATCAGTTATTGGGATGGATGAAAATATATACAGAACAGATGAATCAGATGAGGAACGAAATGATAGGAAATAGTAATACTTTGAGAAATGTAATCGCCGAGGAGTATAGGAAAATGGAATCTATGCTGGTATGGAATTGTAGTGAATTGGATAATAATATAGCCGAGAATAATAATGAAGTAGAGAGTAAATTAATTGAGGATATTAATGAATTGAATAATATGGTAGCAGAGAATTGTAATGAAGTGGAAGGTAAATTAATTGAGGATATTAGTGAATTGAATAATAAGGGAGCCGAAAATAGTAATGAAGTGGAAAGTAAATTAATTGTAGATATTGGTGAATTGAATAATAAGATAGCCGAGAATAGTAATGAAGTGGATAGTAAATTAATTGAGAATATTAGTGAATTGAATAATAAGATAGCCGAGAATAGTAATGAAGTGGGAAGTAAATTAGCTGTGGATATTGACGGATTGGGAGATAATCCAGATGAGAATTGTAACGAATTGGATGACAAATTAGAAGAGAATGTTAATGGATTGAATATTAAGATAGCTGAGAATTGTAATGAAGTGGATATTAAATTAGCTGTGAATATTAATGAGGTGAATGAGAAACTAGATGAAAATAGTACTGAACTGAAAGATAAGTTAGCCGAGAATGTCAATGAATTGAGTAATGAACTAGCTGAGAATTGTAATGAAGTGGAAATTAAATTAGATGTGAATATTAATGAGTTGAATGAGAAACTAGATGAAAATAGTACTGAACTGAAAGATAAGTTAGCAGAGAATATTAATGGATTGAATAATAAGAAAGCAGGAAATAGTAATGAAGTGGAGAGTAAATTAGCTGAGGATATTAATGAGAATACTGAGGAATTGAATATTAAGGTAGCCGAAAATAATTATGAGCTGGAAAATAGAATAACTGCGGATATTAATGAATTGGGAGATAAATTAGATGGGTATAGTCATGAATTGGAGAATAAAGTAGATAAGAATATTAATCAATTGAATAGTAAGGTAGCTGGAAATAATGAGGTGGAAAGTAAAATAACTGTAGATATTAATGGATTGGACGATAATCTCGATGAGAATAATAATGAATTGGAGTATAGACTAGCCGAGGACAGTATCAGTCTAGAGAGCCAGGTGTTAGAAAGTTATAGAGCATTCAAGGAGCAAGTAAATAGAGTAATCGAAAAGTTTGATGAGTTTGGGAGCGATAGTGGACTTGAGAAAGAGAATGCGAAAACCATCACAAACATGGGGCGGAGGGCAGAAGAAGCCTTCCCACCCCACAGAGGGTACAATAGCAATGACCATAATGACGGTTGGAGCAGGGATCGGCCACACAGTGCTGGCGGTCATGGTTTACAACCCTACAATAATGACCGGCAGTATAATGTGAAAGGATTTTCTAACAATGTTAGGAAGCGGTACTGCAACGATCAAAGGAGTGAATATAGGAAGGGCTATTGGAGGCCTCATTTTTCTGCAGGAGGAGAAAAAGTTAAGTGGAAGCATGCTGGTAGATTTAATGTGAGGAGTAGTGTGTCTCCACGTGTAAACTGTCAATTTAGGAATGGCACAATGTCATATGAGGAAGACCGACAGACGATCCCATTCGGAGAATGGCGATCCGATTCATGATAGACATCCAGGCGACGTACCAGGTTAATAGACGAGAATTTGTGTGAAGTTGAAAATAATATGATTTCTAATGATAAGAAAAATAAGAATGTGTTTGTTTTGTGCATGTAGTATTTGAGCCGTATAAGCAAATGGAACCAAGAACTAATTTCAGTGCTGCAAATGTTAACCTTAGGAAAATTTTTGTTACTTTTGTTTTCTTTTTGCCACCTTCAGAATTAGTTGTTTTTTGTGTGTTTTCTTATAAGATCACGCGATAAGTAGTATTCCCAGTGGCAATAATTTGAAGATAATGCTAATAATGATTAATAGCAATGATAGAATTTTTTTAAATTAACTTCATATATGTTCATTTATCTGTAGAAGTTGAATGTATCAATTTGAATATGTATCCATTTTTTTTTAGAATCGATAGTAAGTGCCAGACCATCATTTTAGTTCGAGATGTGTATTCAAGGCTGCAACTAGTGTATGAGATAGGATAAATAGGGTCAATTAGTATTTCAGAAGTATTGTGTAACGTTTGGTATAATTTTGATTGATAATTATTTCGGTTTTATGGACATAGATGTGTATTCAAGAGTTGCAGCTAATGTATGAAGTATGATATAAAGGGTTAATTGGTATTTTAAAATGTGTTGTATATTGTTTAGCGTATTTTTTTGATTGATTGTGGTTCATAATTCTTATGTCTATGTTATAAGTATTAGCATGTATCAAGGAACCGATCATGAATGTGAGTGAGAGAGCGCCATTGTATTCGGATGTGCCCTGAATGTTACGATTGGATGCTGTATATAGGTCAGGTAGAGGTCACTTAAACTGGCGTGTGAGGTGTAAGCAGGCGTGAGGTGTGTATATAGATTCATACATGTAAATAGTTGTAAATATGTAATAATTATAAGTGTAAATTTGTGCATGGTTTAAAAGCATAGCAAAAGGTGTATCCAAGTGTGACTAATTAGGGGACACCGGAGACTAGTAGCGAAGGTAGTTTATGGGGCGTCTCATAACAACAAATATTCCCTTGGGAATATTCTTTGTTATGAGAGGGCATTTGAGACGGTTCCTCGTATAGGATAAGGAGATTTTCCTTAGATTAGTATTTCGTGTTAATATTCTCATATGGATAGTAAGAAACATGGACGTGTAAGAAAGTTTCAGAATGTGAGGCGGAAGTAACAGGTGGGCAGGAAGGCCGAAGCCAAGCTACGCGGACAGGAAACATGTGTCCAGGCGTAGATTTGACCGATGAGGGAATGCGTGGACTTTGCCTGCGGGTGGTCAGCAAGATGACGCCAAGCCAGGTTCAAAAAAAAGAGATGATCTGGTATATGTCAGAGAATTGTCAGAACGCCGGAAGTAGGAGAGGACCTAGTTAACGAACAATTTTTGAAGAACGCGTCTTAAGTGACGTAAGTGTAATCATGGCCAATCAGGATTCTTAATAGAGACACGTGATTTATAGATAGGAGGGCGAAATTGTAAGTTTGGTGGTTGAAAGTAGAGGGTACATTTGGCAGATAGACAGAAGGCAGATAGACAGCGTTCGGAGAGGACGCACTCCACATATTCTCGGCGAACCTAACTCGGAAGGATAACAATTTACGGACTTAGAATTTTTTAGTGGGTTTAGTAAGAAGTCGTGTGTTGCATCGTTATTATAAGTCTGAATTCTTTTCTCATCATTATTATTACATTAGGAATAAATTGTCATCACGTTATCAACTCTCCGTTATATTACTGGTGTTTTATAGTGCAAAAGATATAATTATGTGAACTCAGAAATTAGTCTACCAACTTGTAGGAAGTGAGAGCAGTATATTATACACTTGGACGCGCATTTCTGCTAATCTGAAGCGAACACTTAATAATAATAAACGTTCTCATAGTTCTTACCAACAACTTCTGGTGTGCGCCTACGTCTTTCAATCTACGAGCACGTCTCCCAAACCCCATGTCCCGACCTTTTTGCAGCTGACCTAGGAAAATCTCACACTCTACCGGAGTAATCGCGAGGAGGCTGGCGCCCAAATTAATTAGTGTACATCTTTAATTACTGACATCAACGTGCCATCCTTGAGATACTTTCCATACACGACGGAGCTGGCAGCCGAGGGCAAGGAAAGGCGTCGTGGGCAACATCGACGACCGGCTACCGCTTCATATTTTGGCGCCCCAACGACCACCGGCGACCGCTTCATATTTTGGCGCCCCAACGAGGTCCGACCGCCTCAATGTATCAAAATAAACAAAATAGAAGACTAGCAGAGATTACTGTATACTTAACATATAAATACCATGTCTTGACTACAAAATAATTTTATGAGATTACACTACGTGCGTCTCTATGCCACGAGACGGGAAATGCGTGGATATACAGACTTACAAGTCCATCGGCAAGTCTATCGTGCTATCAAAAAGGAGTGCGTTATATGGCAGTAAACATTTTTAATAGCCTCCCTATCTATATAAAAAATGAAACTCAAAACATAAAATTATTTAGGGCCAAATTAAAGAAGTACCTAATTTCTCACGCCTTCTATTCTGTAGGTGAATTCATGACATTCAATAACACTTCATGAAATTGATACTAAAACTTTATGTTGTACTAGTAGACTATATTGTAAATCTCTTCTGTATATATTTCATCTAGACTGTGACTATAAATTAAGATTTTATAATAGTATTAAATTGTTTGACTTGTTCCATATTCTAGCTGTAAGCATGTATGAATACCATGGAATGTTAATAAATACAATACAATAGAATACAAAGCAGAGATCAAAAATCACCGGCAAGTAAACAATACCAGCACGACAAAATTACAGTATGCTGGCATCTCTAACAGCTAACATCAGTTGTCAAATGTGCTAAATATTATTATGATTGCAACTATTAATAATAATGTAATATTAAGATTATTATTATTATTATTATTATTATTATTATTATTATTATTATTATTATTATTATTATTATTCAGTAAAAACGTCATAAGCCAGTGGTGAAGCCAGCAAGTCTTATAAGAAAAATATTAGTCTTATTAATATAAATGAGTGATTTACTGTGTGTATTTTCATGTGAAAATATGGAGCTACATCACTCAAAACGTTGTACAAACAAATACATATTTTAGAAGGTTATAAATATCAAGTTGACATTATCAGACAAGGTTGACTTGCAAGTTCTGCTTGGTTATACAGAGTGAAAAGTAATAATTAAGCCGACAAACGCCAGAAGGTTGTATGGGACATCAAAACAAACACTTTTCTTTAATGTCATATTGTGCTGTGAGGCACTATTTCGCGAGAACACCAGACTTACTTACGTACTTACAAATGGTTTTTAAGGAACCCGCAGGTTCATTCCCGCCCTCACATAAGCTCGCCATCGGTCCCTATTCTGCGCAAGATTAATCCAGTCTCTATCATTATATCCCACCTCCCTCAAATCCATTTTAGTATTATCCTCCCATCCACGTCTCGGCCTCCCCAAACGTCTCTTGAAGGGAGCTTTGTTTATTCGAAGTTTAATGGATGCGGGTTTTGTATTGTTTACTGCATTGTTGTTTCGATACAGGTTCCTTTTTTCCGTTTAAAAAGGTAAACCTTTCGTCAGTTCAGTTGTGATCTAGTGAAGGACTGTGAAGATGTATTAAATGACGTCAATAATCTGTGTAACTTTGCCTGTGGTTGTAAAAGAGTTCGGAGTAAACTATTTTTCAGCCATATTATGGTATAAAGTGTATTAGACATGAAAGTTAAAAAATGATGTGATTTGCAAAAATACGAGGGGGATCCAGGAAATAACGACCGTTTTGTTGTAATAATTAAAAAAAAATATTTATTTGAAAAAAAAAACAAAGTCTGTTACATAACTGAAGCTTCCTTTACTTCTCTACATAATCACCACCTACATTTAAACATTTGTCGTATCTGTTCACTAGCTTTAGAATTCCTGCGTTATACTCCTCTGCCGCCAGTTCATTAAGCCAGGTGTTCACTGTCTTCTTCAACTCTTCATCACTTCCAAAACGCGTACCACCCAGAAAGTCTTTCAGCTTAGTGAAAAGGTGAAAATCGCTAGGAGCAAGGTCTGGACTATAGGGCGGATAATAAAAAATTTCCCAACCGAGTTTCATCGTGGACATTTGTTCGCCCATTGTTGAACATTTCGCACCATTTTCTCACATTTCTTTCATTCATTACAGTATCACCATACACTTCTTTCAATTGCCGGTAAATTTCTGCAGGTTTCAAATGTCGGGCATTCAAAAATCGAATCACTCTCGTCACCTCACAGTCGGCGGGATTATCAATCACGTCGTTCATTTTGAAGTAACACAAAATGCACAATGGCGACTTGTTGCAACCAGTACTCACAACATTATGAGAACACATGTTAAGGAAGCTAGTTGACCTTCAAACAAGGAAGAGGAGTCAGCTGCGCGGCAGGTATGCGCGAACGGTCGTTATTTCCTGGATCCCCCTCGTATTATGATTCTGAAAGATACATCGAACATGTGAAATTGTTTACTGATTCCATTTCAGATCAGTCCACGTTTTATTATGACTTGTGTCTGATACGGACATGTGTCAATATTTCACTCCATAAACTGGAAAATCCACATTGTAAACACTTCACTGAAAAGTATACGTTTAGAAAATTACCGACTCCAACAACCATGCGTACACAGTACTTACCTCGTGTTATGAAAGAACATTTTTAGCCGATAGTGCTTTTTAACATCCTTACCGATGCTATTGGTAGGTCTTGTAAGTTAAACTTAGAACACACGTGCAGTAAGTAAATAAATCACATCAACTTTTATTTATTTATTTATTTACTTACAAGTAACACACTATCAGTGTCGCGCAGCACTATGTGCTATGAAGAAATAACTAAATGTCTCATTATTTATTTATTTAACTAGCTAGCTACATATATAAAACAAAAATGTTTCTAGCCACTACCGTAAGAGCCAGGTTCGTGTACGGTGTGGCCTTCGTGAATAATATAGCATAAAATTTACAAGGACAGTTTACTAAATACAGTAAGTAACTTAATTCAAACCAATAAACAACATACAAGAGTAAGAATAAAGAAGAAAGAGAAAAAGAGAGAAAATACACATTTAATATAAATTGACAATCCGACAAAAGCCAGTTATATTCAATAAAAACAGGAATATAGTCGACAGAAATAAAAGGTAAAAAAAAAATACATTTGTTAATATTAGGCCTGTATATCATGGATAATTTTACAAATTTCTTTTTTAAAAGCTTCAATTTTAAAATATTTCAAATTTGGAAAATGGTTTGTAATTTTATTATAAAGTCTTGGGCCGAAACTAGCACCATGTTTAAGAGCTGCACTTGTATGACATTTAGGCTCAATTAATGGGAAAGTAGACTTTTGTCTTCGAGTACGATATTCATGTCGATTAGATTTATGTTTTATTTTATTTCTGTGGTAGTAAGTTAGTAAATTATATTTATAAATTTCTTCAATAGACAATACATTAAAATCTGTATAAATTAAATTTGTTGGGTAATCCATATTTTTGGGTAGACAAATTTGTATTAATCTTCTGTGTAATAAAATTAATGGATTAAGTACAGATGATGATACTCCACCCCAATTTATTATACCGTATTGTATTAATGATTGTACCAAAGCTAAAAATATTATTCTCAATGCCTCCTTAGTAATAAAATTTCGAAGTATTATGAATTTATAAATTGTCTTTCTTATACTTGTACACATGAAATCAATTTGTTTATCCCAACGTAAATGCTGGTCTATAATAATTCCTAAATATTTGACTTGTGTGGAAGGTGTTGGATGTGGGCAATTACAATAATTATTTGTTAATTCATTACATGAAATATTATGTATTACTAAGTGATAATTATTCATAGGTGGAGGTAAACCTTTCGTTGTTAAAGAAAATGGAATATAGGTAGTTCTGTTAGTATTTAAGGATAGGAGATTAGAGTCAAGCCAATTTTTCACTACTTTAATTCCATTGCTAGCATTTAAATAAGTGTTATCTCAATTTTCCCCATTAAATGTTAGTAAAGTATCATCTGCAAAAGAAAATATATTACCACCATATTTATTTAGATCAATTTTCAACAAATCATTAATACATATTATAAATAAGATTGGTCCTAATACTGTATCTTGTGGAATTCCAATATCGATCAATTTATAATTGCTATTATAATTGTCAATTTTGACTATTTTCTAAATATGAACGAAAAAGTTTGAGTACAACTCCTCTAATACCAAAGTTTTATAATTTTGAAAGAAGGATATCATGATTAACTGTGTCAAACGTTTTTTTCAAATCAAGAAATATTCCTAAACATTTATTTCCCATATCTAATTTTCTCATAATATTCCATGCAACAGCTAGAATAGCATCTTTTGTCCCTTTAGATGTACGAAATCCAAATTGAAATTCGCTCATAATGTCTGTACTCTTTCTAAATTAATTTATTGGAGTGGAAATTTGTATGAAAACAGGAATTAATGTAGATAAGACGTGAGTGTGAAAACCATTTCTGACGACTTCCGGTTATTGCTCGTGGGGTCGTGGCTGAACGCGAAAACATTCATGGAGTAAAATACGTGTTCAAGTATCAACCTATACCGGTATGCAATTTTTTTACACTGGTGTATAATTATTGCATCTCATACAAACATTTTTTAATTGCTATTTATTTATATTGATGTATGATTAATTTGTCTTTGAAGACAAAACTAAACTTTCTATAATTTATTTTATTACAACATTTTCACAGTCGTCGAATAATATCAAATGAATAACACCTATCGACAAATAGGAAGCGGCGATCACACATGAAAATGTTAGCGTCCAAAAACAAACTATTTATTTAAATTAAAAGAATCAACTGCAATTAATTTTTTTATTAAGATCGGCCAAACATAGTATGCAATAGCCTACATGTGTTAAGTGCATAACAGAATCTCGGAAAAAGAGAAGACGACTAACTTTTCCTCGATTCTGTTATAATCCACTTACCACGCACGTATCGCAATATACTATAAATGCTATACGATTAGCTGGTTGTAACAACACTTACTTTCTTACAAATGGCTTTTAAGGAACCCGCAGGTTCATTGCCGCCCTCACACTAGCCCGCCATCGGTTCCTATCCTGTGAAAGATTAGTCCAGTCTCTATCATCATATCCCATCTCCCTCAAATCCATTTTAATATTATCCTCCCATCTACGTCGCGGCCTCCCCAAAGGTCTTTTTCCCATCGGTCTCCCAACTAACACTCTATATGCATTTTTCGATTCGCCCATACGTGCTACATGCCCTGCTATAATAAAAGGGCTAAATTAAAACTGACGTGTTCTTAAAAAAATTCTGCATATTCTAAACTCTGTGACGTGCAATATGAATTAAATAGTGAACAGGCACAAGATAATACACAACAGCATTGTAATAAATATAGGCTACTGTAAACTATAAGGCGGAGCAAAATGTATGGTACAAAAAAAAACTATGACTTATACATGTAGAAGAGCGTTTGCATACCTAGAAATGCAGTTTATTTGCAAACAATGTACAGTACACATCTTGCCATTTACTTTAATGCCAACAGATGGTTATTTTTTTTTTAATTACATCCAGAAATTCACAAGTGTGTAGTAGACTCAGGAAACTATCCATCATACGTGCTAGCATGTCGCGCGAATGGTTGCAATTTTGTCATGGATGGATGCCTGTAATTCCGCAATTGTCTCCTTGCGAGTGGAATAGATCTTCTCCTTGAGATAGCCTCAAAGAAAGAATTCTAGAACTAAATCCGGAGATCTGGAGTGGCAGTGAATATCACCAAATCGAGAAATGAGTCGTCTCGGAAACAGCTGTCGCAATCTCGCCTACTTAGGATCAGAGAGACGTATCTACAATTTCCCCATTTTTTAACTGATACAACTGTAAGAAACCAGGAATTGAGGTCTATCTGAGAATCAGACAAACGTATCTGTATCTTAACTGGTTCGAATTTTAGGTGCTAGCGTATCTACATTTTATGAATAATAGCACGGATCAGACAAACTTAAGAGCTTATCCGTCTTTAGATTCTGAAAAGCAATGCCAATTAATGTAATATTTGAAACGTAACAGCGCATATATTGCATTATATGTGTACCTTTATCAAGCATATGGGCATAAATTGTTCTGATGATGGCTCAATAGAGCCGAAAACGTTCAATTCAAAATATATGTAAGTATTGAAAAACCAATAATTTTGTTAAAAGGATAAGCATAGACGGTATATGAAATAAAACCTTGATTGTTATTATTAATTCTGCACTATATTTGTTAAATTAAAAAGCCTGTAATGCCATTTACCTCATAATGTATTATCTCAAGTTCAAAGTCCTGTAGATTATTAACGTTTAGGAAAACAATTCATGGACTTTCATTATTGTATTGTACTGGTCTGTACAAAAACCAACTGTATTGGAGAGGAGTCTTTATTACTGTATTTCAGTCTCTGAATCCCATAGACTCATGTTTATACAATTCATGATCAGCAGCAATGAAATTAGATCTCTACACTGCATTCCATAATGTCTGACAGGAGACATAAACATTGTCGGCAGAGATAGGGAGGCGCATAATTTCTACTCAACCAATGGCAGAGGTCACAGTCCAAGGCTTATCTTGACATTGGGCGGACAGAACGCTTCAGACCGCCCAATTTCAAGATAAGCGTGCGATGTGATCTCTGCCATTGGTTGTCAAGCAATTATCCGACTTCCTACCTGTGCCGACAATGTTTACATCTCCTGTCAGACATTATAGAACGCAGTATAATGTTAATTAATACTGTAATGTCCTTGTTTGATTGCCGTAAGTTGAACTGCAATTTTGAATTTGTTAAGAACCAGACAAACGTATCTACATACATAAATTAAAATAATAGTTTATTACAACTTATTAAGTGGCATAGGAATAAGATTATCAAGTCATAACATCATAACATTAAGTGTAATAAAGATTTACCGCAGAATACACGATGAAAAAATATTACAAAGTGTCCAATTTCGAAGAGCAAACCTTTAAGTCCTTTTATCTCAAACTATGATTTTGTAGATACGTCTCTCTGATCCTAAGTAGGCTTCTGTTCATGCTGATATTGGCTGTGTGGGCAGTAGCCCCATCTTGCTGGAACCACGTGTCAAGATGTCCTATCCTTCTTAATTCAGGTACCAGGAAGATGTTGAGCATTTGAAGATATCGTTCTGAATTAACAGTAACGGTTCTGCCCTGAGGTCCTCGAAAAGGTCTGGGCCAATAATCCCAAATCTGGCTACACCGCACCACACTGTAACTTTAGGGCTGTGCAGTGGAGTTTAATGAAGCAACTGAGGCTGGTGTCTGACAAATACCAGAAGTTTTGATTTTTGACAAATCCAGTTAAATTGAAATGTGCTTCATCCGACATAAGCAAATTGTTGATCTCAGCAACCATTTCTTGAAGTTGCGCACAGAATGCTATTCTCATCTGCTGATCAATTAGGCCTAACTCATGAACTTGCAGCTTATAATGATGGAATTTCAAATCTATTTTCAATATACGGTGAAGCGATCCCCGACTGATTTGCACTGTCATCGAATGTCGACGGGATGAGCATGCTGTGGACTTCGCTGCATTTCTGCTCGACCACGATTGACATTCTCAGGCGCTTGGAGGGTTCTTGGCCTACGTGACGATTTCTTGTTTTCCACTTTTCCATGTTCCCTCCAAGACTGGACCCATCACACAATTATCCACCTGTCAGGGACACGATGATGACAATGTCCTTGGCGAAAGAACGCTGAACCGCGATTACACTTCAGCGGTGGCGAAAATGTAATCGTGCGCCGAGCCACTGTGTAACCTGCAACATGCATAGCACCTATGGAGGGAGGCGGACACCCGAAGGGGAAGTGAAGCAACTGTCTGACTTATTAACGGATTTTCATTTTCCTTACGTCAAGCACTTAATTATAGTTTTATACAGTACTAATGTTTAGTACATGTAACGAAGAAAGAAATGAGCAATAAATTAACAATATCACAAACTAAAATTAACTGTCTTCAGAATGTCTCTGCGACAAAGTTTCAAAATCAGGAATTATGTCACTTACTGACAGTCGTAGTTGATCACGAAGATATTTGTCTGTCAGTCGTGATCTAAATTTGGTTTTTACTATTTTAATTGTTGAAAATAATTTTTCACAAACGTAAGTTGTAGCGAACATGGCTTCAACAGAGCAAGCGAAAGAACGAAGCTTCGGATATTTATTTTTTGGCAAATATTTGAAAGTTCAACATTTGTCAAGTCCTTACATCTAGCTTTCATTTGACATCACATAGTAAATCAGTGAGTTCAAATTGAAGAGCTAACCGCATTATTCGTACATCTGCTGAAAAAGGGTCGACGTACAGAGATGATGATGATGATGATGATGATGATGATGATAACAACAACACTTAACCTTTTAATGTTTCATCAGTAACATGTAGTATAATGCCGTTTTATATTATACAACCGTTTTCCTTTTAATACTTGTGAACAAATCATACATTTAATATTCTCATCATATTGACAGCAAAAAAATGCTTCCTCCCATCCTACTTGGAACTTTCGTACATGGTTTCGAGAGAGACATATGCCACTCGCAGGTCAGAGACAAATACAAATGGAACGAAGTTTGACTCCAGTGAGTGAGAGGGTGGGGGTTGACGGAGGTTAGAAGCAAGCGAAATGCACAGCTATCACTGCGAGCCACAATGTCTCGCAAGTCACGTTCTCGCCACGGATGCACTATTTAAACAAATAAAAGCTTCCACAACCTGAATGCGTATTTGAATGGACCACCGATTCATCGCAAATGAAATAGCAGACAGTCTAAATGTACCATACATTTTGTTCCACATTGTATTTCAAATTAGCACCAATAAAACCTATTGGTGAACATTATCTTAGCACATTGTTTGGGTGGCAATCGAAACAGGTTTATATTTGACAATTTATTTAACAAAGAAGATAATGAGATAAGTCACTTTCGTAAATGTATGTTCTACTCTATTTGTTTTAGGCACCTGACTATACAGGCCAATGTTTTGACTGAAGCATAGCAGTGCTCTGTACAAGTTCTTGCACCACTCTGAGTTGATGTGAACTAGAGAGCTGCAAAATAGGTTTTACAACCGGTTTTGATTCGACGGGTTAGAGAACATCCGTCAATGTCTAGCATCGGACCGAATTTCAACCGGTTATCTCAAACCCGGGCTGAATGGGTTCAGTCTTAAAAGTTAACTTGCTTTATAGCTTCACAGGAACCCAAGCCTGACGGCAGGCAGTTACGGGCGTGAGTCTTGTCTGATTTTCCGGTGTCTAATAAAATGCTATGCATAATTCGCAACTCAATTTTTTTTTTACAGCTTTGTGAGCTGAATAACTAGTAATGTAGCGTCCACACCTGTGGAGTAACGGTTAGCACGTCTAGCCGCGAAACCAGGTGGCCCGGGTTCGATTCCCGGTCGGGGCAAGTTACCTGGTTGAGATTTTTTCCGGGGTTTTTCCTCAACCCAATATGAGCAAATGCTGGATAACTTTCGGTGTTGGACCCCGGACTCATTTCACCGGCATTATCACCTTCATCTCATTCAGACGCTAAATAACCTAAGATGTTGATAAAGTGTCGTAAAATAACCAACTAAAATAAAAAAAGTAATGGAGCATTATTCATTTTGGCATGTGTAGACAACAAAACACGTAGTTATGGTATGTCTAATCACTTCAAGACAATGAGGTTCTCGTGAAGTGCAGTAAATACGTAATATACATAATTTAAACTACACTTATATTTCGTCAAAATATTAACATGTCTGAAATGACATAAAGAATTATGTATGTGAAATTACCTCTACATACATAGCTACTTCAGGTACACATTTATATTACTGATGACTAAAGATGAGGGGTTTGTGCGCAGCACAAAAAACACGTTGACTCGACAGGGAGCATAGGTGGACAGACAGGTGAACGACTACGACCAGTGCAACCAAAAGAAATGCAACTACACTACATCTGCCTACTTGCCGTCTTATCATAACAACACGAAACGAACACAGGCCTTCATAGTCCAATGCACTCAGTAGTGAACGGACGTAGTGAGCAGTAGTTACCTACAATGACGGAAACTAAGCAAACAAAGAATGTGACATTAAATACTTTGTTACGGAGATACAGCATCCAAGCAAACACAATTGTATGTACAGTATGTGAGTATGAAATTACAAAATTATGTACAACGTATTACGTAGAAAGACATTGTAACAGCAGAACATAAAGACAATATTGCACACGCTTTAAAGGTGGCGATTTCCTCAACATCAAAATCACTATGAAATGCAAAATCAGAATTTGTTAAGGATTTATGTGCGATGATGATTAAAGCAAATATTCCATTTGAGGATTTTTGGAAAAATATACCAAGCAGCGCGGCTCGAATCGAACAACTCTCCGTAGAGACTATCTGGTTTGGAAATATCCAAGGGCATAGCAATAATAAAAGAGGTGTCAGAAAAAAAAATCAAGAAAGGACCTGAAGGACCTTGCACACAGCGAATAAAGAATAAATAACAGAAAAATAAAAGCTAGTTAACAATTTGTAACAGGCTGAATAATGCAAAATCATCAGACGATAGGATAGTATAATTAACGTCCTGTGACGTTGAAAGAAGCTTTTCGCAGTTCAAAAACTGTTTGAGTGATCGACGATGACGATTGACATTCAATAATTTAAGAATGTCTGTAGTAGTGCAGTGCAATTCGGCTTGTGATGGCTCTGAAGCTATGGATGAATCATAAAGGCAAGTTTCTTCTTCTAACTATACTAATGTTTCTACATATCCCTCATATTTGTAAATTGTCATCTGCTAGATATTAAGGGAGTGTTACATTTCTCAGTTTTAGACTGTACTCTTTGCGTGGTTTGTTCACATCGGAAGTCAACACAGGCACTGGGCATACAGCTGTATAACGTCTATGCACACGTAACCTGACGACAAACCGCACAAATCCCTCATCTTTACTGATGACAGTGATAACTTCTGTAAGCAATCTCCCAATCTGCCACATATTTGAGCCCTCAAGCAGCGTTACCGCAATTACAGTGCGGTGGTCTTCCAATCAAGTAGGCCGTATATATATATATATATATATATATATATATATATATATATATATATATGTATTACTAAAAATAAGTAAAATGAAACTCAACTATAATCATATAAGAACCACAAATCGCCGACATTTGTCATTTTCAGTAGTCTACAAGTAAAGGAATGCAATATGTAATTACCAGGGAAAGGGATTTGGAGTATTATAAAGAATGGTGAAACGTAGTATAGGTATTCGTAGCTCAGTGACTGTCAAGCGAGCTGCATGGACGAGTACAGTCCAATTCATACAAACTTACACGCAACGAGCTGTAAACGTATTTCAGAATAAAGAAATATTATAGTTTAATGACATATAGTGGCCTACATACATAATCTGCATTTCACTTTGAACTACATGTGTTTTTCTTGGCAACGTAAACGATACCAATAAACAACATTACTAATATACATAATTAAATATCAATCTCTGCATCCTCGCGTGGAAATATTGATTGCTGATAGACTGTTGTCTTCTATATGGAACTCGCCTCTGAATTTGTAGAACCAAACGAAATGGCCTTTTCATTTAATGCTATGTTTTGTTGATGAAACAATTATTCTTGCTGTGCCTTGTTATAATAAACTGCAAATATCATTTTCAAATTTTCAAAATACAACTTTGCTCTGTTGCAAGGAAGGAAATTTTTTAACATGGAAAAACTCCGCTCTACATCTGCAGAGACAATTATTGGAGAATAAGCACTTGAAACAAGATACGTCAAGTAAATTCACATGTTGAATGAATGAATGACGTCATTGGGACACGTCTTTGTTAATACATCTGAAATCCGAATAAGAATACTGTACCCATCATTTTTAATCAAAACTCTGTCCATTTTTTCACCAACACGTTTTCCAACTTCACCTTCTACTGCACTCAGTTTATTTACAATAGTCCTCATAATATTTATTTGCTCAACTAGTTCTACTCCTGACTTTTCTAATCGAATAATGGCATCCGGTAAATATAAAAAATTTGACTTAATATCCGTGATTTCTTTCTCGATTGTTCTATCCTTTAGCAATTCCTGGCGTATTTGAATTGCAGCCGCGTTATCGAGATCGAAAGACTGGACCACTTTCTTCACAGATTGGAGGTGATGTGCGTAATAATTGCAAGCTTCTAACCTTGACCCCAAGCTCTTAAGAACTGGACATGGGAGAAGCTACAATTTAGGGAATTGTTTCCTGAATTTTGATACTCGATCTGGATATTTTACAAATATAGTCTTTCAATTTTGTATTGTCAGTTGGTTTCACTTTCGGCATTGTACCTGCACTTCATACTCTGAACTGCAAACCTGCATGTTGACGTTCTTATGCAACAACTGTCCCGTTCACCTGTTGTTGACGTGCAGAGATCTGCGAGTATGTAATGGAGGGGAGGACTTGGTATAAAAGGCTGTAAACAAATGGCTGTGTAGATGCCAATACTAGCTATTACTGCTCCAAATTCCGTTCCCTAGTAATTATATAAAAATCCCGGCTTTAAATTCATGACTATTCAAGTTTAACCCCATTTAAACATTATTTTCCAACATGAAACACAACAACACCAATGATATGGGTTGTACGTTGTTAGATTCAGACGCAACTGAGCTATTTTAAGGGGAGGTCCGGAGCTTCTAGGTGTTTGATTTCAATTTCCTGATTCATACACACAGAACTTCGACTAATTTAAAGATGTTTAAAACTCTTCGGTCACAGACTCTTTAAGCGTAACATCGAAATGCGATAAGGAGAGCGCGTAGAAATGTCATTTTTTTTAGATGCAGAGGTACAAGTTGGAACCACAGCACCCATTCTGCCGAATGACCTTGCTGACTGTGCCAGTCGACGAGCTATTTGTTGTCCTGTATGAATAAGTTGACGATAACGCTTTACTGTTTACTCCGTTCATATCATTGTTATGAAACATACAAATGGACCACAATACAGTCCGAGTGGATAATTTGTAGTGTGCCGCAAGCGAAATTTAAAAACCTTACATAGCCAGAACAAAGAAATTATTGCTGATATTTATGACTAGGGAGCGGATTTTTATGTGCTAAAAAATTTAAATATATTTATTTTTTTATATGCTAAAAGTACGAAAATATTTACTAAAAATAAAAAAAAATATTTTTTATAAATATGACAAAAATACCTTACTTAGCTTGAAAAAAAAAAATGTTAGAAGGTACTCACCAACCACACTTGAGTGCTAATAGTTGGCCGAGAATTGCAGTGAACAACAAAGGCCATCTCAAATTCTCCATCACAAATGCATGCCGATTATCTCTGAACAACGACTTTTACTGTGAAAACGAGCTTTCCACATCACAGGACGACAGATGTGCATATTTAAAGAGAGGAATGTCACAAACATAAACACCGTCAATTTCACCTTCAGGCACACCCTCCAATACTTGAGCAACTTTACACATTTTTTTATATCCACTGTTTTTCCCAAACACATTCTTGAATTTGTCCCTTAGTACTTGTACTTCTGGACCTGGTAGCGAGTCTAGTTTAATTTTCACGGCACGCACCTCCCTGTTTCAGATGACAGGTTTTTGGATGTTTCGAGTTTTTTATGGTGTCACACAAAAAGCTTAGATTTGCTAATAGGAAAACCAAATCGTTTTTTAAACAACCATCTTGCAGTATATCTTGAGGATATCGATTTACGAAGCCGATAACAGGGAATCACAACAAGACGTATTCCCTTACTTGATGGACATGAGCGAGAGGAGAGAGATTTGTTTAAATTAAATAATGTTCAAATAACCGAGCTCTTATCTGTTGTGTTTCACAAACAAAGCGTGGAATGAAATCATCTTCAGCAACAATAAACATTCCTAATTATGTGTTGCGAGATCTCTCCTTCTTGTCCTTGTTAATTTATTCTCTAACAATAACACTGATATGCTGCCTAGCAGTTCTCAGAACTTGAGGCGATACTATTACAAAAATGGATCACGGATACACCACACAGCGCTTAAAAACACGAAGCAACCAAGAATTCTTAAAAAGATAACGTAGTTCTGAGTGACATAATTGATTTAGTTTTAAAATGTTTAAAAGTTCTTGTAAAAAATTATTTAAGTAAAAAACTCCAAGATTTATGTGTTTATAATAGATTTCCTGAAAATATGTATTTACATAATCTTTTTTGTGAAAATATGTGTTTTTATGTGAAATAAAATTCGGGTTTTAAACTTGAAACTTCATGTTCGGAATTTTTAACTTTGTTAATTGTGTTTTACCACACGCAAAAATAATATTTAATTACATAGAAATCCGCTCCTTATTTATGACTTAAAGGAGCGAGAGGCGAAAAATAGGTATGAATTGTGTCGAATCGTGTTCCCAAACGTTCATAACAAACACTCAGAAAGTACAAGAAGAATTTGCGGAAGTAACAGGAATCTTCGACACGTCTGATTTTAAGAATGTTAAACCGAAAGAGACAGAAATAATATCATTCAACACACCAGGCAAGAAACCTCATATTACAGAAGGATTAATGAAAATAGATGAATATGAGAATTTAGTTAATTGATTTAATTCACTCGTACCATGTGTTTACAAGGAATGGTAATCCTTGGACAATGAGGCGGACTCTGAGCAATAGTTCACGAGTGAAGTAGTCGATTCGATTCTTGTGTTGTTTAGTGTCAGTCTGATAATTGTCGAGCGTGATGGATGAATTTTTTTCACCGTGGTAATTCGTACACCTGTCGTATCTGCCGTTAACTGATTCAAATTTTTATTTATTAAGACGCACCCATTATCAACTACGGAACGCAGAAAATGTGTAACTTTTTCATCATATTCATAGTAGTGTCAGCAATTTCCGTCCTGTTTCTTTGTGGCTGTCTTTTGAAACGAAGGACCAGGATTTCAATTTCACTTTTCGTTTTTTGCCTCCTGAACTTCACCATCACAAGGAAAGGGACGGGTGAGAAATTGATCATTTTTGGTAAAAAATAAAATTTTATTTATTTTTTATATAAAATGAAGCTACACTTTACACTTTGACAAAAATTTAGAACCCTATGGCGGCTGTGTCCTTAAAAAGACGGCGGTCATTAAGTTTAAAATTTACACAAACTTTAAAACATATTTTTCCCGTACTTTTTGCCCACTTCTCTGCATTCATATTGCTAAGAATTCCACACATTTTACGCTAGGCTGCTACAGTTTTTCTGGCCTGTTCTTTAGAGTATACTTAACAAAGTTATGTTCGCATTTTTTAAAAAAAGAAAATATTTTTTGAATAAACATAGAATGTTTGTTTGCGTTATGCAAATTGTATAAATTTCAATACCAACAGCTTGATTTTTTCTGTTATTTTTACAAGGTAAAATTAAAAAATGTGAGAACATAGCAAAAATATTGTAAAAAAAGACATGATGCTTACAATTTGGGGGAGATGAAAAATTTCGAAAATGTGCAAATTATTATTATTATTATTATTATTATTATTATTATTATTATTATTATTATATTTTATTTTTAATATAAATGAAACATTTTTGTCCCACTACACCACTTTAGGGATAAATCGGACAAAATAATACCATATTCGTGTCCTGTGATCCCAAAGATCCCGAGATATCAACTTTTGTCGAGATCGGACGACATGAGATTTCTCACTCCCTTCTGCCTTTTCACCTTACGAGACGATATTTAAAAAAAATCTAAAAAGTTTAACCAAAAGTGTAGAGAGTAACCTTCATTTTACATTTTAAGTCTACGTTGGCTAGTTCAAAATACTTGAGTGAATTTTTAAAACCGTCAACTCCTTCCTCTCTTCTATCTACTCCGTTAGGGGATAAAAAAAACCTCAAAAGTTATTTGAAGGAAGTACATGAAGTTCAATTTTTTTTACGTTTTTTTACGTTATAGAAACAATTCTGAGAGATGAGATGAATAATTTAACGATCAGCCCAACCCAATTTTATAAAGTAGCTTTTGTTTCAGATTTAAAGGCTGCATGTCTGCTGGTTCAAAAAATAAATCAGTAGGCCTATAATTATTTTGATCATTACGAACTCCCATTTCCCATCCCTTAATGTTCGTATTTCGTAAAACGCCGTCTTATCTTTTGACTAAGGATTAACAGGAACCTACACACAGGGTTTAAGGAGATTTAAGGTGATTAGTCGGTTAATCTATTAGTTATAGAATAGTTTATTATATACATAAATTGTCTTCATGCTTTATAGTAACGAAGAAAAGATTATGCAGCGGGGACTAAAATTATCTCGAAAACGGTGTGCCGGGAACTGGTCCCTTTTCATATGCATGCACACATATAGACTACTGTAGTTCTCTATAGTAAGCAATATTTTCTTAGTTTTTGGAGGTGACTGTCCAGAGTCGAATACTCGGGCCTGTGTGTTTACTCTTATGGTCTATCCATTACAGCTGCAGCTTGTTTGCGACAATATAACAATTAACAACCGATCTTGTAGCGGTGGACAACTCGCTGTGGTGTTCAGATTAAAAAAATCCACCTGCCGAAATCCCTGGCGCCTACTATATGGCATTCAAAACAAATTGCAAGCAGTGTATCGCGTGAGATTGAATCATTAACAAGTCTGTTGTGAGCTACACCTTATCTATAAATGTGTGATATATTAAAGTAAGTTGTGAAAGTAACAATTTTGTGTATGTAGCCTATGGGTTGACCCGTGTGTTTATTCAACAGTCACTGAAGGGATACTGTTAACATAAAAACAAGGTAGCGTTTAATATGCTTCATTACTATTCAATACATCACATTCACTTAATTACCACTAATAATAATATAGTAATAATAATAATAATAATAATAATAATAATAATAATAATAATAATAACAATAATAATTAGACTTCGTGGAATTGCCACGAGAATTGCAAGGTTTACTGTGCACGCGGTATAGACTGTATGAGAATGGGGCGTGCAAAGGATGGAGTATGCCTCTGATGTAAACACTGAGCAGTATACTGCGGTTACAATAAAACCTGTATCCTGCTTTCAAGAAATGTAATGAATGATCATTGAAGTAGGAAATGTCTAAACATGTAAATACACAATTGTTTTATAGTGAGATATATTAACTCTTAAAATTTAATGTAAGATACATCATCCTTGAATATGTGCATTGCAGTGAAGAGTTACGTACATTTTGAGCGACTGCAAAGTATCCTCCTCCGATGGTCACTTAAAAAGTTTTTATTTTGGGAAAATGTACGTTCAACATCGCACGATGTAATACGTACATATTTGAAGAACGGAAAGTCACTACTTTTTAGTAAACCAACTTCAGATGTCTTGTCGTGACCTGATGGTACATCATTTATAATACGAAGTTGTGAATAGGCAGAATTTTTAGTAATAATGTTTCTCAACTTACATTTCACTATTTCTGAAATTAGTGAATTGTTATTTTGGATAACGGTTTGTGATACTTTATCCACTATATTAAGGGCTTCTGAGAGTTGTAGTTTAGACGATTCTAACAGGATGATGCTTTTGGACGAGATTTTAAAATTAGAATCAATGAACAGAATATCTTCTAATAGCTGTTCAGAAGGCAATGATTTTACAGCTGCAACAGCGGAACTGTCTGTGTTATCCAATGCATCAATTACCTCCATTATTTTGCCGTAATGTTCTGCATAATAATTAACAGCATCCAGCATTTTCCCCAACGGGTCAAAACTGGCTGCGGGGGTAAGGGTATTCCAGGGGCAATTATTTGGAACAGCAACGCTCTCATTGTAGTATGTTTGATTGAATTCTTGTCTGCACTGAACAAATGTTAAGCTTTGACTATTCCAACCACAGTAATGCAAAAACAAGTGCTTACATAGGTATACATTAGCTGTAGCTGCTCTATCTATTTGGACCGGTCACAACTCTTAACATGAACTGCTTATACTACGAGACCGGGCGGTCGCTCACCTCCTCTATACTACCGTACATCGGCAACCTGATTGCATGCTGCGTGTGGCAATTCAACGAAGTCTAATAATAATAATAATAATAATAATAATAATAATAATAATAATAATAATAATAATAATAATAATAATAATAATAAAGTAAAGTAATCTTAATTTTTTGTAGATGCCATGGATGTGTTGTGTTCTGGGTTGTGTATCAAATTATAAATCACAGAAAACTCCACCGGTTTAAACTTTTTCATTTCCGAAGGATCCATTTCGAAGGCATAAGTGTTCGAAGTATATTCACAGAGAAAACTTTGTGCCCGGAAATTCTGCAGTTGTGTGTACAGTGAAACCTCTCATTTACGGACATCGTAGGGACATAACAATTTGTCTGCATCTGGGAGGTGTCCTTTATTGGGAGGGAGGCTCCCCAATCTAACAGTAAATTTATAATATGCATTATATATTTCATCACGCTTTAAATTAAATATATTACTGTAGTTTAATTCTAAATACAGTATACTGTACTACAGTAAATTCTTTGCAACTTTGAACTACAGTAGATAAGACCGAAAAAGGAAAATACAGTACTGTGCCATGCAATTTTATTCTAGGCCTACAGTTATGCAGTACTGCAGTTTACAGTTTTCAACTTAACCTTTACGTTCAGGTGCTCTCGAAACAGAACAACTGACTGAAGTGAAGAGAATAATCCTACTAACCCTATCATGTTTCGAATACAATTTGATGATCGCGGAAACCTTGGACCCATCAGACAGGTTAAATTTTATGATTTTGTTTATCCACTCGCTTCCAGCTAACAAGGGGTAGAGGGCTGGACTAGTGGTAGCTTACGAGACCTTACTATCTTCTTTCATATTAAGGAATTTCTGTACAGTTCTCAAAACTAAATTTTCCATTTTTGTAACCTATTAGGTCTTCAAATCCAAGTTCAGTCCGCAGTCAGGAGGTAAAGCAAGCTTTAGGACTGTGAAACAGCTGTCCGTGTCTGAGAGTGTCTGTAAACGAGGGTTAAATTTATCATTATTTCTATATTATTTCAGTTGGGACATAAAAATTTGTCCGTATATGAGGAGTGTCCGTATATTGGGGGTGTCCGTAAGGAGAGGTTTCATTGTGTTAATCATTTTAGTGACTAGTTTATTATTCGAGAACATAAAGCAACTAGTGACGACGGTACAGTTTTGATAGTTACCAGGGACAGACCTAAACTAATTTACGATGCTTATCCATCAGTTTTTGAAAACCAGCCTTCGTACCTGACCACCATAGGCAGAGAGAGAACCGTTTCCTTGGGGGGGGGGGGCAAAGCAAAACCATAGAATCTCCATATAACGGGGTTATGGGGGACATCATTTACCTCCTTCCGTGTTATAGCTTGACCGTGGTACAGTATATCGGAATATGATCATTTAATAAAGATATTTTCGGGAGGCATGTTTCTTACAGTGTTACATCCATATACGAGATTTTTCGAACCGAGCTGTATAGGGTTTGAACTGTTGTAGGTCTACTACAAATAATTATAATAGGGTATAACTTAAAATAATCTCCCTCTTTTTCTCGTACAGATACACATGCATACATCAATAAAACTACGTAACAGTGCTAACAGAAACTTTTTATATGAAGTTTATCTTCCTGAAGATATATTATGAAATATAATTTCTAATTATTTATTTAATCTCGTCTTTAAGTTTACACATTATACCGGGATCACTTTTCTTCTTTCTGCATTGTTGTACAGTAGGCTATATTATTCATATTTCTCCAAGTGGCGGCATGAACATCTCCAGACTTCTAACACAAGAGTACAGGCTGTTACAAAAAAAAATACAGTGTTTCCATTCCTCAAATGAGGTATAGGAATTCTTTTTTTTTTCTTCCTCGCTGTTATTTTTACTTTTTTTAACATCTTTGGTCATATCGCCAGTTTTTTATTTTATTTTAGTCGGTTATTCAAAGACGCTGTATCAACTACTAGGTTATTTAGCGTCGATGAGGTTGGTGATAGCGAGATGATATAATGTGGGTTTTCATTATTTACCCCCGAAGTCTTCAATTTGTAAACACCCATGTCATGAGGGGACGTGAAACGTAATTGCTCATTGTTCAATTCTGCGGATGTACAGATACTCCCTGATTTTATCGCAAGTTCTGAAACGCATATACATGAAATCTGTTGTTTCAATTGTATTATTTCTTATAAAACATACTAGAAAAACTACAGATTTAAACGAAAATTTGATTTGACTAATTTCATGTCTTTAGAAAGAGATTATCGACAAAATACTTTGATTTTTGTCAATATTAATTCAGTGGACATAATTTTTTATGCGGACAGGCAAACTGACGGGAAAATCAAAGACCATACACTGATTAGGGTCATGCGAATGAACAAAATCTTATTCTTGTAAATATTACGTGTAATTAATATAGGATGTTTTCTTTTACAGTCGTTCCAAATCATGGGAAATGACATCTGCTCTCGAGTGCTTCAGTTCTTCTTTTGGCCATTATTTGCACTGTTACGCTGGCTAAGGTAATATCATGTGATTAAATGAAAAAGAAAATCCGATTTCAAAATTATCACAATACCTATATAGACAGGGCCGCCTATAGGGAGGTCCGGGCGCAAGGGAGGCCGCCCCGATTATATATATATATATATATATATATATAACTTATATTTAGGGACAGGAAGACATAAAATATTCACAAAACTTTTTTTGCATGAAAGAAGAATTCTGCTTAATAATATTATGTTATTGAAATAGTGATTATGTTTTCGACAAGTTATAACTGTAGGGACTGTATTCAGCCCCAAGGCGTAAGGAGACAAGGTTAGTTGTTCATCGACTATATAGACGTGACGTGATGTTTGGTGCGTGATGATGACGAGAGACCTGCGCTATAGAGCGGCCTTGAATCAGCTGATCACTAGTAGAGCAGTGATCTAGTGAGTGGGGGCGAATGGGAGTGATTTCTCACTATGAAGTGCGAGCAATCAACTGTTTTGAATTAATATTGGATAATGTAATCTTATGGGTTCATTGACAGTGCAGAGAAAAAAACAGAACTCAGAAGAATATATTATGATGAAATCAGTTGAATTTGGAAGTAAAAATATTTAACTTAAATATTACCGGTATAATGTAATTTTCACTTGGCAGCATATATAATAAAGGCGGTATTTGTAGGCCTGCATTGTTACATTAACCATAATAATTCTAGCCTCACCTTCCATTTTATTCACACGTTTCACAGTTATTAGTATGGTTAAACGACTATTAAATAGGTAAATATTAGTGGTTATTCTCCAGGAAAGCTACATCTAAGAAGGCAAAATTTTCTTTAGCTTATCTGGCTTTTGTGAAATGTATATAATGATAAACACGTGGCTTTAGTTTGCAAGTACAAATACTTTCAAATTAAAAATCTTTTAACGTTTGCCAGCATATTCTAGTTCGTTTTCTTCTGTTATTTAACGACGCTGTATTAACTATGTGGTTATTTAGTGTCGATGGAATTGGTGATGACATGGTATTTGCCGAGATGAGATCGAGGATTCGCCATAAGTTACCTAACATTCGCCTTACGGTTGAAAAAAAAATCTGGGAAAAAACCCGAACCAGGTAATGAGCCCAAGCGGGAATCGAACCCACTCCTGAGCGCAACTCGGAACAGTAGGCAAAAATGCTACCGCCTGAGCTACGCCGGTGGCCCCCTACTTGTTACTAGGTCTAATTAATTTTTATTGGAATGAAAAAAATTCCGACTTTTTATCATTACGCTTCTGCAATTCCACCATGCTGACAAGTGAAATTTTTGCCTCATTGGTGAGCCACCATAACATTTTTAAAGCCCCGCTAATCTGCTAATTACCAACGTAACATGCGAGAGGTCCAGGATGAATTAATAGAAAAATGGTGGTTTCCCTAGTATTGCTTTCATGGACCTCTAGAGTGTTATATTTGAAACAAGAAGGGCAGAAGGGCTATAGCTACACTATAGCTAACTATCGAATGATTTTTATGTTGAAAGTGTTTGAAGCTGCAAAGTAAAACCACTGTTTATGAATATATTCATATCACAGGAGTCATAAATTGGCAATTCTTCATAAAAACTACTCTTGCCCAATTTTTATAACCCCTACGAAGTTGTTCAACTTAGCACTGAAATTTCAATGTTTTCCTTCATCACAAATCATTACAATTTTAAATAGAACAAAAATCCATGTAATATCAAGCAGTTCAAAAATTACTCAACAGGTGGCAGAAGACTGCAAGTAAGACATTGAGCTGTATGTTGAAATCACTTAGGAAATAGTGATACGTTACAGTTGCTTATGGTGCAGTGAGTGAATCACCTCTTGATCACTGTTTCACTGGTTAATGAACAGTTCACTCATTGGAGTGAAAGTGATTTTTTAATCACCGGTGAAAAATCGCTGCTAGTGATTTTTCCTTCCATCTCTATGGACAATATTCCAATGGAATGGTATGAATGGAAGACATTAGAGAATGGGAGGCTGCAAAAAGCTTTAGAGGAAGGGACACAGAATTATTTCATCACTTATCTGCTGAAGATGATGCCAACATTTACTCAGCACTGCTGTATTAAAAAGAATCGAGCTAAATGTTACAGACATGAAAGACAATATTAAAGCTTCAAATGAAACGGCTATGATGCATGTGGATTTTGCTGAAAATTATACTTGCACATCACAAGACGAAGTTCAGAGTGCACATTGGTGTCAAATTCAGGTCAGTCTCTTCACAGTTCTACTCTGGCAGTCAGGTGATATGAAATGCTTAGTTATTGTCTCTGATAATCTTACATGTTCCAAAGAAACAGTAATACCATATCTGGACAGAATACTTCAAGAAGTCAAACCTGCCACAGAAAGAATTGAAATATGGTCTGTTGGTCCATCATCGCAATTAAAAAATAAATAGATCTACATTGTTTCAACTCTGAAGACACTGCCAAATAAGTGTACAACAAACATATACTGGAATTATTTTGCAACGGCCCATGGAAAGGGACCAGTCGATGGAATTGGTGGGGCGTTGAAAAGACATGTGTGGACTGAAGTACAGTACGACAGAGGAGTGCTGTCGTCTACGATGCACAATGTTTTGTCACTGCTGCAAAAGACTAATTCCCGGTCTTTGGTAGACTCAGTTAACTCTCAGTTACTTAACTGCTCTTATAAATTTAACTGCACTGATAACTTTCATGAGTTTCCGGAAAGTTAAATGTAGATTTATCAGCGCTTGTAACTAACAGTTGAGGTAACTTCAAGTTCAGTATCTATTGTCGTCCATAGATGTCTCCACTAGTATTTTGTTAGTGATTTTTTAGTTATTTATAGTTACTTTTGTTTGCAGAAGTTTTCAACAGTAATATGGTTGACAAGTACACACTGAGCTCTGTACAGGTAGGTGTAAGGCTTTTTAATTAAGGAACCGTGTGATAAACGATAGTGTACATGTACACTTCCATCTCAATCGTAATATGATTAAAAAGGCAATAATTGTTGGTATTTGGCGTGATCATCGATGTAAAGAACAGTGGTGAAGAGGGCTAGATGTAGCTTCTGCTTCAAAACTGCAACCATATTCACCTGTGGTGGCTATGGCAGCCATATTGATAAACATGTCAAAATATTTTACATTCGTCCACACGAATGCTTTCATGTAGGCCTATTCAAATCGACTTTTCAGAGACCGAAATACCATTGGCATTGGTAGAATACCCAAGAATAAAATATTCCTCGACTGACGACATAGAATCTTTAGTTGATGACGAAAATTAAACGTGAGATGTTCAAAATTGTGTTTACAAACACACATTATTATCCTAATATGTCATAGAAAGTAAAACATTTACCGTAAGTTACGTAAATAAAACGGCAAATTTTAAAACTATACAGATAATATAGTAAATCAATTTATTATGATCTATATTATTAATACAGGTTATTATAGCTTACAAAACAGTAATGCAGTAGCGTCGCATGTCGGTATTTGTTCGAATCAGTACTAACAGCCAGGTAACTACAGGCCGAAGCACAATTATTACCAGTTGAAGCACAGATAAGTGTAAAGATGACGATAACTGTGGTTTCGGAAACTCATTTTGAACATATAAGCACGTTAAATCATAGATAACTCTGTATGTACAGGTAACTGTCTTTTCAGAAACTGGGCATTAAAAATCCATCTCATTCTTATAACAGGAGATGATATTAATTTAAAAACCAAACAACTGAAGTTGAAAGGACTATTTGCTAAAGCTAAAACTATTGAGGGCACGGCAAAATTACATTGTATTAAACAGGAATTTAATGGCGAACTGATGCCCTATGTCTTATGTGAAGAAGCGTTTAAAAGTATGTGTAATTAAGGAATGGAATGATTACTGGGTTCGTAGCACAAAGGGAGCTTTAACTAGGGAATTATACTTCCTTACGATTTAGGATAGAGTAAATTCTAAATTAATGCAACCAAACTTTGTTCTTCCTCAATGCTTATCTGGACATGACAAGTTTGGTAGCTATTTCGAAAGGTTCAAGATAGAAACAGAAAGCGGAAATATTTATGAATGTAATGACTCCCTGCAAACAGTCCAACATTTGTTATTTGAGTGTCACAAGTTTGAACTACAACGTCTTGAACTAGTTTATCGATTAGATAGGTGTGACACCAAGTACTCCCCACCATTACAAGTGTTTCGAAATAAATGCTGTTATCAAGATTTGATAAGCTATGTGAATTATGTTCACAAAAGTTGTACTCTGAACATATGACATAATTTCTCATAATTAATGTATTTTAAAATGCACGTTTTTCTGGAAAACTATTCAGAACATAGCAAAATGGTATTCTTTGCTCCGGTATTCTTAGAAATACAGTATGTACATTCTTCATTGGCATACCCAGACAAAATCGTGTCAATTCAAAGAGAAAAGCTTGACGATATACGCAAACTAATGCGTTACATAGCACATGAATATCAACAATTTTACAAAAATATTCTTCAGTGGCCTACTCTGGAAAAATAAGTTCATTTATATGTTGAACTTATGTATTAAGTACACAATAGGCCTATGCATATATTATATCCCTAATTTGACAAATAAACTTTAGTTAAACTGAAATTATTATACTACAATTTTGATTCCTTGCAGAAACAGCACATGTCAAGCTAATATATATATATATATATATATATATATATATATATATATATATACATACAGACGTGGACAAATTATTAGACTAAAACGTTTTTCTTGGAAACATAATGTAATTCGTCATATCAACTATCAGTGTAATTCACAGAGTCTCTATTGTTGTAAATATGATTGTTTTACATCTTCTGGTATACTTTTCCAATGGTTAAGTATATTTTATCTGGCTATGTTGGTACTACTTGTGTTTTAATCATATACTGCAGAAGATATTCAACAGTCTGTTCTTCCATGGCCTGCAAGAAGACCGGACATGAACGAAATTGAAAACCTGTGATCTATACTGAAGAAGAAAGTGAACAAAAAGAGGCTTACAACAAAACATGGACTCATTTAAGCACTGTCTGATATCTGGCTAAATGATGCTGATATTCAAAGAAAGTGTCAAACTTTGGTTTCCAGCATCCCTGACAAAATCAACGTGTTAATAAAGAATAAAGGAATGTTCACAAAATATCAGTAACCTCCAGACTCAATTTTCTGTTCATTATAACTGCGCAAAATACATTTTTCTTCATTATTTCTGCCGATAAATACAGCTTTGTTGCACATATAATTAATTTAGTCTAATAATTTGTCCACGTCTGTATATTGATTTATTCCATTAACAATCCATTAGATTCCAATAAATTTGGTATAAAACGACACATCTATTGGACTTCTGTCTGAAGAAGCCAGTACTATAACCAATGATGTGTTCTACCAC
The DNA here is from genome assembly GCF_040183065.1 of Periplaneta americana. Lineage (NCBI taxonomy): Eukaryota > Metazoa > Arthropoda > Insecta > Blattodea > Blattidae > Periplaneta > Periplaneta americana. The sequence continues at coordinate 58,889,308 of NC_091131.1, read as the reverse complement.
CAGTAATACCGCTTTTTTATGTGTACTGAAAAATTTAGTTTCATGACCAAAGCTCGGAAGTTGGGGACTTGTGTCTTTGAACGTGGCTAAGCGACCGGACTTCAATGTCAACAAACTCCCGCTTCCAGCACGGAGGTACTGTCAGGTCTGCTATAAAAGTGGTTCCTGGCTGGAACAACATAATGATAATATTATGATAGGTTGAAACATCTAATTTTATAGCATATATATAAATAAACATGCAAAATACATCAAATTTACAGTTCTGCTCTGTACATTTCATTACAGTGTATGACTACATGCATTCGAAGATTTTCGAACCCATAAATTCTTCGTCTGTTAGTTAAACATGATTTGAAACGAAGGAAACTTATTTCCACGTCACATGAAGTGACGGGAGCAAACTTTAATTTTTTTATTTTATTTATTTTAACTAGCTACCTAGTGAGTACAAATTGCATTTATAAAATAAAAATGTTTCTAGCCACTACCGTAAGAGTCAGGCTCGTGTACGGTGTGGTCTTAGTGAATAATATAACATAAAATTTACAAGGACAGTTTACTAAATACAGTAATTAACTTAATTCAAACCAATAAGTACAACACAAGAGCAAGAATAAAGAAGAAAGGGAAAACTAGAGAAAAATACACATTTAATATAAATTGACAATCCGACAGAAGCCAGTGATATTCAATAAAAACATGAATATAGTCGATAGAAATAAAAGGTAAAAAAGGTACATTTGTTACTATTATATATCATGGATAATTTTACAAAATTCTTTTTTAAAAGTTTCAATTTTAAAAAATTTCTAATTTGGAAAATGGTTTGAAATTTTATTATAAAGTCTTGGGCCTAAATAAAATACTGAATATTTCACTGTCACTGTTTCCTGTTCGATTTTCAGCAGATCTCGTATCTGAGAAAGATAAGTATATCCTAAATTTTTCTCGCAAATAGTTTTCAATTAGTGTATCACTACTAGGGAAGGTCCCTCTACGACTTGATCCATGGCTATGGACAAATTCTCCATCAATTTAAAGGACTGCAATGTCTTTCAATGAATGCCCGTTTCCAGCTCTAGTTTATGTGTGGTACAACTTACAAGATATAAACTCTGCATTAGAAGAAAATAATGTATCTCCTCAGAATTCCTCCACGAAATTCTGTACCTAAAATTTAAGAAATGCATTTTCAAACTTCCATAACACCCATTCGAATAACACGTATTTTCTAATTCCTCAAACAGACCGTTTACCTGTAATTCTCTTAATGTCATTGGCTTCGACGTGACACAGTTTATTCGTTCGTCTTCTTGCCATTCGATGTGACCACTTTCTTAGTACAAACGACTGTCCCTGAGCACTTACAGCGTGAGCTTTGTGTACGTTATGCCTGTAACCTTACTCAAGCACACGACACACAAGTCCCCAAGATCGGAGCTTTGTTCATGACATGTGCTGTTTCTGTAATCCCCGATTCGTTTATATCTCTTTACAGATCAACCACGTTTCTAAAGCAGACAGCCAATGGTGCTGATGGGTCTACCATTGATGAAGATCAAGTAACACTGTTTAGCAAGTTATCAAATTATTGGTGGGATGAAAAAGGAAACATGAAAGGTCTGCATACCTACAATGAGTTAAGGTACATCGAATACAAATAGCAAAACAAATATTTCAATAATAGTAAATACATCCACATATTAAAACAATTTAAAATATTTTGATCTCAACAATTTTACGAGTAGAGTGCATTTCACATTTACTTTAGTGTTTATTCCATTAACTGCACTCTTATTTTTGTCTTCTATATGATTTTCCTTCTCGCAACTCCTTAGCTAGGATGACCAGACCTTTGCTATTTCCGGGGAACAATCCTCCACTTCCAATTCATTATTTCCGAAAAATATTGTTTCCGGTTTTTGTCACCGGACAACAGTTTTGATCCCTTGAGTTTTAGCCCTGATCACATATACAACAGACTGGTCATCCCCATATTAAAAACTGCAACAAGTAGAAGAGAACAACAACCAAGAACTCCAATGTCGGTTAGTAACGACAGTTAGATGGAAGCAGAGTTGCTCAATGCAATTCAAATGGGAGTTATAAAATGATTTCTTCTACTGTCGCTAGATGGCAGCATAGAGATAATCCATTATAAACCATAGATATGGGACCGACAAAGAAAACATTCTCTTAAAGTAACAAAAATAAAGTGCCTGAATAAAGGGTTATCGTGATAGGATAAAGAAACTGATAAAAGTTGTTGCCTTCAAACCCCATAAGAGTGATCAATCTGTTATATTTGATCTGGGATTTTAGCTAAGAAAACTTGACTAGAAGGTGTTATTGGCATGATGGAAGCTAGAGGATTACTGGATTGCGACTGTGAAGACAGAAATTAATTGCTATATAATATATACAATGATGTAGGTTCCGCGTCTGCTTACTTTTTTTGGCAGTTATGAGAATCTTGTTCTGAGGTTGGGACACCCACTAGGTCGGATTCTGTTAATGAAGCTAAATACGTTATATATATTCAATTGTATAAAAATTGGGCATGAGAAGAAGTATTTACATTTAAATACCTATACAATAATAATAATAATAATAATAATAATAATAATAATAATAATAATAATAATAATAATACTTACTTACTTACAAATGGCTTTTAAGGAACCCGGAAGTTCATTGCCGCCCTCACATAAGCCCGCCATCGGTCCCTATCCTGTGCAAGATTAATCCAGTCTCTATCATCATACCCCACCTCCCTCAAATCCATTTTAATATTATCTTCCCATCTACGTCTCGGCCTCCCTAAAGGTCTTTTTCCCTCCGGTCTCCCAACTAACACTCTATATGCATTTCTGGATTCGCCCAATAATAATAATAATAATAATAATAATAATAATAATAATAATAATAATAATAGTAATAATATGTATTTAGCTTCATTATCAGAATTCGACCTAGTGGGTGCCCCAACCTCAGAACAAGATTAATCGTAAGTGCCAAAAACGTAGGCAGATGCGGAATCTGTGTCAAGGTACGCTGCGTTAGATAAAAATTATTAATTGCGAGGTCTAATAATAATATTCTTTTACAGGATTCCATTAATTATAGAAGGTTTGTTAGAAGTAGGCCAGATTGATTTACCAAAATCACAGTCTCCTCTACCACTGCAAGGACTGAAGATACTAGACATTGGATGTGGAGGGGGTATATTGACTGAGGTAAGTGAAGAATAATCATATTGTAACTCGATATTTAAGGCAATTTTAGTGGGGATGTGTTATATTTTCAACATCTGAAATGAATATTCCCAATGTATCAGAAATAATATTACTGACTACAACATAATGAAGAGAGAAACAATAAAAATGACTTGTATCAAAGATAGGCCTACCGTTATATTAAATTACAAAGAAAACATAGTCACATTGATAAATTAAGCGAAGGAAAATACTTAGCCTACTATTAATTATCAAGGTCATTTTTTGTGAGTGCGCACCATTAGCCTAACGACTAGAGCGTCGGCTTTACAAGGAGGTAATCTGAATTCGAATCACGGCGGGCGCAGGTTAAGTTTATGATGGGAAAAGACGGTGCTTGATGGTAGACTTTCGCGGGATACTCCCGTTTCTCCTACCGCATTTAATCACTGTTCCCTTAATCATCATCGTTACCATGCTGTGCTATGTAGATAACATCCCATGGTGAGGTGGCAAAATTTTATACAATAGTCACTGTGCTTCACTCCTAGATGGGGACGATTGGGTGAATGACGCAATGTCAAGATTAGAATACAACCCTATCACGTAAATTACAAACTGAGACAGACAGACAAAGAGAGAGGCCAATATTTGAAGGAAAAAATAAATATAAAAAAACACTGCATATCGAGGGCTAAGAAGTGGTACTTAACACTGTGAAATATTTGGTTTATTCTATAATTTAACAAATTGTATTAAATAAACGTGATATATGTAGTCTTATTTATTAATTAATTCTGTGTAAATTGTATAATAATAATAATAATAATAATAATAATAATAATAATAATAATAATAATAATAATAATAATAATAGTGAAAGTAATATTTTTACTTCCATAATTACATTAATTCCAGGGAAATTCGCTGAAATGTGAAAACCGACGTTATTTACGATACAGTATCTGTACTTCGTGCAATAACAATTGAACATGAGATAAATGACTCGATGCATTGCAAAATAAGTCTATGCACTGACATTTGAGAGCTCTGTTCACAAGTTAATAATAATAATAATAATAATAATAATAATAATAATAATAATAATACGTATTTAGCTTGGAATAATTCAGTTGCTATTTTGCAACTGAGAGATAATACTAAACACCAAAATATTGATTTCAATTTACTACTCATTTGCTTATGCATATCTCAGTTATGCCGTTTTCTTATGGGGTAACTCCACCAATGCTAATAGAATATTTATTTCACAAAAAGAATTATATGATCCATTTTTAAATTAAAGAGTTTTAACTCTTGCAAACCTTATTTTAAGCAATGTAAAACTTTCACATTTCCATACATTTGTATTTACAAATGCCTAATTTTCTTGAAACAGACTGAGAATAAATACAATCAGAATTTAGATTACCATAATAAAATTATAATACACGAAATACACGTCTGTTTTCAATAAAAAATCATAGACTTGTGAAATATGAAAAATCGCCTGTTTATACTGGCATTGTGTTTTTTTAATAAATTACCATTGCAGATACAAACTTTATCTTATAAAAAATTTAAAATGAAAGTTAAACAGATTTTAACTGATCATAGTTTTTACTCAGTAAAAGAATTCTTAAATCACAAATTATGATATCTGAAATACTACTTGATTATATTATTTATTTTAAATGTACCGTATTTTAATTTGTAGTGTTTTTAAGTTTTATTGTGTTTCTTATGTAATTGACGTCCACATCCATATATATACAATGGTCATGTATAGATCAATCAATCAATCAATCAATCAATCAATCAATCAATCAATCAATCAATCAATCAATCAATCAATCAATCAATCAATCAATCAATCAATCAATCAATCAATCAACCAATCAATCAATCGAATTCATGGACTCCTGCATGCCTGATGTACATGGACTCAATTTCTCGTCGTACATACATTTGAAATTCTGTCCACTGCTTCATTAGTTTTGTCCTTGCAGTCCGACTATGAATACTGTCTCCCATCTGAGTTCGTAAACAATGCAACTGGAGCTCCACCTATCATTACTCTACTGCCATTTGCTGGATGTTAACTTGGTCAAGAAAGAAAACTTCATTCATGAATCATAATGAGAAATACATTATTCTATACACCACTGTTAAAATAATTTTATTTCAGGCACTCGCAAAATTAGGGGCTGAAACAACTGGAATTGATCCATCACAGAATTTGATTAAAGTTGCGAAGATACATGCGGAAAAGAATTCAAAAATAAGTAATTCTATTACTTATTTTTCTGAAACCATAGAAGAACATACAAAAAGATATCCAGGCTACTATGATGTAATTGTAGCTTCTGAAGTGCTGGAACACGTAAACAATAAGGAATTGTTTGTGCAGTCTTTTGCAGCAACAGTGAAGGTAAGGAAGACAAATTATTTAACTCAGTCTCTGAGTCTCCTTTAAGCCACGATACATCGCGGTCGAACACCTACCAGCGTCGTGGTAATGTGACTGAAGATGGAGGGGCACCCTCCGAAACATATCTGAATTTTACCCATCTTAATTATCATCATTGTAAAGTGTTCATACAACTGTATTTTATATATATATATATATATATATATATATATATATATATATATATAGTATGTTTATTAAAGACTATTACACTCTTACTACGTCATACTACTTTTGACCAATAAAACGGTACGAAAGGACGTATTTCAACCAATCATGGCTGCTTGTCGCACAATTTTATCGCGTCCCTAGCATTTGTTTAATTTTATCGCGTCCCTAGCATTTGTTTCTTTGTTTGCCAACATTTCAAACTGCGCTGGTCTGGACATCAAAAAAAAAAAAAAAAAAATATATATATATATATATATATATATATATAATTACAAATCACTCCAGTCGATGCACAGCAGTTTCAAATATGACTCGCATTGGCATTCAGTAACAAGAATTAATAAAAATCACTGATCATGCCTACGCATCTTCTGAAATCCTATTTACAAATAAATGAAGAGCACCATTCGGAAATCCTGAATAAGTTGAATACACCATGTAGGCCTAAATCAACGAGTTCCACTTCTATTACGCACACGTCCAATATAACATCAATTGAACCACCAACCACATTCAAATTTGAAAAGTGTACATTCAATAATTATTCCTTTTAAAATTATTCATGTTTATTTTTTATGTCCTCGTCGTTAATAAAAACTTTTCTAACACTTGTGTATATTAGTTAGGTTATGTTATAGCTCTGCTATATGATATTATGGATAGTCACGTATCAGAGATTGTTTAATATTAAGATTTATTGAAAATCATCTGTTAAGTGACGTTGATTACTGGGATTCGGATAATTGAAGTGGAATGCAAGTGTTTTAATAAAAATGAAACTGAATCAACAAAGCCTTCTTGACTAGTACCCTAACATTGCCATCGTGTATAGATCGAGAACTTATCGACGAGAAGGCATTGCTAGTAATCATCACGGACTCTGGTATTCATAACTCACTACTGCCATCTAGCATGCATCTAGCGTAATATTTGTAATGTTGAGATGGTACAATAATACATTTGAAGACAGTTGTATTTTCGTAAGTCAATTAATATTTTATTGTATTGGAGTACTTCGTTACTTGTAATCTTTATATACTTTCTTCTAATCGTGTAATAGTCAATTAAATCCCACTCGAGTTTTGATTTTCTCTAGATAAATCAAAACGTCTAGTGAGATTACTGTTGATAAATTATCTTAGGCATAAATCTAATCCGAGCATTAATTAATTATAAGGGAACATCACTCGGAACTTAATTATTTCATCATTCATATCAGGAAGGGAAAAGTATATTAGCACGTGCTCTAGGACAGTCGAGGACAGTCATGTCAATTGATGCCCATAGGAGCAAGGGCGCGCTTTAGAGCTTAGGAGAGCCTGAACGCTTTACAGAGGAAAGAAAAGAGACAGACGAAAGAGGTAATATATGCCGCTTGGTCGAGCTATATTCAGGGATGGCCAGCACTGATTCAATAGATAAAGGGAAGAGAACTTATTAAAACTGTATCCATGTTAATTTTTAGATTTGTCTGAGAAGTATAAGTGCATTATAAGAATGTAAGTTTCAATTTTAATGCTAATTTTTCACAAGTTTGATTTTCTTATTCAAAAGAAATATTTTCTCAACTTTTTTTTATATAAAAATGAAATTTTCAGATATAGATGTATTTATTTAGTAGCCTTACAGAATATTTTCGTAAATCTAATATACCGTAAATACGTATTACTGAAGATAGTGTATTGAAAATTTTGAAAATGTTCGCATGGAAATTGTTTGTAAGAAAATGAATTAACAAAGCAACTACTGTTACATCATAAGCAAAAGATACGTGCCCATGTGTTGTAAAAATGTCAGCTCTATAGCTTCAGCACACTTCGAGAAAATAATTTAATATTCTGATGATAGGAAGTTGCTCACCAATGTCACCTTAAGAGCATAATGCGATAAGAGTTTTGTTATGGAATATTAGTTACACTTAAAACACATATACAACACCTAGGTAACTTTGCTTTGTACTGTAATATTGTTTTGATTAGTTTATTGATTACTTTTATGAGGCTGAAGGTGCGATCAATATCAATTCCAAATTATCATGTGATACTCAATCTCTCTCTCTCTTTTTTTTTGGGGGGATATCACTTTCTTTATGAATTATGTGCTTCATCCATTTAGTAGAGTATAGTTGTGCTACTATGGAATTTATGTGAATATTCCTTCTTAACCTTTTATTATGTTATTAACATTTAAAACACAACTGCAATATTAAGAAATTGGTATTAATACTTTTGTTTCACACACAATATAGGTAATATCAAACATAAAGAAGCCATATAAAAATAACGACATAACATTTCAATTTCCGTTTGAAGTTTGTGCACCACTGTTTTCTTAATCCAACAGGCTGCTTATTCATATACACAACACTTCCTCTTTCCATACTTTGCGCTTGATGCCCGCTCACGACGTCAAGGTCAGAAAAATGCACTTTCTTTGACATCACTGGTCTAGGACATCACTGCTCTCCATCTGTCCATTTTAATTGAAGTTTAGAAATCTACTAAAGTTCCATCAAAAACTTTTTCCTTGTATTTTGAACTGTGTCCTGATTGTACCTATGCAGTGTAAAATATTACCATGGCAACTAAAACTTACAATTAAGAAAAGCCTGCATCGTATAGTCAAAAAACAGGGTACAATAAAAATGCAAGGAAAAAGTTTTTGATGTCACTATTTTACTGCAGATTTTCAGAGGATATTCTTAAAAATCTTATTTATTACGAGATATAATATCAAAATTATGCATCTTGATCTATGATCGTTTGGATAAAAATATCACACGAATTGGTTTCAAATTTAGTTAATTTTCTGTATTTATCGTGTTGGAATGGGTCAATAAATCGAATATTCAATTAACTACGCAAGATTTATCGTATCCTATTTTCCCGGATGTCTCCATATTAATTAATTTGTCAGTTTTTAAGTATGCAATATGAAACATAAAAACTGAAATTCCGAAAAATATATGATCAATTCAATAAAATATCCTGAATATTGATTAAGCCTCATGGTTTCAGTAAGACATCTTCTGGGGAAATGGTAGCAAAATTGGAAGCGTCTTGATTTTGCAAAAGAAAGCCATTAGAATTCTATGTCAATCAAACAATCTTGAACATTGTCGACCACTTTTCAAACAATCACAGATATTAACTGTCATAAATTTATATATATATACGACCTAGTCCTTTATACTCGACAAAATATAGACAATTTCTCATTAATAGCCAATATACATGATCATGAAATTAGAAATAGTGAACAAATTAATATTCCATACTGTAGATTACATAAAACTAGTACATATTTTTCTGTCATGGGGATGAAATTATATAATAAGCTTCCCAGTCAATATTATAAGTTACCAACCAATAGTTTCAAAGCTAGATTTTGTAATTGGTTTTTAATTAATCCTTTCTACTCTGTAGATGAGTTTCTTAACATAAATTCACACGGAATTGTTTTTTAATAAATAAAGTTATTTAGATTAGCTACAATTATTATTCTGTTGCTGAGTTTTTCAACACAAATTTGTATGAAATTGTATTTTAATAAATAAGTTTAATTGCAATTTAGTTAGTTTTCTTCAATTTAAAAGTTTCAAATTATTTCATGTTTTCAATGTGTTACTTAAATTTTACTGTTTCTATTATTAGTGTTTTTTAAATGTATTTATATGTTTTTTCAATGTATTCTGACGAAGCCTAAAACTGTATGTCTAATGGCCAAATAAATTGAATTAAATTGAATTATAAAAAAATACTGATAATTTTGCGGTTCAGATTTACAGTCATGATAATACGAATGCGAGGTACATTTCCAAGAGTTGAATTTCTCACCTAAAATCTCGTCAATTCTAAAAGATATTTGTGCTTGGTAGAGAACCAACTAACCAATTTATATGCATGTCTTTGAAATATAAAGACACGAGTAATTGAGTCTGTAAGTATGTGTGATAATTTTGTGATTTTTACACTCTCTGTAAGCAAACCATATCTTGTCCACTTTCCAGCCTGGAGGATCTCTTTTCATCACAACTCCAAACAGAACGTTCATACTTTGGTTTGTTCTCATTCTGTTAACGGAATACATCTCGCAAGATCTACCTCGCGGAACCCATCAAATGAATATGATGTATACACCAGAAGAAACACGGTATTTACTCAAGAAAAGTAAGTAAACTAAAATTGTGAGGTACCTCACTGGAGAGTGTAGGAAAGTATACATTAGTAATGTATTTCGGACTTGTTTTGTTTCGTATTACAAAGTAATGTTATACTGACTATTACACTTTTACTACGTCATACTACTTTTGACCAAAAATCTATACGAAAGGACGTATTTCAACCAATCATGGCTGCTTATCGCACAATTTTATCGCGTCACTAGCATTTGTTTAATTTTATCGCGTCCCTAGCATTTGTTTCTTTGTTTGCCAACATTTCAAACTGCGCTGGTCTGAATGTCAAAAAAAAAATAATAAAACAGAAAATTACAAACCACTCCAGTCGATGCACAGCAGTTTCAAATATGACTCGCATTGGCATTCAAGAATAAGAATTAATAAAGATCACTGGTCATACCTATGAATCTTCCCGAAATCCTATTTACAAATAAATGAAGAACACCATTCGGAAATCCTGAATAAGTTGAGGAATACACCATGTAGGCCTACATCAATGAGTTCCACATCTTTTACGCACACGTACAATATAACATCAACTGAACCACCAACCACTAAAACATTCAAATTTGAAAATTGTACATTCAATAACTATTCCTTTTAAAATTATTCATGTTTTTTTATGTCATCGTCGTTAATTAAAATTTTTCTAACACTTGTAGCCTATATATTATTTAGGTTATGTTATAGCTTCTGCTATATGATATTACGGACAGTCACGTATCAGAGATTGTTTAATATTAAAGATTTCTTGAAAATCATCTGTCAAGTGACGTTGATTACTGGGATCCGGATAACTGAAGTGGAATGCAACTGTTTTAGTAAAAATGAAACTAAATCAACAAAGCTTTCTTGACTAGTAACATTGGCATCGTGATCTAGATCGAGAAGGCATTGTTAGTAATCGTCTACAGAGTTCAATGAAGATTCCATAGTTGGCACAACTGATAGCAAGATAACGTCTAATCATAACACACTACTGCCATCTAGCATGCATCTAGCGTAATATTTGTAATGTTGATATGGTACAATAATACATTTGAAGACAGTTGTATTTTCGTAAGTCAATTAATATTTTATTGTATTGGAGTACTTCGTTACTTCTAATCGTGTAATAATCAATTAAATCCCACTCGAGTTTTGATTTTCTCTAGATAAATCAAAATCTCTAGTGAGATTGCTGTTGATAATAATTAACATCGGGCGTGTTGGAAAATGTTTATTTCATACTTCACGAACGATATGAAAATCTGAAAGCTGATATACATGACTCATATGAAATCAAAATATCTATAAAAGTTTCATGTAACCAAAATCTTTATACAGGGTGATTCACGAAGTTTTACCACCACTAATGGAGCATTTTCCTAAAGTGGTTTGGAACATATTTTCCTAATAAAGTTTTTGCTATCTCATATAATTCAGGAATAATAACTGATTTTCTAAACTTGCTGTTGTGAACAGAGCTCTCAAATGTCAGTGCATACATTTATTTTGCAATGCATCGAGAGTCATTTGTCGCATGTTCTGTTGTCATTGCATGAAGTACAGATACTGTCTCATAAATAACGTCTGTTTTGCAGCAAAAGTTCAGTTGTAATGTGTTGTGATAATAAATTAATCTACTCTTCAAAGTATAGGTCATTTGATTCTAAGGTCTTGATCCACATTTCAGCAAGGTTTGTTATTCCGCGACGGCACAATTTACTGGATTTTGATGCGAAGAACTCTGTGATACTTATTTCAACGGCTTCTAAGTTTTGGAAATTTCTTCCATGCGGGAAGTGGGGCGTGAATCGAAAAAGATGGGAATCTGAAAACGCAAAATGAGGGCTATATGCCAGATGTAGTAGCAGTTCGATTCCTCTCAATTCCTGGATTGTTTTCCATGGTTATTCGAGCGATATGAGGTCTCCTACTGTCCTGCAACAAAATTATATTTAGATTAACTATTGACGGGTATCTCTCTCTCTCAAAACTTCATGAACTCATTCTACCTGTGAGAATAAATATCCGCATCGACTACACGTCCGTTTGAAACAAATCCCCAGTGAATCGTACCTCCAAATTCCACCATAACATTACTTTGGGGCCGACCCGATTGTGTTTAACGACTATTTTGACAGGCTATGGGGATCGAGCCACTGTTTTGAGGTGTCAGGGTTGCACTAATATACCAGTTCTTCACCACATGCCACAATTTTCCTGATAAATCTATCCTGCATGGTATTAGCTATAAGTTGACGGCAGATATCCAATGTGCATTAAACAATTTTCCTGACTATTACACTTTTACTATGTCACACTACTTTTGTCCAATAAAACGGTACGAAAGGACGTCTTTCAACCAATCATGGCTGTTTATCGCAAAATTTTATCGCGTCCTTAGCATTTGATTAATTTTATCGCGTCCCTAGCATTTGTTTATTTTTATCACTACCCTAGCATTTGTTTCCTTGTTTGCCAACATTTCAAACTGCACTAGTCTGGACGTCAAAAAAACAGAAAATTACAAACCACTCCAGTCGATGCAAAACACTTTCAAATATGACTCGCATTGGCATTCAAGAACAAGAATTAAAAAGATCACAGGTCATATATGAAGAGCACCATTCGGAAATCCTGAATAAATTGAGGGATACACCATGTACATCAAAGAGTTCACTTCTTTTACGCACACGTCCAATATACCATCAACTGAGCCACCAACCACTAGTCGCCCTGGTTGGCAAGTTGGTATAGCGCTGGCCTTCTATGCCCAAGGTTGCGGGTTCGATCCCGGGCCAGGTCGATGGCATTTAAGTGTGCTTAAATGTGACAGGCTCATGTCAGTAGATTTACTGGCATGTAAAAGAACTCGTGCGGGACAAAATTCCGGCACATCCGGCGACGCTGATATAACCTCTGCAGTTGCGAGCGTCGTTAAATAAAACATAACATAACACCAACCACTAAAACATTCAAATTTGAAAATTGTACTTTCAATAATTGTTTCTAATAATCTAATTATTCATGTTTATTTTTTATTTCATCATCGTTAATTAAAACGTTTGTTTATTTCATCATCCCTAATTAAAACTTTTATAACACTTGTTTATATTATTTAGGTTATGTTATAGCTTCTGCTATATGATATTATGAATAGTCACGTATCAGAGATTGTTTAATACTAAGATTTATTGAAAATCATCTGCCAAGTGACGTTGATTACTGGGATCCGGATGATTGAAGTGGAATGCAAATGTTTTAATAAAAATGAAACTGAATCAACAAAGCCTTCTTGACTAGTAACCGTCCAAAGTGTTCAATAAGATTCCACAGTTGGCACAACTGATAACAAGAAAACATAATCATCAAACACTACTGCCATCTAGCGTAATGTTGAGATGGTACAATAATACATTTGAAGACAGTTGTATTTTCGTAAGCCAATTAATATGTTATTGTATTGGAGTACTCCATGTATTGTGGGTCCCTATCACCACGGCATGGCGCGTCCTCAGGTTGCGGATAGAGGAGATGGCCTCCAGATATGGAGGGTAGCTGCGAATATATTGAATAAGCAGTCGTGGTCAGCCTATAAGGGGTGGTCCTCCAGCTTGGGGGTTGGGCGAAGGGCTAACAACCCATCACCGTAAAAAACAGCTTGTTACGAAACCTAACAGTAAGCCTCGGAATGAGACTAATTCTCCGGCACGACCACAGCAAAGGAAAAAGGTTATAAGATTTGGTACATGGAACGTAACCTTTGGGGAGGCCGAGACGTAGGTGGGAAGATAATATTAAAATGGATTTGAGGGAGGTGGGATATGATGGTAGAGACTGGATTAATCTTGTTTAGGATAGGGACCAATGGCGGACTTATGTGAGGGCGGCAATGAACCTCCGGGTTCCTTAAAAGCCAGTAAGTAAGTAAGTAAGTAAGTAAGTAAGTAAGTAAGTAAGTAAGTATTGGAGTACTTTGTTACTTCTAATCTTTATATAGGCCTACTTTCTTCTAATCGTGTAATAGTCAATTAAATCCCACTCGAGTTTTGATTTTCTCTAGATAAATCAAAACCTCTAGTGAGATTACTGTTGATAAATCAATTCTGCATGGTATTAAGTATAAGTTGACGGCAGATATTCACTGTGCGTTAATCATGTTCAGATGTAAATTCATGAGATACAAATCTACAACTTCTGTATGATTTTCTAAACATCTTAATGAGGCGATATATTGTATTTTCTGATAATCTAAGAGTACTTTTTTTGGAGGGGAATTGTCTTCCAAAACTCTGCGTGTATTCTTCCTTAGGTCTTTCAAGTTATTTTAAAATCTTTAATGTCCACATACCGTAGTTTCCCCTAACTATGGTCCACATTTGTCACGTTTTTCTTTGTATATTCAGTACTATTCATCCAGATTAAGTGAAATTTTGGCTTCGGACTCTTGTAAGTTTATATTAAATAAATATTGACATATGTGTTTGAAATTATTTAATTACAAGTATTGAAAAAATAATAAGCATTGGTACATAGTTGTATTCTGAGTTGCCCAACTATGGTTCACTCATATATTCATGCTTGAAAGCATGAATTGACTATAGCTGGAGAAATAATTATTCGTAAATCAATACATTGAGTTTCTAATTTAAGGGTAGAAACATAATCTAGCACAGAAAAATTAAAAATAAATGAAAAGTACATGGATTCTTTTTATTAGTACACATTAAATAAACACTTAATAAAGAAGTGGAATCTGAAAGTCATTTTTCTGCAAGAATGAACAACTACACTCACCGGCAAAAATACCGAGCCACCTAAAGTTTCTCAATTTTTTATGAGGCGAGAATCAGAAAATCCTTTATGAAATGAAGAAAACATTGCTTCCCAGAAAAAAAAAAAAACTTACAAATTATATCAATATTCTTCCAAATGTTCAACTGATTTTGTGGCCACCCAGTTGTTGGTAATAGCGGGTATTGCCTCCCCGTGACTGTATGACTGTTACCATTCGCCGATTCAACCCTTCGATCAGATTCTGGATGTCAGTCTGGTCGATTCTATTCCATTCTTTACTTAGAACATTTCGGAGCTGCTGTAAGTTGCTGTGAGGAGTTAGACGACTTCTAACTCGCTTCTCTAGCATTTCCCACACATGTTCAATAGGGTTTATATCAGGACTTCTTGCTGGCCATGTCATCCTATTCAATCCAACGTCATGAAGGAACTCATCCACTATTCTTGTAGCATGAGGGCAAGCATTTTCATGCATTAACAGGAACTTTTCACCAATAAGTGGGCCATATGGTACCACATGTTAAATTAGACCTTCTTCGATGTATCTTGGAGCAGTCAAAGCACCTCCATTAATGAATACAAGTTCTGTGTGAGCTTCATACGAAATGCCACCCAATACCATTAATGATCCACCTTGGAAACTGACACGTGAACTGAAGTTAAATAAAGAAAAACGTTCTCCTTCTCTTCTCCACACTCTTTCACGTCCATCTGTAAACCAAATCTCGATTCATCTGTGAAGAGCACTCGTCGCCACTCCCCCAGGTTCCAATTAGCATGATTGTAAGCAAAACGTAATCGTTCAACATGATGTTGCTGGAGCAATTCTGGGCTTTTACCTGGTCTTTTGGAATCAGTCCACATTCATCCAGACGTCCTCTTACAGTTCTCTCACTCACATTAACTTGCTTATTTTCTGGAAGGCTCTTCTGGTCTCAATAGCTGTGGAATGGCGATTTATTAATGTGTTTAGGGCAATAAAATGGTCGTCACGAGCCGAAGTTACTCGTTTTCTCCCTGAACCGCGTCTCCTGGAATAATCTCCTGCCTCTCTATAGCGATGGTACACTCGTTGTACGGTCGATCGTGGAATCCCAAGAACTGCAGCCACATAACGCTAACTATTCCCACCTTCTATCAATGCAACCACTTTTGCTGAATCGGTAGGACTTAGTGACATTAATATACAATGAAGTATTCCAATACTGCCTCAAAAGAGCTTATCAGTCTGTAGACATCTTCAGCTTAGCTCGAAATGAGTCCGAGAAGTTTACATACAATATTACAAGAAGAACGAATCTTCTTTTCAGATCATTGTTGGCTATTACGTATTCAGTATTACATTGTTACGTATCACAAAATAAATGAATAACTAAATAAACCTCAGCACACCTACAATTATTTAAAAAATCTTACAATTTCAAAAAATTTGAAAGAAAATGTAGTTGGCCCGGTTTTTTTCGCAGGTGAGTGTATATTAAAGAACAAAAGTACGGTATCAAAATAAACACATTCTTAGCAAAATATTATGCAAATAAATTCACTGATAATGTTTATTTATCGTACTGAGAACTACATTCATTAGGCTCACATTGATCACATTTTATTAAAACAAATATTTCAAAATGAAATACAACTATGGTCCACGAAAAATTGTGGTACATAGTTGAGGACTGACATCTGGCCTTGAGGTTAAACATTTTTCACGCAGAGTCCTTAACCTCTGCAAGTGTAATTATTACGTGAAAGTAAACACTATATAGCCAGGTTTAATTGTACAAAGAATCATGTACCAGTTCTACAGAGGAGAGCTTAATAAAACAGACAATCACAAACTGAATGATTTCGTGTCTTCACACATTCAGTAGAACGATGCACACTGACCTTGTTAAGCATCCATATCATTGCCACGTGTAATGGTAGATAGAAGCATCTATGGGGAACATAATTCCATCACATTGGCGCCTTAAATGGCAAATACCGAACTCTTGGGGGACTAAGTAGTACATAATGCGTTTTGGACCATAGTTGGGTGCCTGGACCATAGTTATGGGAAATTACGGTATTCATTATCGAAAGGCTGGAACCATCGTTGTGCTACACTCTCACTAACGGCACCTTCACTCTCGACTTAATATATTCAAGCCGCGGCAACAGCTTTATAATCTTGTTTCAAGTACTGCTTTAAAATTACTCTAATCTCAAACTCTATCACTTCCATTTTGAGTCATTCTCGAGTTTCGGGCAATTCCTGTCCATGGCAAGTATCACTACTATGTTTCATATTTACTATATAAATTAAATTTAAAAATAATGAGTAGAACACATAGAACAATTGGGACAACATTTTAATTGTCCTTCAAAGTATTATATTTATTTAGTTCCATAAGTTATTGAAGTACTTGTAAATATAAAGTGTCCACAACCACAAAATAGAAATAATATCGCTTTATTATTTCACAGATGGTGGAAAGATTCAGATGCTCTTGTTTGAAAACTAATTCCTAATAAAATAGTACCAAACCTAGGCACTTTACATGCTCACTCTACGAAACTTAAACTTAGAAAGTAATTTTCAAATGTGTCATAGAATATTGATGTCCTTGGTGTTACCTATTATGTCTATGATAATTTATATATTTGCAATTTGTTGCTGGACTCTACTGTAGAGTGTGCTGTTATCAGAGCATATTACTCCCATACATATAGGTGGAAAGAAGAAGAATTGCATTACAGTGTTTGTGCTTCAAGTGTTGCATATGTAAAGATAGGTTAGGTTAATTGTATATTATTTGAGTTACTTAATATTTTGACAGTAATAATACTGTACTGAAACGTAAATTATTTGTTAGTAAATGTGCGACTTATTCTTTTGTTTATATAACATAACCTCAACTTGATACAGGCATTTTTTAAATTATAAAAAATCTAAACATAATCAAATGTTTCCTTTGTTAGTGTCCTTTGTGTTACCATAAAATAGGAACCAAAATGACTGGGTAACACCAATCATATTAACGTTACAATTAAATGCTCTGATAAATATTAAAGTCCACACCTGTGGAGTAACGGTCAGCGCGCCTGGCCGCGAAACCAGGTGGCCCGGGTTTGAATCCCAGTCGGTGCAAGTTACCTGGTTGAGGTATTTTCCGGGGTTTTCCCTCAACCCAATACGAGCAAATGCTGGGTAACTTTCGATGCTGGACCCCGGACTCATTTCACCGGCATTATCACCTTCATATCATTCAGACGCTAAATAACCTAGATGTTGATACAGCGTCGTAAAATAACCCAATAAAAATATAAAAAGTGTATGCAATAAAGCAGTTCACTTAAATTGAAATGTTTCAAGTAATCTGGGGAATTTATAATTTTCCATTTCTGACCCTCTCTATTGCTGCGAACTCAGTGAATGACCCTTATATTCTTTGTATAGTGGCCACGTTCAATTAGTAGGCTAGAGGTGTCAAATGGGACGGAAGCTTTGTAGTTTCAATAATTTTAATTATGTCGCGCTGTCCATTGTCGTCAAGTCTTTTGAAGGCCGCTCCAATACTCCATGTTATATTAATATACAGCAGCAACAAACAAGACGTGACAACGTCGCATTTTCATTTTATTATCGGTGCATGCAATAAAGACCTACAAATCTTAAAAGGAATGCAGCTGCTTAATAATTAAACGAGGCTACTATATTAACAAGTGACGCCTGTCTCATGCTCACCAATACGTAATACACTATCTACCAAAAAGTAATTGGGCACTGTTTTTGCCCTATTAGAACCCCGTGGTACCACCTCTTGTTGCTATAACAGCAGTGAGTCTGTCATGCATGCTCTCCACTTGTTTGTGTAGGATATCCACTGGAATGCGTCGCCATTCCTCTTGGAACATGGCACTCAGTTGGACAATGGAAGTTGGCCGCATGTTTCGGCGGCTACTATGCAGTGATATGCAGTTAATGTTCACCGGTTGGACTGGCCTGCACAGAGTCGTGATGTCAATCCCATTGAATACCTTTGCGACAAAATGAACCGGCGCCGGCGATTGAGGTCTCGGGAGATGCGGCCAACTTCCATTGTGCGACTGAGTGCCATGTTGCAAGAGGAATGGCGACGTATTCCAGTGGATATCCTATACAAATTAGTGGAGAGCATGCCTGATAGGGTCACTGCTGTTATAGCAACAAGAGGTGGTATCACGAGGTTCTAAAGGGGCAAAAACAGTGCCCAATTACTTTTTGGTAGATAGTGTATTATAACTATTGCGTCCTGTAAATTACATTGCCCAACTAAAGAAAATCATTGAAATCCCACAAAACACAAAACTTAAAAAAATCGGCATTATTTATGAGACGACCTAATATCTTGAATATGGTTATTTTAATCCTGATTCTCTTTAAAATTCCAGATGACTGCAGCATTATACGTACCCGTGGAATAGCGGTGAGTATGTTTGCATGGAAATGGTACTGGTCACAACATACACGCATGTTCTATGCAGTTCACGCAATGCGGAATAACCAGTAGTTAAGCAACACTAAACAAAATTGTATTGCATCTGCTTCTCCTTATTGATGAAGATTAGAATAAGGCGGACTGTCACTACTTGTTAAAAGTGATCGAGAATGCGTCGTAATATTTGTTCAGTCATAAAATGGCGATTTCTTATTCTGCCGTCCTTAGTTTGATTAAATAGTTAATATATTTAGATCTTTACCGAAGGGAAGTTTACTTTAATTAGCGACTGTTTGTCATCTTGTATAATGAAGAAGCACTTCAATAAACGTATATTTCATTCCTATAATTGGAGGCATAGGTTTCTTAAGAAATTCTGTGACTTTCGGAAACTTTTTTGACTTTTGAAGTTAACTATTTAGGCATAATTTTCGATAATCATTTAAAATGGAACCAACACATTAATTACCTTTGTAATAAATTACTTAAAATAGTATATTATTTTGTTTTATTGAGGAATTACTTGTCAATAAGTTTATTACGCACAATATATTTAACTTTATTTCAATCGGTAATTATGTATGGAATTATAGGATGGGGTAGCACATTTAAATCCAATTTTAATCCACTTTATTTATTACAGAAGAAAATAATTAAAATGGCTTCATAAACCTATTGATTTGCCATCTCAAAAATTGTTTTTAGACTTTAATGTACTTAACATAAGACAAATTTATTATATTGTATTAATAAAATTCATACATAAAAATCGAAAAAAATTTTGAATTGTATTCTCATAGTTATAAAACAAAAGGTATGAATATTCCAATGTTGTCAATTCTAATAGTTCTAGTATTAAATTTAAAAAGTTACGTATGGATTTTATAAAAATTGAAAAATTGTAAATTTAAATTTATATATTATAATTGCATAGTAGACATAAGACAAATTGTATTGTATACTTATTAATTTCAATTCAGGAATCCGCCCCTGAGCACGAGTTGTACTCTTTCAGGGGCGAGCTAACGTTTCTCTGTATATATTATATTTTATGTTACAATTATTAGCAAAATAAAAATAAATAAATAAATAAATAAATAAATAAATAAATAAATAAATAAATATTTTAAGGACATCTGTTTGTTTGTTTTGGAAGTCAGACTGAAGGACATTTTCAAATACAGGACAATTTATTTTACATTTAAATGAGTGGTTAATCACAAGATATTTCTATAAAAATTGCATGTAACAGGAACTGAATCAGTCATTTGTAAAACCACATGAGTCACAGAAAATAAGTTTCGAGAAAAATAGAAAAAAACTACCTATAGTTAATGGATTTTGTATTAGGTATGTGAAATTTTTACAGGAGAACCATACATTAGTATATCTGATTACAAAAACATTGTATCTTAATTATCTTATTTCATATCACCTTAAAATATTTTTTAATTTCTTGGACTCATGTTGTTTTAACAAGTATCAATAATAAAAACTCCAGTATCCTGACAAAATATGGAGTGTATTATTTGTTGTAGTGTGAAATACATTATTATACAGTTTTCAATCAATTTATATTGTTATTTTTATTTCATATTCAAAATGATTCATATCATTCAAAAATTAAATTCAAAATATCACACCCGACTTAAAAAAAAGTTATTCGCGAGTAATTAATTTTTATACCAGTGTGTCACATGTTTAATGCCAATGTATAAGCACAGACATATCTTCAGTTCACAGTAAGAAAAAATATGAATTGCATATTATCCCTCCAAAAAAGATGGTGTTTCTTGCTTTGGGATCTTCTTCGAGGACTTTTTCTCTTTATATCATGCACTTCTGCAAGTCCTTGAAGGTATACAAGTACACATCTTGTTCATTTTTGCTTTCAAACTACGTCTCGAACGAGGTACTGTGCCGTGTGGATCGAAACAAGCAGAGCTCTACTTCACAACAGTCAACAAGCCGTAGCGGATTAACATTTACAATGTCTCTCTCAAAACCTTCAATCTCTTCAAACAAGGGCAAATTTACTGAATTACAATGCTGAATATGGATAACGTCATGTACATTGTTGTAAAGACAATCAATAAAATAAAATCTAAAGCACTTAAGGGGAGAGGATGCTATTTTTTTGGTGAAAAATGAGTACATTTTCAAAAAAAAAAAAAAACAAACTTTAAAATAATCTGTTTTATGTGTGGAATGCATAGCATAGCATTTTGTGGGTATTTGTGTCCTTATCGCATGTTGAGTCGCCATTTTTAAACTTCCTGCGTTATGGATTTTTAAATCACTCGCCAACTTTTATTGTTGTTTCCGGTAAATTAAATTTAAAAAAAATTTTTTCCTTAAAATACTCCTTCATATGTGTGGAATGCATTGCATAACACTTTGTGGGTATTTGTGCCCTTATCGGATGTTGAGACGTCATTTTTAAATCACACGCCCACTTTTATCGTTTTTTTTTTTTTTGCTACATTGCCAGACAAAAATGGATATAATTTCTGAACTATTAAAGATACATGCACGAAATTTAGAACACACATTCTTTACATTATTACGAAACTTTTCTCTGTAACAGAATTTTGTTAATTGATTTCATTTTAAAATTGCGTCAGTTTGTTTACAAGAAAGGAAATCAGAAAATTGTTATTAAATTTTAATTGTTTATTTTACAAACGTAGGGACTAATATCAAAATTCTGTTACAGATTGTTTGTAGAACATGCTTTTGCAAATACATCGCAAAAAACCGTTTGAATCTATCTTTAAAAACGGTTTAGATATATCGGTTTTAGTACAATCCTGCATTGGGTATATTTTTTTTCAAATTTGGGCCCCCAAATAATTTTTTTCAAAATATTTATATTTGGTTGAGTTGCTACAGCTATGAGCTCTCTACATACAAAAAAAATAATATTTTACGCCAAATAGGAAAAAAGTTAAAAAAATATACCATCCTCTCCCCTTAAGCACCGTCAGTTTCGAACATTTCTGAAAGAAATGGGTCAATATTTAGATAAATATTATCTTTATTTTTAACTGAAACCAAAAAGAGGTATATTAGCTATAAATATTGGAGAAAATATATGAATTATTTACTTCCTAATCTATTCAATTTTAACTTTAACAATTATTACAATTGTTGGATCACATCAAATTTCATTTATTAACCAAACATTTTTACACAGATTCTTCGAACTTCGTGAGATAATTGCTGAATTCTTGCGAACACAGGGATTACCTGTTCCTGAGTTAGAAGACGAAGATTGGTTGAATGACCTGACATTTCTGACCGATATTTGTGAACATTTGAATCAGTTAAATACACATTTGTAGTGAGTATATAATATATATACACATACTCTTCTCCAACCAGGAGATCAACCGTGAAAGGAATGTGCTTATTATTGCGTCATCTATTGGAACGAAGTAGATAGACGATATTACCGTTATAACGTCAGTTTAAAAACCATGCGCTCTCCTCCATATGTTATTTCCTGTATGGAGAGATTAAAAGACCAGGAGATTAACCGTGATCTAATTTTGTAACTAGGGTAGTATCAATATGTGTGATCAATGTTATGGTTTGTGCTGTGACATCTTATGACAGCAACATTCATTCACAGCATTATCCCACTTCGTCTCAGTCCCCGAAGACTTTCTCGTGGTTGGAGTACAGTATATATAGTGGATGCGTATGGAGACGTGAAAGCATTCATTTCGAAACTAGATTTTTGGAAATCTGAAATTTTAGAAAACAACCTGTATCACGTTCCTAGTCTCAACTCTTTAAGAAATGCGACACAACAAAAACTGCAGTAGAACCCCGACTATCCGTCACCCTATTAACCGATTGGTGGATTATCCGACTGTCTTTCTCTAGCTTTTTTTCCTACAGAAATATATGGAGTATGCTGCTGTTCATTATATTAGTAACTTAGCCTGTTTTTCTAGAGAGGGCTATTACAAGACTTTACCCTTACACAGCATGGTCTACTGTTCAAGCTGTCGTAGGCTACTGTATAACTTCTATATAAAATGTCTTCCACGAATATAAAAAGCAATCGTGTTGTGAAAAGTAGACTATAAAAAGCGCAAATAACTGAGTGGTTTCGGGAAACGAGAAACTGTGGCTCATCTCAGAATACGGTACGAGATTGGAGTCACAACCATGTGCAATTTAGTAAAAATAAGGATGGCGTATATAAAGTATCTAAATCTACAATATGAGACCTCCACTATTCCTATCTTTCCACAGATAGCCATTACAAGAAATTTTCTTGCCCCCTAAAATCCCGTTGTTAACAACCAGACTTATATCAGTCAATTTCTGATGCACTACCTAGCGTGTCCAATACAAGACCACAGAGGAAACTACGAAAGTGTAAGCATTATTCACTACATTTATGAAAATCTTTTATGGTATGGATTATCCGATTTTTGCGATTAACCGCTCGGTCCACCCCCTTCGTTACTACGGATAATAGGGGTTCTACTGTACAAAATTACAGCAATCTATTAGAAAACCTACATATCTTCTATATATATAATTTGAACTGGTAATGGAAATTACGGGAAAACGGCTGAACGGATTTTAATGAGTGACCCCTCATTTTCATGCCTGGCATCCAAAGTTTTTCGGAAAAATAGTAGTTTTCAGTGAAATGTCAATTTTTCTACATAATTTTCCTATTTTCCGAAATCCATCTGTTGTCAGTTTTGAGAACTACAGACTAGATGATAAAAGCTTCTCAACCGAAAAATAACAGGCATTTCCCATATTTATTCTGTGTTTAATTTCCTCCCGAGTTCATAAATCAGGTCTAATTGGCGACCAGGGATAAATTATACAAAATGAAAGGAATGGAATGATTTTGGTCCACACAAGATATCTATACAACTTGCACTCAAAAAATTCTAACAATACTAAATTTCATTGGGTTTGTAGAAGAAAACCAAATTGCACGAAACGGGCTATTACTACAGCGCCGAATGCTAACGTTGTACAGGTTTTGAAGGCTGTTGATCACGATCATCCACCATCGCTAAAAAAAAGTGGAAGTCCTAAGGCGTTGTATTAGGCTAGAGAGAGCTGCAGAGAATGAGCCTGTTGCAGGTCCAGCGCAAATTATCCAACGTGAGCTGAAGGGTGTACCGTCAGGAGTGCTCCCGTTCCTTCCTTTGCGTGAGTCACTAAAAAGGAACATGAATAAGAAGCCAGAGGAAATTTTCCTCAAACCCAAAGTCACTATCAGATCTTTCATGCTTTACCGCAAGAATTCCGAGTAACAAGTGTTGAACAGTTTTTGATGTTTGCTAGTTTTGATGACCGTGGCCGTGATGATGAAGACGATTTTGATCAAATAATATTTGCTTCGAAATCCCACCTCAAAAGCTGTCCCGTCTAATCAGAGAACCACAAAAAAGTAAGTACCAGAACCTGAATGTTAGGTTGCAGAATATTGCATCTCGGTATGATGATTACAAAGATGATGGTAATATTATTGGATATCTGCATGCTTCCGGTCATAATATATGGCAATGTAAATTACGGTGTTTGACAGCACTACGAAATTAAAAATGTAATACATAAAACGTGAAACGTACAGCAGAGTTCGTATAGGTCAGTTTCTGTCAGATGCGTTTCCAATTCACTGTGGGCTAAAGCAAGGAGATGCACTATCACCTTTACTTTTTAACTTTGCTCTAGAGTATGCCATTAGGAAAGTCCAGGATAACAGAGAGGGTTTGGAATTGAACGGGTTACATCAGCTGCTTGTCTATGCGGATGACGTGAATATTTTAGGAGAAAATCCACAAACGATTAGGGAAAACACGGGAATTTTACTGGAAGCAAGTAAAGAGATAGGTATGAAAGTAAATCCCGAAAAGACAAAGTATATGATTATGTCTCGTGACGAGAATATTGTACGAAATGGAAATATAAAAATTGGAAATTTATCTTTTGAAGAGGTGGAGAAGTTCAAATATCTTGGAGCAACAGTAACACATATAAATGATATTCGGGAGGAAATTAAACACAGAATAAATATGGGAAATGCCTGTTATTATTCGGCTGAGAAGCTTTTATCATCCAGTCTGCTATCAAAAAATCTGAAAGTTAGTATTTATAAAACAGTTATATTACCGGTTGTTCTGTATTGTTGTGAAACTTGGATTCTCACTTTGAGAGAGGAACATAGGTTAAGGGTGTTTGAGAATAAGGTGCTTAGGAAAATATTTGGGGCTAAGAGGGATGAAGTTACAGGAGAATGGAGAAAGTTACACAACGCAGAACTACACGTGTTGTATTCTTCACCAGATATAATTAGGAACATTAAATCCAGACGTTTGAGATGGCAGGGCATGTAGTACGTGTGGGCGAATCCAGAAATGCATATGGAGTGTTAGTTGGGAGGCCGGAGGGAAAAAGACCTTTAGGGAGGCCGAGACGTAGATGGGAGGATAATATTAAAATGGATTTGAGGGAGTTGGGATATGATAGAGAATGGATTAATCTTGCTCAGGATAGAGACCAATGGCGGACTTATGTGAGGGCGGCAATGAACCTCCTGGTCCCTTAAAAGCCAGTAAGTAAGGATACATAAAACAATAAAATTACACATTTGGGGCAATTTTCTTTGGTTGAAATTTCTTTTGGATTAATAATTTTGGGCAAATTATCCAATGTTCGACTGTTCCGAGGATGAAGATGCTCCTGGGCGAAAATTCCCTAGATGAATTGGCACCAAACCGCAACAACTGCAATGGATCAGTCACGGACTAAGTAGTTCCCGTAGCATCTCTCAAGTCACATTTCGTGTTATCACTTTAAAAAACTGGCTCTGGACATTACATTGTTCAAGAACGTACTTTCCCATATCCGCTTAGATACGCAGAAAATTGTCAGGCGGCTTTTAGAAAATACGTAGATAAGGCTAAACGGTGACCTCAACATCAATAGCAAATTGCTCATAGTATCTTGTCCCAAGGCTAGAATATCTACTGACAAGAAAGTAATTTACCTATCTCCACATACTTTCAAACACAAACTTCAAGCAAGAGGTTTGTGCTTTACAGCATAAATGACTCAAGTCATACAGTGAGCGATATAGCATAATGATAATGCTATTTTTAAGAACGGGAAACACAACTACGTATTTTGATAAATGGTGGCACGTAATGGGAAAAGTTCCGTTCCATACATTACTTTCGCAACTAATAACACTATTTATATAAATTTGTGTAATATGAATATTATACTACGATCTCACTTGTCAGTCGAAAATACAGATGTCCCGAAATTCCACACATTTAACCTGGCAGAATTAAGGCCATACGGCCTTCTCTAGCACTCAACCAGGAGTAAAACTGAATTACAAAAAACACTACAAATTTACGAAGTACACTACAATTTTACACACAAAACTGAATAAGATAATGATAATATAATGTAAACAACAAGTAGAAATCAGGCATAATATATAACATATAGAAAGAAAGGAAAAAGCCTAATAAAATGTGAACAGGAGGTCAAAATAAAGGAGACATACAGCGTATAAAAAAGACAATTATTGATAATAATAATAATAATAATAATAATAATAATAATAATAGTAATCAAATAATGAAGTACAAAGCATACAATGAATACCGTATTTTAGGTACACACAGCAAGAAAAATTATAATTATATATAGCTAAAGTTATCACATTATAGATATACCATTTTCGGAAATTAAGAAAACAAAAAGATTAAATAATAAGTTAAATATCACTAGAACATAAAAAAAATGTGAATACATGGAAACATGCAATACAACACTTGTCATAATAGTAAGATAGTTTGGCAACTCGTCATAAGATAATTTTCTAACTTGGATTTGAAAGATTTCAATGTTCTGCAGCCCTTGACTTCAGGCGGCAGAGTGACGAGAGGTAGCAACAGTAAAAAGATGAGGAATACAGAGATGATGTGAGGAGTGGAATTTCTAGCGTGTTATCGCGTTGTGAGCGAGTATTAATATTATGATAGTGAGAGAGAGTACGAAAACGAGCGAATAAATAAGAGGGGGATAGTAATGAAGGGTTAAAAAAAAACAACCACAGTAAAAAAACATAAATTTTCAGGAGAAACGAAAAAAAATTATCTGACAGGTGTTATTGACACTTCAAGTATGGAATTCATAACGCCATTTCTTAAAGTATTATAGAAACTTGGGAAAACTGAAGTACATTTACAGTATAACTTAAATTATCTCAAAGAATAAATGTGTAAATGTAGGTACCATGATGGGTTATTTTACGACGCTGTATCAACATCTAGTTTATTTAGCGTCTGAATGATATGAAGGTGATAATGCCGGTGAAATGAGTCCGGGGTCCAGCACCGAAAGTTACCTAGCATTTGCTCGTATTGGGTTGAGGGAAAACCCCGGAAAAAACCTCAACCAGGTAACTTGCCCCGACCGGGATTCGAACCCGGGCCACCTGGTTTCGCGGCCAGACGCGCTGACCGTTACTTAAATGTAGGTACAGTAACTGTGGACAATGGTTGTTTAAAAAAATACTCTGTTGTGGCTGAAGTGTGCGTTTCCTTTAATATTCTCCTTTTTTATTATATTCTGCTTCTTCTCCTTTCGTTACTTACGTTTCTTCCATGAGGTTACTTCTGCACCTAAAGATGACTTCATAACTAATACAATTCACACGCCAGTATTTTTCTCTGAGGTGGCTTTTGCCGCGTACGTAAGAAGCAGTACTGCCAATCTACTACAGTTTAAAATTGTATGGATAAATATTTAAAGATGATTCATACATTCATTCATAGTGTTCTGCCCTAGAGCAGGTCTTTCACTGCAAACTCAGCATTCTCCAGTCTTTCCTATTTTCTGTCTTCCTCTTAGTCTTCGTATATGATCCATATTATCTTAATGTCGTCTATCATCTGACATCCTCTCCTATCCCGAACTCTTCTCCCGTTCACCATTCCTTCCAGTGCATCCTTCAGAAGGCATTTTCTTCTCAACCACAAGGTCATATGAATGAGATATTTGTAAATGCTACCATCGTCCTGGCTGGACAATGACTGTTTTCACAAAAACGTCTTTGAACTATGGTTGTTTTATGAAAACCACAGAAAATTTCCACTCCTATAATAGGCCTATGGTGTTTTTCCCCCCTAACAATTAATTCAGTAGATGGCCGCTACAATACGCTCGACATATGCTTAATATCTCAAATTTGCAATATTTGGACTATGGTTCTTTAAAAAAAAACCTTCAAATTTTGCATAATGTGCTCAATGTAGTGGTCTTCGAGAGTCAGGCACAAGTCAAAAAATGCGATCCAACCAGTTCCAATGCAAACGCTGCAACATGTCCGTCGTCACATGACAGGCGTCAACGAAGCGGACTTTCAGATGTTCCAAGTCCCGGACTTTTTCCTGGTAGGCTTGATCCCAGAGGTAAAAATCAAGAGGTGTGAAATCTGGTGAGCGGAATGGCCATATTGAGTACAATATGTGGCATTTTTATTTTGAACTGACATTTATATGTATGGAGAATTTTAAGACGCCCTGTAGAGTTCGAAGAAGGAGAAAACGTAGGTTGCTGTGTTATTTGCAATGAGGAATACTACTCACAGTATGATATGATTTGACTTTAAAACAAGTCTGGTGACTTTTAAATTATGACAATGCGCTATGTATATCAATAATTGAAGCGTCGGCTGTAATAACGTTATAAGTTACATTTAGTAAAATTTACAGGAGCTGCAAAAATGTGTACACATACAACGTTGTTCTTATAGGATAGCAAACTTTTGAGTGGACAAATTTCACGTACTGCATTGATGGACTGTTGCAAGCCAAAGAGTATAGCAAGATAACATGACATACAACATTATTACACGGGAACACGCCGAATGAAAATTTTGTAACTTACAACGTTGTTTCAGCCGACGCTTCAATTCATGAAGTGTTTATCTATTTCAGGCAGTATTTTTATGTTTAAAGGAGGAAAGTAATACCTTAAATTTGATGTTGATATGAATGCTTAGTCACTTTCCAGTTTACTACTTTTTGTCGTAACGTGTAAACGTTCTTTAAAGTTTCTTCCCCTATGTCTATGAAAACATTGGAAATTGCACTCGTTAAACATATAAATAAAAACTGATCAAATTCTCACATGGTTCTGAAAATTGTATACACCCATTACATCAAGTAGGTCTATACTGTAGCCTATGTATAAGCCTATACAGTGTGTAACAGAAAATGTGGGTAAAACTTCAAGTATAGGTTCCCCATAGGTATAAAAATGGTTGTATCAACATGGGTCCGGAAATAATTGGTTTCTGAGTGGGGCTTACAAGTATGATCGATCATACTGCACTCTAGTACGTTATGATGCATTATGTTTACATTTCCTTAGATGAACTGTAGAAAATGTCGACTTCCTGCCTGAATACAGGCTGCAGCTCGTCGTCTCATCGAGATCCGAACATGCTTGGCCTCCACGCTCACCAGATCTCAATCCACTGCACTTCTTTATCTGCTGTATTCTACTGCTGTGGATAATGAAGGAACTCTCCGTCAGCGAATTCTGCAAGGCTGTCAGACAAAAATTATGCCAGGAATTTGGGAGCATGTTCGGATCTCGATGAGATGACGAACTGCAACCTGCATTCAAGCAGGAAGTGAACTTTTTGAACAGTTCATCTAAGGAAATGTAAACAGTATGCATCAAAATAATTCCAGCACACAAACGTAATGAAGTGCACTATGATCATATTTGCAAAACCTACACAGAACCCGAGCATTTCCGGATCCATGTTGGCATAACCATTAATTTTTCTTTTATACAACAAGGAATCTATACTGAAGTTTTGCTCACTTTTTTGTTACACCCTGTATATAATTTTCTAACTAATTTTCTGACTTCCCCATACAATCAATAAAACAGAAGCAAACATATGTGTTTTTAGTCTGTCACTGTATATATGATCAGAAATAGGCTTTCAAATATTACACCGTGTCCTGGAACTTAACATTTCCAACATTTTGGAACTACACTGGTAAAAAAAATTAAGGATTATTGCGTTATCTACCAGACACTTACTTACAATCGTCTCTGGTGAACTGAATTAACTGAATCTATTAATAAAGAAAGTGAAGTTCAGGTTTAATGATTTTAAAAGCAATAAAAGACAATTTACAGTTCACTTCACAATTTCTAGAAGGAACATAAACAAACTACAAAAAGTAAAGGGTTAATAAGGTGTAAGATGTCCTGCCATTGCTAGGATAGTCCCAACCCTATCAGGCGTGGACATTATTAAAACATCGAGGTCTTCTTGAGGAATGTTTTGCCACTCTAATATTCTGTTTCAAATGTATTAGTTTGTTTCCCGATCCTATTAGACATTTACCGATAACTGTCTACAATTTTCGCAATAATTGGTTTTTATTCTATCACTCTTGAGTGAACAAGTTATCATAATTTGCATGTGCGTCACAAGATAGTCATATCATACCCCCAATTGCGTTTTCTGGTCTGCAAAGGGAAATCATTTTTGTCCATTCCTCTCCCACAGAATGCTAGACAAATGAATAATTAGTTGATGACGCATTATAATTCAATCAATCTATAGACCTACACAAGCCGAGTTTAACAAACTACTGTGTTTCCATTACAATAAAACTGATGAATCAGTAAGAAGTCATAGCACAGATGAACATGAAACGAAATATTACTGAAGTTGATATGAAAACAATCTGTTATTTTTAAATAGCTGTTTCTCGGAAATCATTGAGAATAAAGACTGATCCAAAATAAACCGGGAACGAGAACCAGAACGAAAACGGAAAGCGCAGGACGTGAATGTGAAGATTTTTGATTCACAATAAACCGAGAACGGAAATAGCCATGCATATGCATATCAATAACGATACGTAAATTTGATATTAGACATTCTGATGTTATTTGTGTATAATTAACCATTGGCGTTCTCTCATCAGTACAAGCCAGAAAACATAAATACAGGTCAACCAACTTGAAAATTATTTATGACACAAAATATTTAAGAATTCAATTCGCGTGGTAATATGGTCATATATGCACGTAGAATATATTGAAAGTGATTCTAATAAAATTACGAATTAGAAATGTAGTGCTTTCCAGGCTTTCCGTGTAATATTAGTGACATGTTCCTCCCAACACAGTTTGTTACTTAAATATATGCCTAGATATTTACAAGTGTTCACTTGTGGCACCGGTGTACCATTCAGCTGATATTTAAGACAAATTTCTTTATGCGTTCTATAGAAGCATATTGACATACTTTTGCTAACACAGATTTTAATTTTATTTTCTGTCATCCAGGTTTCAATAAAGTTAAGATCGTTTCGCAAGGCGGTGATTTCGGATTGATCACTAATTTGTCCATATATTATACAGTCGTCCACGAAGAAGTGGTATGTATATGTGCAATAGAGGTGCAAGAACCGACTCTTGACGAACTCCTGAAGTTACATTTCTGTTGTTCTCTGTCTCTCTGGCTCCTTTTCTTTTCCCAGGAAATCATAGCGGCAAGCAGGCATTCGGAAGTTAACATTTCACTTCATCACAATTCATCCAGAGTAAAAATTGAATAACTGAGCGGGAAAACGTTGCAAACGCTAAATTGAAATTTTACAGAAACAGAAAAAGAAATGCTTGATGCTCAGTCCACACTGTAACATTTTCTCGCAACCTCCTAGGTCCTACAGTCTAAATTGAAGGTTCTACTTTCATTTTCATCCATTAGAGTTCCATAACTTATAAAACAGAATACGTGCGACATGATTACATTAAAGCAATGCAAGAGGAAATTAAATAGCTAGTTTATTCGTATAAAATTGAAAAAAAAATTGAACTACAAAAATAAAAGAAGAAGCAATGCATCCACCACATTAATGAAAGCTACGCCCTTGGGTATAAAGTTAAATACATTACATTACAAAGATATCTGTGTGTGCACTTAATAAGAGGACGAATTTCATACTTGTAATAAAGTTCGCAGGCAATTAGTTCCCCATATGCTACTTGAAATAGCCGATATTTAATTAGCAGCACTATACACAATGTAGAAAATTTGCCATTTAAATGGTTTATTCGTTTCTCTTATGTAGTATTCACAATTTTATATTAAATCTTATATACTGTACGTAAAATTTGATTACCGCTTTTGACCTAAATTTAGTGCTAATGCACTAAATTATACTATTGCAATAGAAATAGGACATATATAGTTTCCACAATAAGCACATAGAGTTATCAAAGAAACCTTGAATATTTTCATTTTAAACATTCTTTATCAAATTTTTGCTACAAAAGTTTACATAGCTCACTCACGGACACAGGTATCGTGATTACGAGGGTAATTCCAGAATTTTTTTCAACTTAAGGATATATTATATATGCCTATAGGTGCTGCTTGTCACCACACTTCAGCTAGACATCTAAGATCATACATAGCTCGAAACCCGGCATTCAAGTAAGTAGCTCTTCTTTTTATGCACAACCTTCTTTCATTTTAGACTCTATTAAAATGCGCTTGTAAACGGCATTATACATCAGAATTGATGTTACCTTCGTTATCTTACTATTACCTATTTACTTACTTATTTATAATGGATTAGTCAAGGCCATAAGGTCTTCTCTTATAGGCTACTCCACAGGCCACAAACATCACAAGCAGTGAAATTTAACTGAAAGTGAATAGAACTATACAAAATGAAAGTACTGTGATACCATACTAGGAAAAAGTAAAATACAGATCTAGGGATTGGAATATAGCTAACACAAGTAGCTCAATTAATACAAATACGTAGTTAAGAGGGAAAACTTAAAGAAGAATACAACAAATGGAATGTAATATAATAATACTTAAAACCTACAAATGGCTCTTCGAGAACGCATCAACTCTCTATCAACTGAGCTACCCAGGAACTTTACCCGACATAGTCTTAATTTTTCCCATTAATTCCACATAACTCGGGTGGGCTGACAAGACGCCAGAAATCCACATCGAGTGCACACAAACTCTGTGTGATTTTGAAATTGTGGTTTTCTGCTAACGTACCTATAGTAACGTATATACAGACGTGCACAATTTATTAGACCTAATTAATTATATGGGCAACAAAGCTGTATTTATCGGCACAAATAAGGAACAAAAATATATTTTGCACAAAAATAATGAACATAAAATTGATATGGAGGTTACTAATATTTTTGAACATTTCCTTATTCTTTATTAACACGTTGATTATGTCAGGGATGCTGAAAACTGAAGTTTGCTGAATATCAGCATCATTTTGCCAGATATCAGACAGTGCTTAAATGAGTCCATATTTTGTTGTAAGCCTTTTTGTTCACTTTCTTCTTCGTATAGATCACAGATTTTCATTTTCGTTCGTGTTCGGTCTTCTTGCAGGTCATGGGAGAACAGGCTGATGAATATCTTCTGCAGTATATAATTAACACATCAGTAGTACCAACACAGCCAGATAAAATATACTTAACCATTGGAAAAATATACCAGAAGATATAAACAATCATATTTACAACAATAGAGACTGTAAATTATACTGATAGTTGATATGACGAGTTATATTATGTTTCCAAGAAAAACCTTTTAGTCTAATAATTTGTTCACGTCTGTACTATGGAAACTTAGCTTTCAGGTAAAGCTCCCTGTGATACAAACTTGAATAATTCAAGGGTAAAATTATTCTGGGCCGGCTATCCATCACGGGATCTTTATCTGAACGCAACAACGCTCTAGAAAATAACATAATTATGCTTTCTCATACGTTTTGCTCAGTAATTAAATATAAATTTAGTTTACTAAAACATATTTCTCTTAGACTACTGACTATATAATTGCGAGGTATAGTGTTTCAGAAATCGACTATAATAACATTACCAATAGACTATGTTAATAGTTAATAACTGTGACATGAGAATATTAATATAAATGTTACACAATAAAATATATAAAGCATTACTTCCGATACACATTGCAATTACTTGAAAACAATATCACAAATGAAGGGCATTGTTAATATATAAGGTAATTCAAAAGTCACTTAAAATTTTGAAGGGTTGCAAACATTATAATATCTTAGCTAGAGTCCACGGCAATTCGGAAGGAGGGTTGTCTGCTAGCGTTTGCGTCGAGAGAGACAGATAGAGCGAGCAAGGCAGCGTACAACATTGCCTCATCGTACTTCACGCACGTGCAATGCAAATAGCGCAGGAGAGAATTTAAATTATCAAAAGACAATAATGACCTTAGCCGTTGATTACTGTAAGCATGACACCATACAAACCCTCTTTCCTTCACTAACAATATTCATTGCACGTTTCTCAATCCCACACCACATGCTTCTGCAGTCGTTTCTTGCACGTTGGCAACGTTGCTGCCAGCATCAAGATGGCCGGCAGCGTTCTGCTCGTTAACGTTTTTATAATAATTATACACCTTAAACACTATTTTCCGCGCCTGCTTGTGTAATACTTGTGTTTTTACAGTCTCTTCTTCCATTTATTTACCTTACATACACACAGTAAATGTTAGTTTTACTTATTCAATGTATTCAAACACTCGCACGTGAACAAACGAACTCAGGAAGTGCTTGTTATAGACTGATTCTGATTGATTCTCCTGTTCAAGCTTGTGACGTCACATGCCATACAGGATACGGCGCATCTAGTGGCCACCCGCCTTCCGAATTGCCGTCTAGTCTAGTAGAAATAAAAACGTCACCGTGTTGGGAAAACAAAAGAGTTTGGTACAAAGAAACAAAGAAAAAAATATATATAAACAAATAAAAAACCTGAGAGCAGTGGTTATTTCTAACATAAAAAAGACTTGCCCGAATTATTATGCATTCCGAATTAGCGGTATTTCACTGTATCTTACTCTTTTTTACAGATTACGATGTTGAGGAAAACAGTGGTAATCACGTTGCTGGCGGTTCTCGTATTTCAGGTAAGCTGTGTTTCTGAAATTTTTATAATGTATGTTTAAAACATATCTGTACTGACATATTTAAAATTACATTATAGTTGTTCCTTCTTTCGCGTCCCAACTCCATAGCAATCATGTTATCATTTATGTCCAAGATCTTAATTATAGTAATATACTGCAACAAGAATTTTAAGAGCAACTACTGCTGTGGCATCTTATGTTTCAGTTTGTTTGAAGCTTTATTTGTGGCCAGTTAAAATAAAATTATATAAACTAGGAACTGGATTTAGAACAGAGAAATCACATAGTTCAAAATTACTTTACCACTATCGCAAAAAACCACTTCATTAGTGTTTCTTGTTCGGTTTTTCAGCCTTGCATATTTGGTCAATATGTAACATCAGAACAAATGAATGCGCTACATTTCTACACGCCATTCGTTATCTTGTGAAACCAAATACACGCATACGCCGTAGCTTATAGTTTAGTCCGAGAGTCAAATTAATACCCAGGCTGAAGTATTTGTGTTGTTTATATATTTTTCGCACGCATCAATATTTGTAATGCCAAGCCGTGCTGTCATAATTGCGTTTCAAAGGTAATTCCTGGTCACCGACATCAACACACTGATTTCTACCGCCACCTTTCACAGTGAATACATTTTAAGCTTCTTTTAATTAAAATTGAAATTAAAATATCTAACCTATTTTGTCGTCATCAATCAACTCCTGATACAATATTGATTTTTACTCCACAACGAGTAGATATGAGAACGTCAATTACGATTGCTAAAGAATCATGTGATTGGTGCAGCATCTGAGAAGGCTTAATTAATAAATGAACTTTTATCTTATTTCTTCAAAAGAAAGCGCCCTCTTCGACACCGCTTGGGTATGAAATGGACGAAATCTTATGGTGGGGATTAGTTTGCTAGCTAGCTGCTAGTAGAAGCATAGCGAGGGAATGAAGCTTTCCAATCCACTTTCTTCTTCCCCTCACGCGCAATTAGGTTTCTTGAAATAACGAATGGTGTGTTATACAGATATTGCTCTTTCATTCTTTTCTCCGTCATTTCATTACAGTTACAAGAGCAGAACGACTGCACTTTAAAATCAATAATTACTTTAGTTTTTAGAATAATGTGATACTAATTCCACAAATAATTCCTAGAAACAAAGCGGTACTATTATTTCGGCAAAAACATTATTTCCATGAGCTCCATAATTTCTGCCATTATTAATGTAGATCAATATTGTTAATTTATTTGTAGTTCTTTCTCTGTGTTTTACCAGTATTTGTATTTCTGGTAGTGTGGAAGACTAGTCCTACTGGTCTTAATTCCGCCAGAATAAATAAATAGACAAATAATAATAATAATAATAATAATAATAATAATAATAATAATAATAATAATCACTAGCTTTGGACTTAATTGTCCTGAATACTCCAATATGAGTTTTAACAAGTCTGTCGTATATTTTTTTAACAGTTCGTCACCAATTTGTACAGTCAACTCCGGATATGATGAACCTCTGCAGACTTGCATATTTCGTTCACTTTATCCGAGGTTCACTAAATCCGAAGTGTCTCTGCCCTAACCTTAAATGACAGGAATTAATGAAATTGTGAACAAGAAAATAAAATAATATACAGTAATTAAAATATTTCATTTTTGTGGAATGGATTATACTCTACACTGCTACTCATAGTTGACCTATGTCCTCTTGCGAAAGGCCACGTTTAACGTCACTTATAATACTTGCCTTATCTTCCAAAGAAAACACTTTACGCTTCAATATTTTTATAGAGTACATTCACTGTTCGAACACTAGAAACAGACTGATAAAGTACAAATGACAAACGCTGCTATGGTGTGACTACGTACTCAGCCTTGGAATTTTCTGGGTCACTTAATGGAAACTGGGAGGGGATTGATGGAGTTTGAAAGCCATTGGAATCTTACTTTCATTTATGCTCTGGACATAATGTCCGTCCCCTTTTAGTAAAAGAAGGCAATTTCATTTCCCGTTGTTTCGATGCTATCCGTCATAAGGGAAATGCTTCTGAGAACATAAGTCAATCCTTTGAGGTCAAGGATGAGAAATAACAGTAGATAGTGTGCTTGAGAAGGAATGGCAACCCTTCGACAGTGAAGTGAGGCAAGTTGCCATGTGTTGTCCGAGTTTACAGTAGGCCTACAGGTATAGCTCATTGTCTAGAAATCACTAATCCTACCTGTGTCCTGTGTCTAAAGGAGAAAAAACTTAGAATATTGTTCTCAACACATTCTTTCAATTTTGTACAAGAAGATCTGACTTCAAATAAGATTTTTTCAGGATACGATCCTTGAAACTTCAATTTTTAAGGTTCACGATAACCGAAGCGAGGGTTCACTATAGGCCTAAACGAAATATTACTGGACCAACGATTCAGGTTCACTATAGCAGAATGTTCACTATAACCGTGTTCATTATATCCAAAGTTGACTGTATAATTTATATTTAAATGCTTATCATGCACAATGTCTCGAGACTTCTGTGTTATACCAACTAATTACTTATCTTTGTTTCAGCTTCACAGCTACACCCGTGCTAACGATGGTGAGTACAGTCAGCTATTTCCAACATTCATAGTTTCTGTTTTCATCCAATGTAATTTTATTTCGTACACAGTATTATATGTTTACCTATGTACATAAAAACTAATATTAGGATGCAGGTATATAAGTATAAAAATAGTTCGTTTCAAAAAGTTTACTGAATATTCAGAGCAGGTATCTCTAGGGCAATCTTGTGTTACAACCAAAAGGGAGAACACTGGGACAATCCGTGAAGCGACGGCAAGAAAACTTTTGTAGACATTAACAGTTAGTTCTATTAGGGCTAGGCCTCTATAACCTATCAAGAAGGTGGTGGTGGTGGTGGTGGTGGTGGTGGTGGTGGTGGTGGTGGTGGTGGTGGTGGTGGTGGGGTGGTGGTGGGGTTGTGATGATGATGATGACGATTATAATGATCAGAAACAAATACATACCTACGTTATTTTCGTAAGAGCTTATACGTATTATACGATTCATATAATTATAATGTATTATTATACTGATATATCCATTCGAACCGGAATTTACGGATAGGTAGATAGTTGATAACCATCCCAACCGGGGTTTAATAATCGGCCTCCTAATCAATTCTAAATGAATATTTATATTTGATTCAATTTTTCTTTAATAGAAACCCTAGTTAGGTAGGCTATCATTGAGAAAATGGTTGGAAATGCAACAGACGATTTAGGCTACAAGACAAATTACATTTTATAAAGAATATAAGTGATGATTAATTATGCTAATCGATGACTTCAGTGCAGTGGAGGATATAATGTCCAGAGTGCTGTAAGGAACGTTTAATTTTCGGAAGACTTCTAAGGACTCCCGTGGGATTGTACTTCTGGCCCCAATCATAATTCCTATAACGTCCCATGCCTTGATGTTATATTTGGTCCACAAATCGCCGCAGCATGGCAGATAAATTGCCCGTTTTTCTTTGCAGACTTCTCTACGTTGTTCCTCGCTGTTCTCAAAACGGTCTGTGGGATCGAGAATGAGTCTACAATTTTTTTTTCGGTCTATAATAATGATATATGCTCTTCGAGTTGAACCGCCCGCAGAAAGGCACCCAATTTCCTCGTACACCTTTATACTTATCAGCCCGGCGAAGTTCATTGGCAATCACGGAGCGAATTTTTTTATGACTGTCAATTCTCAGTAATTCTCCCTTCCGGCAAAAACCCAGTACATGGGCTAAGGTTCCTTGCTCATCGCATCTTCTGCAATGGGCAGTACCAAGGCTTCTGTCTGGGAGGGTTCTGACTGGAATAACGTTGCAGCTCATTTTGATCGCTTCAGTCCATTGGCTTTTATTTCGCCTTATATTTCCGTAAAAAATTTACGTTCAGTGCATATAACGATGCATTATAATCTGAATTTTAGTAATAAATACTCGTATATTTTGTATTATATTTCCTTAGAAACCCGTTTTTGTTACTCCACGTTCCCATGAAACCTATGCACTGAATAAGGCTTTATAAATGGATTGAATTCAATTTATTGACCTTGTTTATTCATAACAACCTAAATTTATTATCAAGTTCAACTAGGCTATGCATTAATCTAACATGGTTAGCATAATAATTATACTTGCTTTAGTTGAACTTTCAGAGTCGCTTATTGGTGTCTGCCTCAAAAAGTGTAATACAGACAAGTCATATATTAAGGACGATCAATTCTCGATTTCTCGTGAAGAAAAATAATCGCTGTCGTTGTATAAGGAACTTCTTGTTTCAATGGTGACTATATTAAAACATACGTGACGTCTTTATTCCCTACTTCGTTAATTTGTCCAAATTTGAAATATTTTGAAACGGAAGTTTTTTAAAAAAAATTTATAAAATTATTCATGATATATAATATTAACAAATGTATTTTTTTACCTTTTATTTCTGTCGAATATATTCATGTTTTATTGAATATCACTGGCTTCTGTCGGATTGTAAATTTATATTAAATGCTTATTTTTCTCTCTTTTTCTCTTTCTTCTTTTTTTGCTCATATGTGTTATTCATTGGTTTGAATTAAGTAACTTACTGTATTTAGTAAACTGTCCTTGTAAATTGTATGTTATATTATTGGCTATGACCATACCGTACACGAGCCTGGCTCTTACGGTAGTGGCTAGAAACATTTTTGTTTTATAAATTTTATTTGTAATGAATGAATGAATAAATGAATAAATGAATGAATGAATAAATAAATAAATAAATAGATAAATAAATAGATAAATAAATAAATAAATAAATAAATCACAATAGCCCTGCCAAGACTCTGGAATTCGCTACCTGCTAGCATCAGGGACTGTCGAAATAAAATTGAATTCAAACGAAAACTTACTAGGCACTTGGTCAGTAATTGATTACTTGTAAATAGTTTCTTTAATCTATGACAAAATATTTCAATATTCAGTAATTTCATCACTATACAATTTTGTTATTCTAGATTTAATTTGTAATTCAGTAAATATAAAATATTCTTTGTTTCTCTATGATAAATTATCTAGCTCTAATTATTCAGGTAATCTTTTCGTACTTTGATTTTATTGTAATTGTAAATTTAATACTAACTGTAATATTATTTGTAATTGTAATTGTAAATTTAATACTAATTGTAATTTTATTGTTGATATTCTAGTTGGAATCTCCTGGTAGAGGGGCAGAGAAGGCCTGACGGCCTTATCTCTACCAGGTTAAATAAATAAATACTAATACTAATACTAATACTAAATAAATAAATAGATAAATAAATAAATAAATAAATGAATAAGATCTTCACTTTCCTACCAGTACTGTGTCGAAAAAGACAAATTAAAAGTTATATAGCAAGAGCAGACCGGACTCAACCGTAGAGCGTCATTTGCGACAGTGTCATCTCTGACAATGGTCATTATGTGTGACATTTCCGACAGTCTCATGTAACTGCAGGTGGTTTTTTCAATAAAAAAAATTTATCCACATCATTTGCGACAGTAGAAGATTCTTGAGAACTCGCAACATTTCCCTCACACTTTTTCTGGGCTTGGGACTAGCTACCCTCCTTGAAGTAGGCGAGGTAGACGGTTTAAAAAGCTACATAAATAACAATGTTTTCATAGTCCCAGTTTGTGCAGATGTGCAACTGTTTTCAGGAAGCCTTTTTCTATATTGTCTGTCTGAATCATATTTTCTAAAAGCCGTACATAAAACTTCGTAAATTTTAATATATTTCGTTTTTCTATTTTTCTCCCTGACATTAAAGACATGTCTGTCACATTAGAAATTGTTGTATTCGACTTTTTTCAGATTAGTAATGAAAACGAACTTTGTGATGTGGTCTTCTTGAAAGGTGTGCGATTAAATCCTTCCACTGCACTGTTGGTTCTGTGTCTTCTTTTGTAACAGTTCCACATACTGATGAGTATTAGTGTTATTTATTAATAGTTCAAAAGTTCATAAACTTAATAATTAAAACTGATGCACAAATTTCCCGCGCCGTGGCGTTGTGGTCTAAGGAATCCTGCCGGAATGCGGGCAGGTTCTAGTCCTCATGGGAGAAGAAATTTTCTCATGAAATTTCAGTCAGGGTAGGGACAGTGCCCACCTAGCATCGTGATGCACTTGGGAAGCTACGATAGGTAGCGATATCCGGTTGCGAATGCCAGCTATAACGCTTGGGAGGATCATCGTGCTAAACACAATATACCTCCATTCTGATTGGATGATCGTCCACCTCTCCTTCGGCATGTGGACGTGAGGCCAGCAGCCGGCTGGTTGGTCTGGGCCCTTCACGGGCTGTAGCACCACAGATTATTATATGTACAAATAGTGATTATACACAATAAATATACAATTTAATAACACATTTTCTATCATATAACTATTCAATTTATCTTGGCTTAACTTACACTTACTCCTGGTTTTAGTGTAAGTTTCCAACCTACCGCATTTATTTTAAACATTCAAACTTCTTTACATGATAAGTTTGATATTCTATTTAACTCTATAATAAACAAGTGTATATAAATCGTCCCTGCTGCTATATTCATCCAATTATCTTTTACAACAGATATATTTATATTTACATTTCAGTTCCTCGTTTACATGATACTTCACTATGTCTTGTAATAAATATCGCATTGAGGTTAGCAGATGTTGACAATACCAATAAATGAACAAACTGAATAGATGAATCGGTACATTCTATGCGTATAAACATACTGATGGGTATTTTGTCATTTTCAAGGCACTTATTCAAAAAGTAGTCGTTGAATTCTGTTACTTTCTGGTCGCTAGGTGAATCTTCCAGCCCCTTTCAACGTCTTCAGTTTGCGAGAACACCAATCATGCACACATATGGATGTGAAGTCGAAACGCTTGGTCCACGTTGTAAGATTGAACTAACCCAAAAGTTGAACCCTACGCCAAATGCAAGACACAGAAAAAGGAGTATACAGTTAAATTATGGGTCTGTCGAAAATGACGTCCTTGTTTATCAAATTCTCGAGGGGAATATTAGCAGTCAGGAATGACACACTCTCGCAAATGTCGCGGACTCGACTCAACTTATCACGAAACAGAAATAAATAAATATAATAATAATAAATAATAGTAATACAATTATTATTACCAACGTTATCATCACCATCATCACTATGAAATATGTTCTTTCACATTCATGTTCACATTATTAAGAGGTAACTGTCGTTAAGCTGTCAGAAGCAGCACGATTCTGTGGTCATGTGATTAGCAAAACGTAAGCTCTCCTCTTAGGCACAGCGGTTTTGCATGCAGAAGAATCTGACTCAAATCTAAAGTTTTACATTGTAGAGGCTCCTGCTCTACCCGAAATGGAAGGAATAGCTGCTAATATAACCGCAGCCCTCTCTGCCATCGACAAAGTGGAAGAAGGAGTGGCTAATTTGACCTCAATCATACAGGAATTACGGGATGAAGCAGAGGAAGTACAGAAGAAACAGGAAGGTAAGCACGCCAATGGGTCCAAATCGTGGTAGCATTGCATTGTCCGTTTTTAGAACAAAAAGCTATCTGTGACTTTAGATTAGATTGACATTATTACCAAACAAGTGACTTTTTTAATTTCGTGTCACAAAACAGAGTCAGTCAATAATGTGTCTGAAATCCTACCACACACAACAGAACTGCTTCAACCCCTAGAACTATGATGCTGAAATTATAAAATGCTCTAAAGCACATTACCACCACCATCAGTTCAAACACATCACCGAGTGCATTAATGATCATATAGCAATGAATCTGTCGCTCAAGGGTGCACTTTTCATGATACAGCGTTCATAATATGAAGTAACGTCATCAACAATTAAGAACTGCTGAAGCCAAATAGCTTTAATCCCACCTCAGAAGAGTTCGTTGACTGGTGACAATGCTGAAGGAAAGCTCGGAATTGCAATGAAAGACTTTGAAATCTGTTTCCCATTGAACATCATTTAATAGTGGAGGAACTCTCATCTAAAGAAAATCGATTATCTACCTCCGAAGAAATTAGCAATGAAAACGTGTCGGAGACTGCCTAGAATTGAAGATCACGGTACAAAAACCGGTCAAGCCCAAAAATAAAAATTTTACGGGAAATAAAAAAACTTTCCACGAAAATTGAATATGCATTAATTTTAAACTGATTTTTTACACGATAATTTAGAAAATTAGTTTTTTATGTAGTTACCAATATTCTTGTTAGTTTTCTTTCGTTCACAGAAATTTTTAAACGATAGACTTAGATATTTTTTGTCCCGATGCAACATATTTCTTTGTCATGTTTGAACTTTATTTATTTCTTGTTTGAAAACAAATAAACAAATCTACGAAACTTCTTCAGTCTTAGGTGAGTTTCCATTGAGTAGTTAATGCATATATATAGTTGTACTATATTTTAGAGCTTAAAGTGATCAGTGCAGCCAATACGAGTAAGTTTATAATAATATTTTTAAACTTCGTTATTTAACGACAGCGCACAGTGAGCAAGCTGGACTTCTATGCATTCTAACGGGTTGTTATGAAACTTTATATAGACATTATAGGTAGCACATATTTTTGTGTACAAACTCTTATTACGTTTATGTAAGAGAAACTATGTCTTCATAGGGTATGGTTTCAGACTAAATTAATAACTTCTATCAGTTCTAACGGATTTCTTTTATGAAAACTCTCACACTGACAACCCGAAGTAATGTGAGTTACAAACAGTATATATTATAATTAGAGACCGGATTTTTATGTAATTACATATTAAATACCTTTCAACCTAACCGGATATAAATAACAAATCTTTGCGAATCTTGTAATTACCATTAATATATTAAAATTTGATACTACGTACTTTTACATATTTACCCCACATTACATATTATGTCTTGATATTACATAAATCTACATATTTAGAGGGGTTTTTTTTTTCAATTTTACTTCTTTAAAAGGAAAAAAAGAAGTTTACAATTTGAAATACACAGATTTAAAAAGCCTTTTTACCTACCCGAGAAAGGATATATTTCGGGACGACAC
Source organism: Periplaneta americana (assembly GCF_040183065.1). Classification (NCBI taxonomy): domain Eukaryota; kingdom Metazoa; phylum Arthropoda; class Insecta; order Blattodea; family Blattidae; genus Periplaneta; species Periplaneta americana. The sequence goes on along the minus strand of NC_091131.1, from coordinate 58,844,892 downwards.
GTAACATCTTTTTTTAGCCACCGGCGTGGCTCAGTCGGTTAAAGCGCTTGCCTGCAGGTCTGAAGTTGCGCTCTGGCGCGGGTTCGATCCCCGCTTGGGCTGATTACCTGGTTGGGTTTTTTTCCGAGGTTTTCCCCAACCATAAGGTGAATGGCAGGTAATCTATGGCGAATCCTCGGCCTCATCTCGCCAAATACCATCTCGGTATCACCAATCTCATCGACGCTAAATAACCTCGTAGTTGATACACCGTTGTTAAATAAGCAACTAAAAAAAAATATCTTTTTTTTTACTAGGTTATTTTACGATGCTTTATTAACAACTTAGAATCTGAATGAGATGAAGGTGATAATGCCGGTGAAATGCGTCCGGGGTCCAGCACTGACAGTTATCCAGCATTTGCTCAATTGGGTTGAGGGAAAGCCCCGGAAAAACCTAAACCAGGTAACTTGCCCCGATCGGGAATCGAACCCGGGCCACCTGGTTTCGCGGCCAGACTCGCTAACCGTTACTTCACAGATGTAGACAATAAGATCTTAGTTCCAGAAAGTAAAAGAGGCACTCACCCCTTACCGCCCACTGTAAGTATGAGTGAAAAAAGGCAACCTTTCTCATACAACTACCTTGTACTGTAAAAATCAAGAAGGGAATAATCTCATACGCATAAGCGGACGACATAGTGGTAGGGTGTAAAGAACTTACAAAGTTACAAGAAACAGTAAACATCATGGTAAAATGGTGCAATAAAAACAAATCTGATATAAATGTGACCAAGACAGAAATAATGATACTCAGAAACGGCGGAAGAACACCAGAAACAGTAGAAATCGTCATGAAGAACAGAAAATTAAAAATTGTACCAGAATACAAATATCTAGGCTTAACAATACAAACCAGCGCAGATATTGATATGAAATATTTTCATGAATTTACATATTTTTGTACATATTCAGCTTGTTTTCCTTACATAAATATGTACATATTTCACACCTTGATATTACATAAAAAAAAGTCCGGTCCCTAATTGTAATATTCTGTAAGCAAATATTGTAGCTAAATATTACTTCATCTTGTAGTAAATAGGGGAGAGTTGGGTAGTCTCGGACATCTGGTAATATCGGACAGTGTGTTTCTTTCATCTAGCACCAGATGATAGTACCTGAATGACATGGTTACGTTTCTGTGATGTCGCATAATACCCAACTCTCCCCTAAATCACTGTTTAGAAACCTGACTGTATATATAACATGTTTGTTCGCTTAAAGAACTACCGATCGAGTATATTAGCACGAAAGGATATATAATGTGATTGTTTACTTCCACTTTTTCTTGGAGTGAATGGATAACAGCAAAGATTCCCCAGAAGAATTTAATAGTTTCTAGAATCCTAGATGAAAAATGCTAATCTGAGTTCTATCTTATTTCTAGATGGAAGCATACAAGAATGTGACTTATACAAATTTAACTACTTGTTGGGGAAGACCGTGCAGCAGGCTCAAAATCAGATGAACACTCTAAGATACCCCACCCTGAGCGACGTAGATACCATACTTTACAACATTCGCTACATTCTGAATCCAAGCAATCCTTACGGATATTACTACAAGAAATGATTTATATTCAATAACTGAAACTGTAGTATACAAATTCTGCGAATAAGAATAAACAACTTAAAAACACATTATATGCTTTTCTTCATTTTATATTAGTCATTGCTAAACACTACTGTATTTGTTTTGCGTGTTGATTCAACGTCTTGCTGATCCCACAGCGACGGGAATACTGCAGGATCTTTAAAAAGCTGCAGACTTCATTTAATTTTATTTCAAAACTAAATAATGATTTGAAAATTTTTGAGTGCATGTCATCAGTAAACTTGGAAAATGGTAAGCATTTCCAAATATTTTCAATATACCACGTTTCAAAATTGTGGTAACACTTTTATATAATTATTACTAAGTAACTATTAATGAGGAATTAACATGGTCGTTTGATAGCCGAACTTTCCAAGTTTCAAGTTCTAAATTTCGAAATTCGTATTATTTCTGTTGCCATGGGAGACATGATGGAAAATGGCAAGTCCACACCATAAAATCGTTTTTTTGTTGAGCAGCTTGCGAAAGCAAATACAGTAACAATGGCACAAAAGTTGTTTCACAGATATTTCCGAATCAACAACTTACCGTATCGTTGGGTTGACGTGTTACCTGGGCTGATTTAGCTTATTACCATTGGCCTCCCAGGTTACCAGACTTGACACTATGTGACTTCTTTCTTTTGGGGTATGTGAAGGATAAAGTTTATGTGCCACCTCTACCCCGAGATCCTGAAGAAGAAAGACATCGGATCATTCCTGCGATTTCGTCGTCTCATCGAGATCCGAACACGCTTGACCTCTGCAAGGCAGTCAGACAAAAATTACGCCAGGAATTCGAGAGCATGTTCGGATTTCGATGACATTATGAGCTGCAACCTGCATTCAGGCTGGAAGTGAACTTTTTGAACATTTCATCTAAGGAAATGTAAACAGAATGCATCGAAATAATTCCAGCAAACAAACGTACTGAAGTGCACTACGATCATATTTGTAAACCTCACACAGAACCCGAGCATTTCCGGATCCTTGTTGGCATAACCATTAATTTATCTTTTATAAAATAAGGAATCTATATCTGAAATTTTGCCCACTTCTTTCGTTACATCCTGTATATACTTTTCTAACTAACTTTCTGACTTCTCAATACATTCAGTAAAAGAAAAGCAAACACACGCGGTTTTAGGCTTTCACTGTAAATGTAAACAAATAGACTTTCGAGTATTACACCGTGTCCTGGAACTTAACTTTTCCAACATTTCGGAACTACATTGGTCAAAAAATTAAAGAATATTACGTTATCTACCAGACACTTACTTAAAATCTTGTCTGGTGAACTAAATTAACTGAAGCTATTAATAAAGGAAGTGAATTTCAGGTTTAATAATTTTAAAGGCAATAATAAGAAGACAATTTACAGTTAAATTTATAATTTCTACAAGGAACATAAACAGATTACAAAAAAGTAAAGGGTTAATAAGATGTATGATGTCCTGTCATTGCTAGGACAGTTCCACATCTATCAGGTATGGACATTATTAAACTATCGATCACTTCTTGAGGAAAGTTTTACCACTCTAAAAACATTGTTTCAAATATATTACTTTGTTCCCCGATTCTACTGTATTAGGCATTTACCGGTAACTGTTTACAATTTGCGCAATAATTGGTCTGTATTCTATCACTCTTAAGTGGACAGGTTGTCATAATATGCATGTGCGTCGCATGACCATCACATCATGTCCGCATGTGTGATTTGTGGTCTGCAAAGGAAAATCCCTTTGGTGCATCCCCCTCCCAAGGAATGCTAGACAAATGAATAATTTTTTGATGAAGCATTATAATTCAATCAATCTATAGACCTACACAAGCCGAGTTTAACAAACTACTGTTTTTCCATTACAATAAAACTGATGAATCAGTAAGAAGTCATAGCACAGATGAACATGAAACGAAAAACCACTGAAGTTAAAATGCAAATAATCTGTTATTTTCAAATAGCTGTTTCTCAGAAATCATTGAGAATAAAGACTCATCCAAAATAAACCGGGAACGAGAACCAGAACGAAAACGGAAAGCGCAGGAAGTGAATGTGAAGATTTTTGATTCACAATAAACCGAGAACGGAAATAGGCATGCGTATGCATATCAATAACGATACAAAAGTTGATATTAGGCATTCTGATGTTATTTGTGTATAATTGACCAATGGTGATTTCTCATGAGTACAAGCCAGTAAACATAAATACAGGTTAACCAACTTGAAAATGATTTATGACATAAAACATTTAAAAATTCAATTCGCGAGGTAATATGGTCACATATGCACGTAGAATATATTGAAAGTGATTCTAATAAATTACGAATTAGAAATGTAGTGCTTTCCAGGCTTTCCGTGTAATATTAGTGACTTGTTCCTCCCAACCCAGTTTTTTACTTAAATATATGCCTAGGTATTTACAAGTGTTCACTTGTGGCACCGGTGTACCATTCAGCTGATATTTAAGACAAATTTATTTATGCGTTCTATAGAAGCATATGGACATACTTTTACTAACACAGATTTTAATTTTATTTTCTGTCGTCCAGGTTTCAATAACGTTAAGATCGTTTCGCAAGGCGGTGATATCGGATTGATCACTAATTTTTCTATATATTATACAGTCGGCCACGAAGAAGTGGTATGTATATGTGCAATAGAGGTGCAAGAACAGACTCTTGAGGAACTCCTGAAGGTACATTTCTGCTGTTCTCTGTCTCCTTTTCGTTCCCCAGCAACTCATAGCGGCAAGCAGGCATTCGGAAGTTAACATTTCACTTCATCACAATTCATCCAGATTTAAAATTGAATAACTGAGCGGGAAAACGTTGCAAACGCCAAATTGAAATTTTATAGAAACAGAAAAAGAAATGCTTGATGCCCAGTCCTCACTGTAACATTTTCTCACAACCTCCTGAGTCCTACAGTCTAAATTGAAGGTTCTACTTTCATTTTCATCCAAAAGAGTTCAATAACATATAAAACAGAATTCGTGCGACATGTTTACATTAAAACAATCCAAGAGGAAATTGAATAGCTAGTTTATTCGCATACAATTGAAAGAAAAACTGAACTTCAAAAATAAAAGAAGAAGCAATGCATGCACCACATTAATGGAAGCTACGCCCTTGCGTATAAAGTTAAATACATTACATTAAAAAGATATCTGTGTGTGCACTAAATAAGAGGACGAATTTCATACTTGTAATAAAGATCGCAGGCAATTAGTTCCCCATATTCTACTTGAAATAGCCGATATTTAATTAGCAGCACTATACACAATGTAGAAAATTTGCCATTTAAATGGTTTATTCGTTTCTCTTGTGTAGTATTCACCAATATTATAAAAAATCTCATATACCGTACGTAAAATATGATTATCGCTTTTGACCTACATTTAGTGCTAATGCACTAAATTATACTATTACAATAGAAATAGGACATATAGGTATAGTTTCCACAACAAGCACATAGAGTTATCAAAGAAACCTTGAATATTGTCATTTTAAACATTCTTTATCAAGTTTTTGCTACAAAAGTTTACATAGCACACTCACGCACACAGGTATCGTGATTACGAGGGTAATACCAGAAATTTTTTCAACTTAAGGATATATTATATATGGCTATAGGTGCTGCTTGTCACTACACTTCAGCTAGACATCTAAGATCATACATAGCTCGAAACCCGGCATTCCTGTAAGTAGCTCTTCTTTTTATGCACAACCTTCTTTCATTTTAGATTCGATTAAAATGCGCTTGTAAACGGCATTATACATCAGAATTGATGTTACCTTCGTTATTTTACTATTATCTATTTATTTACTTATTTATACTGGATTAGTCAAGGCCATAAGGTCTTCCCTTATACTCCACAGGTCACAAATACCACAAGCAGTGAAGTTTAACAGAAAGTGAATAGAATAAAATATTAACATATTACAAAATAATTCACACTATACAAAATGAAAGTACTGTAACACCATACTAGGAAAAAGTAAAATACAGTTCTAGGGGTTGGAATACAGTATAGCTAACACAAGTAACTCAATTAGTAGAAATTCGTAGTTAAGAGGGAAAACTTAAAGAAGAATACGACAAATGGAATGTAATATAATAATACTTAAAACTTACAAATGGCTCTTAGAGATCGCATCAACGGTCTATCAACTAAGCTACCCAGGACCGTCACCCGACACCGTCTCAATTTTTCTCTTTATGTCCACATAACTCGAGTGGGCTGACAAGAAGCCAGAAATCCACATCGAGTGCACAAAAACTGTGTGATTTTGAAATTGTGGGTTTCTGCTAACGTACCTATACTAACAGATCTATCGGTTTGAAGCTGGGTACCTCGTTCTAAGAAAGTGCATAGGTAGCAATATAACATGAGGGCATGAGACAGTTACTCTGCCTGCCATAATAAAATTCACTTCAATTAAATTCCCCAATGTAAAAAAAAAAATCAAATTTTGAAAGGTTACAAAAATAATATTTTAGATAGTAGAAATAAAACATCACCGTGTTGGGAAAACAAAAGGATTTGGTACAAACAAACAAACAAACAAACAAACAAACAAACATATATATAAACAAATAAATCAATCAATAAATAAAAAACCCGAGAGCAGTGGTTATTTCTTATGTAAGAAAATACTTTTTTTCTCGTTGTTGGTAACTTTATAGCATCATTTAGATGCTTTATGGTTGTGCTAATAGATGGAGTTACTAGTCAACAATGTGACGCTGAAGCGTGTGTTCAGGTTACTGCCCAGAGCAGTCCTGATGTATTTTTTTTATATTTGTGATGATTGATTAATTAATATTAACCCGGCACACTCACATTCACACAAATTTCCAGACTTAGACACCCAGGGAATTCTTCTTCTTCAAGAAAAATTCACCGAGCGCCCAGCACGGGAATCGAACCCCGGACCTCCTTATCTGGATGCCAGCATGCTGACCAACAGATCACGGAGGCAGTCTAAAAAAAGACCTGCCCGAATTATTATGCATTCCGAATTAGCGGTATTTCACTGTATCTTACTCTTTTTACAGATACAATGTTGAGGAAAACAGTGGGAATCACGTTGCTGGCGGCTCTCGTATTTCAGGTAAGCTGTGTTTCTGAAATTTTTATAATTTATGTTTAAAACCTTATCTGTACTGACATAATAAAAATTACATTATAGTTATTCCTTCTTTCGCGTCCCAATTCCATACCAATCATGTTATCATTTATGTCCAAGATCTTGTTTATACTAATATACTTCAACAAGAATTTTAAGAGCAACTACTTCTGTAGCATCTTATATTTCAGTTTGTTTGAAGCTTTATTTACGGCCAGCTAAAATAAAATTATATAAACTAGGAACTGGATTCAGAACAGAGAAATCGCATAGTTCAAAATTACTTTACCACTATCGCAATAAACCACTTCATTAGTGTTTCTTGTTCGGTTTTTCAGCCTTGCATACTTGGTCAGAATGTTCGCTCAGAACAAATGAATGCGCTACATTTTTACAGGCCATTCGTTACCTTGTGAAACCAAATGCATGCATGCATGCGCCGTAGCTTATAGTTTAGTCCGAGAGTCAAATTAATACCCAGGCTATTTGTGTTCGTTATATATTTTTCGCACGCATGAATATTTGTAATGTCAAGCAATGTTGTCACATTTGCGTTTCAACATCAATATACTGATTTCTACCACCACTTTTCACAGTGAATACATTTTAAGCTACGAGATTACTTCTAATTATTAAAATTGAAATTAAAATTTCTAACCTATTTTATCGTCATAAAACAACTCGTGATACAACATTGATATTTACTCCACGTTGAGTTGATTTGAGAACGTCAATTACGATTGCTAAGGAATCATGTGATTGAAGCGGCATCTGGGAAGGGCTAATGAATAAAGAAACTCTTATCTTATTTCTTCAAAAGAAAGCGCCCTCTTTGACATCGTCTAGGTATGAAATGGACGCCCGGACTATAAGAAACTTATGGTGGGGATTAGTTTGCTAGCTATCTGCAACTGGAATCGTAGCAAGGGAGTGAAGCTTCCCAATCCACTTTCTTCTTCCCCTCACGCGCAAGTTAGCTTCTTGAGATAGCGAATGGCCTGTAATACATATATTGCTCTTTCATTCTTTTCTCCGTCATTTCATTATAGTTACAAGAGCAGAACGACTGCACTTTAAAATCAATAATTACTTTAGTTTTTAGAATAATGTGACACTAATTCCACAAATAATTCCTAGAAACAAAGCGGTACTATTATTTCGGCAAAAACATTATTTCCCTGAGCTCCATAATTTCTGCCATTATTAATGTAGATCAATATTGTTAACTTATTTGTAGTTCTTTCCTTGTGTTTTACCAGTATTTGTATTTCTAGTAGTGTGGAAGAGAAGATCTATTGGTCTTAATTCCGCCAGAATAAATAAATAGACAAATAATAATAATAACAATAATAATAATAATAATAATAATAATAATAATAATAATAATAATAATAATAATAATAATAATAATCACTAGCTTTGGACTTAATTGTGCTGAATACTCCAATCTGCGTTTTAACAAGTCTGTCGTATACTTTTTAACAGTCCATCACCAATTTGTACTGTAATAGCCTATAATTTATGTTTAAATGCTTATAATTCCTTTCGTCTTCATAAAATTGAATGAATGAGGATTACATATTACTGAAATTTACGGAAAAATGTCACTTGATCTCGTAATTGCACAATGTCTCGAGACTTCTGTGTTACACCAACTAATTATTTATCTTTGTTTCAGCTTCACAGCTACACCCGTGCTGACGATGGTGAGTACAGTCAGCTATTTCCAACATTCATAATTTCTGTTTTCATCGAACGTAATTTTATTTCGTACACAGTATTATATGTTTACCTATGTACACAAAAGCTAATACTAGGATACAGGTATATAAGTATAAAAATAGTTCGTTTCAATAAGTTTACTGAATATTCAGAGCAAGTACCTCTAGGACAATCTTGTTTACAACCAAAAGAGAGAACACTGGGACAATCCGTGAAGCGACGGCAAGAAAACTTTTGTAGACATTAACAGTTAGCTCTATTAGGACTAGGTTTCTATAATATATCAAGATGGTGGTGGTGGTGGTGATGATGATGATGATGATGATTATTATTATTGTTATTATGATTATGATTATTATTATTATCATTATGCTTAGAAACAAGCACATACCTACGATATTTTCGTAAGAGCTTATATTATACAATTCATATAATTATAAAGTATTTTATACTGATATATCCATTCGAACCGGAATTTACGGATGAATATCTTCTTTCGCCTTATATTTCCGTAACAAATTTACGTTCAATGCCTATAACGAAGCATTATAAACTGAATTTTAGTAATAAATATATTTTGTATTATATTTCCGTAGCAACTCGTGTCTGTTACTCAAAGTTCCCATGAAACCTACGCACAGAATAGGGCTTTATAAATGAATTCAATTCAATTTACTGGCAATATGGTTAGCATAATAATTATACTTCCTTTAGTTGAACTTTCAGAGTCGCTTATTAGTGTCTGCCTCAAAAAGTGTAATAACAGACAAATCATATATTAAGGACGATCAATTCTCGATTTACCGTGAAGAAAAATAATCGCTGTCGTTGTACAAGGAACTTATTGTTTCAATGGTGACTATATTAAAAATACGTGACGTCTTTATTCCCTACTTCGTTAATCTGTCCAAATTTGAAATATTTTAAAATTGAAGCTTTTAAAAAAGAAATTTATAAAATTATTCATGATACATAATATGAACAATATCTTGCTTTACCTTTTATTTCTGTCGACTATATTCATGTTTTTATTGAATATCTGTGGTTTCTGTCTGATTGCCAATTTATATTAAATGTGTATTTTTCTCTTTCTTCTTTTTCTGCTCTAGTGTGTTATTTATTGGTTTCAATTAAGTTACTTACTGTATTTAGTAAACTGTCCTTGTAAATTTCATGTTATATTATTGGCTAAGACCACACCGTACGGTAGTGGCTAGAAACATTTTTGTTTTATAAATTTAATTTGTACTCACTAGCTAGCTAGTTAAATAAATAAATAAATAGATAAATAAATAGATAAATAAACAGATAAATAAATAGATAAATAAATAAATAAATAAATAAATAAATAAATAAATATCTTCACTTTCCTACCAGTACGGTGTCGAAAAGTACAAATTAAAAGTTATATAGCAAGAGCAGACCGGACTCAACCGGAGAGCGTCATTTGCGACAGTGTCATCTCTCATCTCTGTCAATGGTCATTACGTGTGACATTTCCGACAGTGTCGTGTAACTGCAGGTGGTTTTTTCAATAAAACATTTTTTATCCGCGTCATTTGCGACAGTAGAAGATTCTTAAGAACTCGCAACTTTTCCCTCACACTTTTTCTGGGCTTGGGACTAGCTACCCTCCTTGAAGTAGGCGAGGTAGACGGTTTACAAAGTTACATAAATAAGTAAAATGAAACTGAAAATAATGTTTTCATAGTCCCAGTTTGTGCAGATGTGCAACTGTTTTCAGTAAGCCTTCGCTATATTGCCTGTCTGAATCATATTTTTTAAAAGCCGTACATAAAACTTCGTAAATTTTAATATATCTCGTTTTTATGTTCTTCTCCTTGATATAAAGGACATGTCTGTCACATAAGAAATCGTTGTATTCGATTTTTTTTTCAGATTATTAATGAAAACGAACAAGTTGGGATTTGGTCTTCTTGAAAGGTCTGCGATCAAATCCTTCCACTGCATTGTTGGTTCTGTGTTCTCTTTTGTAACAGTTCCACATACTGATGAGTATTAGTATTATTTATTAATAGTTCAAAAGTACATAAACTTGATAATCGAAAGTGATACATGCATAAATAGTGATTATACACATTAAATATATACAATTTAATAACAAATTTTTTATCATATGACTATTCAATTTATGTTGGTTTAACTTACACTTACTTCTGGTTTTAGTGTAAGTTTCCACCCTATCGCATTTATTTTAAACATTCAAACTTCTTTACTTCCTAAGTTTGAAATTCTCTTTCTTAACTCTATAATAAACAAGTGTCTATAAATCGTCCCTGCTGCTATATTCGTCCACTTATCTTTTACAACAGACATATTTATATTTACATTTTAGTTCCTTGTTTACATGATACTTCACACTATTTCATGTAATCAATATCGCATTGAGGTTAGCAGATGTTGACAATACCAATAAATGAACAAACCGAATAGCTGAATTGGTACATTCTATGGGTATAAACATACTGATGGGTATTTTGTCATTTTCAAGGCACTGATTCAAAAAGTAGTCGTTGAATTCTCTTACTTTCTGGTTGCTAGGTGAATCTTCCATGACATATAACCAGCCCCTTTCAACGTCTTCACGCTGCAAGAACGCCAATGATGCACACATACGGATGTGAAGTCGAATTGCTTGGTCCACGTTGTAAGATTAAACTATACCCAAGTGTTGAGCCTTACGCCAAATGCAAGACACAGAAAGAGGAGTATAAAGATAAATTATGGGTATGTCGCGTGGCTAACGAGAAAGACAGGCTACGGCACGACGTCACATTCTTAGTCATAACATGGCCAATACTAATAATAAATCTGTAGCTGAAATTTTTCTGGTAATTTTCGATTTTCCAAAAATAATTGGTCCTAACATATATAATTAACCGCCCTGAAACCGAAAATCGCTTTTTTGAAATTTTTGTTTGTATGTCTGTCTGTCTGTCTGTCTGTCTGGATGTTTGTTACCTTTTCACGCGATAATGGCTGAACCGATTTATATGAAAACTGGAATATAAATTAAGTTCGTTGTAACTTAGAATTTAGGCTATATGGCATTCAAAATACATTATTTAAAAGGGGGGTTATAAGTGGGCTTGAATTAAATAAATCTAAATATCTCCCTTATTATTTATTTTCGTGAAAAATATTACATAACAAATGTTTATTTAAAAATAATTTCCGATAAGTGTTATTCCATGCAAAATTTTGATAGGACTGATATTTAATGAGATAAATTAGTTTCAAAATTACAATAACATCGCCATCTCAGGCGGTATAATGAAATAAGAAACAAATGACTTCGTCTATAAGGGGCCTTGGACAACAACAACCAAAAGCTATGAAACATACGGTAGCCTACAGAGAATGTTTCTGTATTTGTATGAAGTAATATCGGAAGCTAAATTAATCGATTTGTATAATTAATTATTAATTCACCATTGGAAAGTGTAGTTTCTCTAGATGGGCATAATGCTATAATGTTATTACAGTAACTTCTGAGTGAATCGAGGACAGGTAAGATTAAAATAGCTTCTTATACACAGAAAACTTGATAGGCTTTCGTTTCCTTTATTTCCTAAAGTAATTTTTATGACCAAATGAGTGGTCTTTGGATCAAAATGATCGCATTTTAATTTTTTTAATACAATTTAAATTAAGTAACATAAAAAACGATTTATCCTTCTATCAAACACGAATGTTCCTTGGATCATATGTCCTATTTTAATTATGTAATTACTTTATATTTATTTCTAACGGGTGCAGCGGAGCGCACGGGTACGGCTAGTTGAACAATATAAATGCATGTTTAACATGAGTTTAATATAGCGATTCCATTGTTGCTTTTTTTTTTTTTAGAACTTTGAAGATGTATTTATATTAGGTGATTGTCAAGATGGCCATGATTAGACCATAACAATCACGTGACTCCGATTCGTGACGAAGTCTGTCTTTCTCGTTAGCCATGGTCTGTCGCAAATGATGTACTTGTTGATCAAGTTGTCGAGGAGAATATTAGCACTGTCGGGAATGACACACTGTCTCAAATGTCGCAGACTCGACTCAACTTACCAAAAACAGGAATAAATAATAATAATAATAATAATAATAATAATAATAATAATAATAATAATAATAATAATAAATAAATAATAAAAATTATTATTACCATCGTTATCATCACTACCATCATCACTATGAAATGTGTTCTTTCACATTCGTGTTGAGATTCTTAACAGGTAACTGTCTTTAAGCTCTCAGAAGCAGCACGATTCTGTAGTCATGTGATTAGCAAAACGGAAGCTCTCCTCTTAAGCACAGAGGTTTTGCGTGCGGAAGAATGTGACTCAAATCCTAATAAAGTTTTATATTGCAGAGGCTCCTGCTTTACCCGATTTGGACGCAATACTTGCTAATACAACCGAGGGCCTCTCTCTCGTCAACAACGTGGTCGAGGGAGCGAATAATTTGACCTCCCTCTTCGAGGACCTTCAGAATGCCTTACAGGACGTACAGAAGAAACAGGAAGGTAAGCACGCCAATGGTTCCTAATCATGTTAACATTGCATCGCCCGTTTTTAGAACAAAAAGCTATCTGTGACTTTAGATTAGATTGATATTATTATCAAACAAGTGACTTTTTAAATTTCGTGTCACAAACCAGAGTCAGTCAATAATGTGACAACTGAATTCCTACCGTCTAACTCAACAGGACTGCTTCAACCCCTGAACTAGATGCCGGAATTATAAAGTGTTCTAAAGCACATTACCACCACCATAAGGTCAAACATTTCACCCAGTGCATTAATGATCATGTAGCAATTAATTTGTCGCTCAAGAATGTACTATTCATGATACAGCGTTCATCAAATGAAGTGACGTCGTCGAAAATTAAGAGCTGCTGAAGCCACACAGGTTTAATCCCACCTCAGAAGAGTTCCTTGACTGGTGACAAAACTGAAGGAAAACTCGGAATTGCAATGAAAGACTTTGAAACCTGTTTCCCATTGAACATGATTTAATAGTAGACGAATTCTTATTTAAAGATAATCAGTTATCTACCTTCGAAGAAATTAGCAATGAAAACATACCGGAGACTGCCAGAGTAATTGAAGATGACTGTACAAAAACCGGTCAAGACCAAAAATAAAAATTTTACAGGAAATAAAAAACTTTCCACAAAAAATTGAAAGTGCATTAATTTAAACTGATGGTTTACACGATAATTTAGAAAATTAGTGTTTTTTTTTGGTTACCAATATTCTTGTTAGTTTTCTTTCATTCACAGAAATATTTGAACGGTAGACTTAGATGTTTTTTTTTTTTCCCCGGAAATGCAACATATTTCTTTGTCATCTTTAAACTTTATTTATTTCTTGTTTGAAAACAAATCTACGAAACTTACTTCAGTCTTAGGTGAGTTTCCATTGAGTAGTTAATGCATATATATATATATATATATATATATATATATATATATATATATGCATATATATATATATATATATATATATATATATATATATATATATATATATATACAATTGCACTCTATTTTAAAGCTTAAAGTGATCAGTGCAGCCAATACGAGTAAGATTATAATAATATTTTTATACTTGGTTATTTAACGACAGTAGACAGTGAGCAAGCTGGACAAAATAAATAGACTAACTTCTCTGCATTCTAACGGATTGTTATGAAACTTTATACAGACCTTATAGGTAGCACATATTTTTCTGTACAAACTCTTATTACGTTTATGTAAGAGAAACTATCTCTTCATAGGGTGTGGTTTCAGACTAAATTAATAATTTCTATCAATTCTAACGGATTTCTTTTTATGAAACTATGTATAGGGGTTATACATAGCATATGTTTTTTGTAGAAACTCTGATCACGTTTGTGTAAAAGGAAGTATAAGGGTGAATTTAAATGGCATTAATAACTTTTCTCCTATATAACAAATTTTTATAAAAAAAACTGTGCAGCAGTTATAGGTAGCACATTTTTTTGTCTCATCTACTGTACACGCCACCTGTAATTCTTGTATAAAGTTTCATTAGAGTATATTGAATAGGAGAGAATTTATTTTGTCTAAATGCACCACTATAAAAGGACACATCTTATGAAAACGTACTCATTGTAGATTAAAATATACATTTACGCTATGTGTAAATTTTGTATAACGTTTCATAAAAATCTATTGGCTAGGAGAGAAGTTATTAACATTGATTAAATGCGTCCCCTATAGAGGTGTATTTCCTCACATGGAACCGTAAATATAATTTTGTACAGAAAAAAATATGCTACCTGTAACTTCCGTGCAATGTTTCATAAGAACCTGTTAAATAGGAGAAAACTGACTGTATATACAACAGGTTTGTTCGCTTGAAGAACTACCAATCGAGTACATTAGCACGAAAGGATACGTAATGTGTTTGTTTAATTCCACAATTTCTTGGAGTGAATGGATAATAGCAAAGATTCCCCAGAAGAATTAAATGGTTTCTAGAACCCTAGAAGAAAAATGCTAATCTGAGTTCTATCTTATTTCTAGATGGAAGCATACAAGAATGTGACTTGTACAAATCTAACTACTTGTTGATGAAGACCGTGCAGCAGGCTCAAAATCAGATCAACAGTCTAAGATACCCCGCCCTGAGCAACGTAGATACCATACTTTACAACATTCGCTACATTCTGAATCCAACCAATCCTTACGGATACTACAAGAAATGATTTATATTCAATAACTGAAATTGTAGTATACAAATTCTGCGAATAAGAATAAACAACTTAAAAACACATTATATGCTTTTCTTCATTTTATATTAGTCGTTGCTATACACTACTGTATTTGTTTTGCGTGTTGCTTCAACGTCTTGCTGATCCCACAGCGAGGGCAATACTGCAGGATCTTTAAAACGCTGCAGACTTCATTTAATTTTATTTCAAAACTAAATAATGATTTGAAAATTTTTGAGTGCATGTCATCAGTAAACTTGGAAAATGGTAAGCATTTCCAAATATTTTCAATATACCACGTTTCAAAATTATGGTAACACTTTTATATAATTATTACTAAGTAATTATTAATAAGGAATTAACATGGTCAGTTGATAGCCGAACATTCCAAGTTTTAAGTTCTAAATTTCGATATTCGTATTATTTGTGTTGCCATGGGAGACAAGATGGAAAATTGCAGCTCCACAACATAAAATCGTTTTTTCGTTGAGCAGCTTGCGAAAGCAAATACAGTAACAATGGTACAAAATAACTACTGAAGCTTTCCTGGCGACATGATAATTCGAAATTTTCTCGAGCTTCCAGCCAGGTCATAAGTTGGTGATCCACCGACGTTTCGAGGATGTTCATCTTCCTCATCTTCAGGGTTAAGTGATATCTGAGGGGGGAAAAAAAAAAAAAAAAAAATCGAAAGAGAATTGGGAGGAAAAATTTTAAAAGGTACGCAAAACGCGTCCTTGCAAGGGGTTGGGGGCTGTACAAAACTAAATATGTGAGCTCCAAGCCTGTTGGCCACTAGTCTCACTCCGGGTTACGCTGCTCCACTGAAGGAACTCTAGAAAATTTTGAAGGGGAAGCCGAAATTGGACGTCATCTCTTAGGTACCACATACGCGAGGGGGACTGAGATTTGATCACGTGATCACGGAACGGGAAGAGGAAGAGCTGGCTGGTGTTTGCCGTTAGGATGGCAAGATGCTGTCATCTGTTGTTCGATGACAAATCATGTGAAGGCCGTCGGAAGAAGCGCCGTGAAATCTAAATCTGCAATTTGAGAGGTCCCTGTCCTTTCAATTTGCGACTAATTGAGTGACATCCTATATTTAATAGACAATTTATATGTTCTGAACTAGGCCATACGTCGTTTATAATAAGGGGAATATATATGGGGAAGGGCATATAGGTCCGTGGCCCATTTCTTATAGGGCTCATCCCGACATTTGTCTTACGCCTGAGGAAAACCACGGAATACCTTAGGCAGGATGTGTTGTCTCATATAAGAGACTAGCCAATTTGGCTATTATGTAGGAGGTGATTGTTGTCATGAGCCTTGTTGATTTGTCTCAATTTCGAGACCAGCCATTTGGCTATATGATGGCTCAATTGCGAAGAGGGGGGAGAGATGTAATTGTTATATCTGAGGGTACCTAGCTCCTTAATTTACAGTGCCAGAGGGAGTCAGCCGAGGAGCTGTGAGCCGATTGGCTGTTATTAGTACGGACCGCGGCGAGAACGTTGCCGACGTGTCGTCTTGCTTTGTGCTTTCCGGCTGAATGACCTTGGGTCTCACGGTGGGCTCGGCGGACGAGTTCTCCGCTGATGACGGCCCGTCGTCCGGGCGGTGAGAAATTTAATAGCCGGTGACCATGCCGCGCTTAGTTGGAGACCCGAGTCCCGGTTCAGGTTACCGCGTTCAGCCGCTCTGGCCAGGGTTTCTTTTACTCTTCTATCCCAATAGCCCGCACACTTTACCAGGACCTCGGTGTTATTGAAATTAGCCCTATGGCTTTTTTCAATGCAATTTTCAGCCAATCCGGATTTTTTGGGCTGCATTAATCTGATGCTTCTTTGATGTTCCGAAAGACGCGTCGCTATTGTGCGTCCAGTCTGTCCAATGTAAGCCGCATCACATTCACACGGGATGCGGTAGATCCCTGGTACTCTGAGGCCTAGATCGTCTTTTACTGATCTGACCTTGTTCCTGATTTTTGGCGGAGGTTGTGGATTGTTTTTATTCCATGCTTGTGGAGCAGTCTGCTTATCTTTCCCGACAACTTCCCTGTGAATGGTAGACAGGCTGTGGCTGGTTTTCCCGCTTCTAGTGAGTCCGTGATGTCTTTAGCCAAATATCCATTCTGCTGGAGGGTGAGCTTCAGGTGTTGAAATTCAGTGTCTAATTGCTCCGGGTCCGATATAGAGACTGCTCTATGGGCCAGTGTGTTAAGTATGCCCATCCGTTGCGCTTTGTGATGAAAACTATTCGTGTTCAGGTACAAGTTGGTGTGTGTGGGTTTACGGTATACCGCATGGCCCAGAGATCCGTTGTTATTTCTGGAGATAAGGATGTCCAGAAATGGGAGTTTACCGTTCGTTTCAACCTCCATAGTGAACTGGATCTGGGGTCGTAGACTGTTTATATGCCTGAGAAAATCTGGTAATGTGTCTTGTCCATGAGGCCAGATGACGAACGTATCGTCTACGTATCTGAAGAAATGTGTAGGCTTTAATGGCGCTGTAGCTAGTATTTCATGCTCCAGATGCTCCATATAGTAGTTGGCGATGGCTGGTGAAAGCGGAGAACCCATGGCGACTCCGTCTATCTGTTCTTAGTAGGTGTTGTTCTGTAGAAAATATGTGGAGGTGAGCGTGTGACGGAACAGTTCCGTGATGTCAGGTGGAAATTGATCGGAAAGCAGTAGCATGGCTTCCGAGAGTGGAACCCTGGTGAAGAGGGACACTACATCGAAGCTGACTAGAAGGTCGGACGGTTTCACTTTGATGTTGTCGAGGATCTGTACAAATTGTGTAGAGTTCTTCACATGATGTACGCACCCACCCACCAGTGGTTGCAGCAGGTTGGTGAGATAGCGGGCCAAGCGGTACGTAGGGCTGCCAATCGCATCCACTATAGGCCTTAGCGGTACCTCCGGCTTATGTATCTTGGGTAGACCATATAACCTGGGTGGTATACTGCCTGACGGTGAAACTAACCGCTTACTCTCGGCGCGGAGACAGGATTTCTTGATTAGCTGGTTGGTGCGTCTCTCTACTGAGCTGGTGGGATTTTTCTGGAGAATTTTATAGGCCGGATCGTTCAGCAGTTGATCGATCTTCTCCTGATACTGCGTTGAGGAAAGGATAACTGTGGCGTTTCCCTTATCCGCAGGCAGAACGACTAAGTTGTCGTTCTTCCCAAGCATCTGCAAGGCTCTATTCTCCTCACGGCTGATGTTGGGCTTAGGAATGGTGGCCTTGGTAACAGCCCTGGCAACTTCTCGGCGTATTTCTTCAGCGCTGTCTGGTGGGAGCTGATGGATAGCGCCTTCAATACTGCTAATGATGTCTGCGACCGGAATTTTCTTTGGAGCGGGAGCGAAGTTGAGACCCCTGGCAAGTACTGATGTGGTGGCCTCATCTAGCTGCTGGTCCGTGAGGTTGATTATGATGGTACAAAATTTGTTTCATAGATATTTCTGAATCTATCACCTACTATCTCGTTGGAATGGAGGTGCTACCTCCGCTGATTTAGCTTATTACCATTGTCCTCCCAGGTTACCAGACTTGACACTATGTGACTTCTTTCTTTTGGGGTATGTGAAGAATAAAGTTTATATGCCACCTCTACCCCGAGATCCTGAAGAAAGACATCGGATCATTCCTGCTATTTCGTCGTCTCGTCGAGATCCGAACATGCTTGAACTCTGCAAGGCAGTGAGACAAAAATTACGCCAGGAATTCGAGAGCATGTTCGGATCTCGATGAGATTATGAGCTGCAACGTGCAATCAGGCAGGAAGTGAACTTTTTGAACAGTTCATCTAAGGAAATGTAAACAACGCACCGAAATAATTCCAGCAAACAAACGTACTGAAGTGCACTATGATCATATTTGTAAACCTCACACAGAACCCGAGCATTACCGGATCCTTGTTGGCATAACCGTTAATTTATCCTTTATACAATAAGGAATCTATACCTGAAGTTTTGCCCACTTTTTTCGTACACTCTTTATATAATTTTCTAACTAACTTTCTGACTTCTCAATACATTAAGTAAAACAAAAGCAACCACATGCGTTTTTAGGCTTTCACTGTAATTGTAATCAGAAATAGACTTTCGAGTATTATACCGTGTCCTGGAACTTAACTTTTCCAACATTTCGGAACTACATTGGTCAAAAAATTAAGGAATATTACGTTATCTACAAAACACTTACTTAAAATCTTGTCTGGTGGACTAAAGTAATTGAAGCTATTAATAAAGGAAGTGAATTTCAGGTTTAATAATTTTAAAGGCAATATTAAAAAGAAAATTTACAGTTCACTTCATAATTTCTACAAGGAACATAAACAGACTACAAAAAAGTAAAGGGTTAATAAGATGTACGATGCCCTGCCATTGCTAGGGTCTATCAGATATGGACATTATTAAACTATCGATCTCTTCTTGAGGAAAGTTTTACCACTCTAATAATATTGTTTCAAATATATTACTTTGTTCCCCGATTCTAATGTATTAGGCATTTACCGGTAACTGTTTACAATTTGCGCAATAATTGGTCTGTATTCTATCACTCTAAGTGGACAGGTTGTCATAATTTGCATGTGCGTCACAAGATAATGACATCATGCCCGTACGTGTGATTTGTGGTCTGCAAAGGGAAATCCCTTTGGTGCATCCCCCTCCCATGGAATGCTAGACAAATGAATAATTTTTTGATGACGCATTATAATTCAATCAATCTATAGACCTACACAAGCCGAGTTTAACAAACTACTGTTTTTCCATTACAATAAAACTGATGAATCAGTAAGAAGTCATAGCACAGATGAACATGAAAGGAAAAACCACTGAAGTTGATATGCAAATAATCTGTTATTTTCAAATAGCTGTTTCTCGGAAATCATTGAGAATAAAGACTGATCCAAAATAAACCGGGAACAAGAACCAGAACGAAAACGGAAAGCGGAGGACGTGAATGTGAAGATATTTGATTCACAATAAACCGAGAACGGAAATAGCCATGCGTATGCATATCTATAACGATACGAAAGTTGATATTAGGCATTCTGATGTTATTTGTGTATAATTGACCAATGGCGATTTCTCATGAGTACAAGCCAGTAAACATAAATACAGGTTAACCAACTTGAAAATTATTTATGACATAAAACATTTAAGAATTCAATTCGCGCGGTGATATGGTCACATATGCACGTAGAATTTATTGAAAGTGATTCTAATAAATTACGAATTAGAAATGTAGTGCTTTCCAGGCTTTCCGTGTAATATTAGTGACTTGTTCCTCCCAACCCAGTTTGTTAGTTAAATATATGCCTAGATATTTACAAGTGTTCACTTATGGCACCGGTGTAATGCGTTCTACAGAAGCATATTGACATACTTTTACTCACACAGATTTTCATTTTATTTTTTGTCGTCCAGGTTTCAATAACGTCAAGATCGTTTTGCAACGCGGTGATATCGGTTTGATCACTAATTTGTCTATATATTATACAGTCGTCCACCAAGAAGTCACTTCTTCGTGTACATATATATGCAAGAACCGACCCTTGAGGAACTCCTGAAGGTATAGTTCAGTTGTACTATGTGTCTCTTCCTTCTTTCGTTTTCCCAGCAACTCATAGCGACAAGCAGGCATTCAGAAGTTAACGTTTCACTTCATCACAATTCATCCAGATTTAAATTTGAATAACTGAGCGGGAAAACGTTGCAAACGCCGGATTGGAATTTTATAGAAACAGAAAAAGAAATGCTTGATGCCCAGTCCGCAGTGTAACATTTTGTCGCAAACTCAAAGTTCCTACAGTCTAAACTGAAGTTTCTACTTTCATTTTCATCCAGTAGAGTTGACTAATATATAAAACAGAGTAAGTGCGACATGATTACATTAAAACAATCCAAGAAGAAATTGAATAGCTAGTTTATTCGTATACAATTGAAAAAAAATTGAACTTCAAAAATAAAAGAAGAAGCAATGCATGCACCACATTAATGGATGCTACGCCCTTGTGTATAAAGTAAAATGCATTACATTAAAAAGACATCTGTGTGTACACTAAATAAGAGGACGAATTTCATACTTGTAATAAAGATCGCAGGCAATTAGTTCCCCATATGCTACTTGAAATAGCCGATATTTAATTAGCAGCACTATATACAATGTAGAAAATTTGCCATTTAAATGGTTTATTCGTTTCTTTTATGTAGTATTCACCGATTTTATAAAAATTTCATATACTGTACGTAAAATTTGATTATCGCTTTTGATCTACATCTAGTGCTAATGCACTAAATTATACTATTACAATAGAAATAGGACATTATATAGTTTCTACAATAAGCACATAGAGTTATCAAAGAAACCTTGAATATTGTTATTTTAAACATTGCCTATCTAATTATTGCTACAAAAGTTGACATAGCTCACTCAAGCACACAGGTATCGTGTTTACGAGGGTATTACCAGAATTTTTTTCAACTTAAGGATATATTATATATGCCTATAGGTGCTGCTTGTCACCACAGTTCAGCTAGACATCTAAGATCACACATAGCTTGAAACCCGGCAGTCAAGTAAGTAGCTTTTACTTTCATGCACAACCTTCTTTCATTTTAGACTCTTAAAATGCGCTTGTAAACGACATTATACATCAGAATTGATGTTATCTTCTTTATTTTAATATTACTTACTTATTTACTTATATATATTGGATTAGACAAGGCCATAAGGTCTTCTCATATACTACACAGGTCACAAACACCACAAGCAGTGGCATTTAACAGAAAGTGAATAGAATAAAATATTAACATATTAAAAAATAATTCACACTATTCAAAATGAAAGTACTGTAATACCATACTAGGAAAAAAGTAAAATACAGATCTAGGGATTGGAATATAGCTAACACAAGTAACTCAATTAGTACACATACGTAGTTAAGAGGGAAAACTTAAAGAAGAATACAACAAATGGAATGTAATATAATAATACTTAAAACTTACAAATGGCTCTTAAAGGACTCATCAACTCTCTATCAACTGAGCTACCCAGGAACTTCACCCGACATAGTCTCAATTTTTCCCTTTATGTCCACATAACTCGAGTGGGCTAACAAGACGCCAGAAATCCACATCGAGTGCACACAAACTCTGTGTGATTTTGAAATTATGGTTTCCTGTTAACGTACCTATAGTAACGTATATGCAGACGTGCACAATTTATTAGACGTAATTAATTATATGGGCAACAAAGCTGTATTTATCGGCACAAATAAGTAACAAAAATGTATTTTGCA
The DNA here is from genome assembly GCF_040183065.1 of Periplaneta americana. Classification (NCBI taxonomy): domain Eukaryota; kingdom Metazoa; phylum Arthropoda; class Insecta; order Blattodea; family Blattidae; genus Periplaneta; species Periplaneta americana. The sequence goes on along the minus strand of NC_091131.1, from coordinate 58,822,331 downwards.
CAAAAATAATGAACATAAAATTGATCTGGAGGTTACTAATATTTCTGAACATTTCCTTATTCTTTATTAACACGTTGATTTTGTCAGGGATGCTGAAAACCAAACTTTGACACTTTCTTTGAATATCAGCATCATTTAGCCAGATATCAGACAGTGCTTAAATGAGTCCATATTTTGTTGTAAGCCTTTTTGTTCAATTTCCTCTTCGTATAGATCACAGATTTTCAATTTCGTTCATGTTCGGTCTTCTTGCAGGCCATGGGAGAACAGACTGTTGAATATCTTCTGCAGTATATAATTAAAACACGAGTAGTACCAACACAGCCAGACAAAATATACTTATCCATTGGAAAAATATACTAGAAGATGTAAACAATCATATTTACAACAATATAGACTCTGTAAATTATACTGATACTTGGTATGGCGAATTATATTATGTTCTCAAGGAAAACGTTTTAATCTAATAATAACTTGTCCGCGTTTCTATTATGGAAATTTAGCTTTCAGGTAAAGCTCCCTATGATACAAACTTGAATAATTTCAAGGAAAAAATTAATATGTGGCCGGGTATCGATCAAGGGATCTTTGTCTGAACGCACCACGATCTAGAAAATAACTTAATTATGCTTTCTCATACGTTTTGCTCAGTAATTAAATATAAATTTTGTTTACTAAAACATATTTCTCTTAGACTACTGACTATATAATTGCGAGGTATAGTGTTTCAGAAATCGACTGTAATAACATTACCAATAGACTATGTTAATAGTTAATAACTGTCACATGAGAATATTAATATAAATGTTACACAATAAAATATATAAACCATTACTTCCGATAAACATAGCAATTACTTGAAAACAATATCACTAATGAATGGCATTGTATTGTCACGTTAATATATAAGGTAATTCAAAAGTCGTAGGGTGCGTCAGGGTTCAGACAGTTCACACAGATAAGCAAGATGGGCCATGGACCACTTCCCTTCCCCCACTCTTTACTCTTTTACTATCACAAAGAAATTGCTAATTTCGTTTATAATCCTATAATATGATAATAGGGGAAAATAAATATACTGCAAGTTCACAGGTCTAACGGCTTGGAAGCTGGGTACCTGGTTCTAATAAAGTGCATAGGTAGCAATATAACATGGAGGCATGAGATAGTTAGTCTGCCTGCCATAATAAAATTCACTTCAATTAAATTCCCCAATGTATAAAAAAAAAAACCTCAAATTTTGAAGGGTTACAAACATATTTTAGATAGTAGAAATAAAAACATCACCGTTTTGGGAAAACAAAAGTGTTTGGTACAAACAAACAAATAAACAAACAAACATATATATAAACAACTAATAAATCAATAAATAAAAAACCCGAGAGCAGTGGTTATTTCTTATGTAAGAAAAGACTGATTTTTTTTCTCGTTGTTGGTAACTCTATAGCATCTATTAGATGCTTTATGGTAGTGCTAATAGATGGAGTTATTTGTCAACAATGTGACATTGAAACGTGTGTTCAGGTTACTGTCCAGACCAGTCCTGATGTATTTTTTTATATTTGTGATGATTGGTTAATTAATATTAACCCGGCACACTCACGTTCACACAAATTTCCAGACTCTAGACACCCAGGGAATTATTCTTCAAGAAAAATTCACCGAGCGCCGAGCACGGGAATCGAACCCGGGACCTCCTTATCTGGAAGCCAGCATGCTGACCAACAGATCACGGAGGCAGTCTAAAAAAAGACTTGCCCGAATTATTATGCATTCCGAATTAGCGGTATTTCACTGTATCTTACTCTTTTTACAGATACAATGTTGAGGAAAACAGTGGTAATCACGTTGCTGGCGGCTCTCGTATTTCAGGTAAGCTGTGTTTCTGAAATTTTTATAATTTATGTTTAAAACCTTATCTGTACTGACTTATTAAAAATTACATTATAGTTATTCCTTCTTTCGCTTCCCAATTCCATACCAATCATGTTATCATTTATGTCCAAGATCTTGTTTATACTAATATACTTCAACAAGAATTTTAAGAGCAACTACTTCTGTAGCATCATATATTTCAGTTTGTTTGAAGCTTTATTTGCGGCCAGCTAAAATAAAATTATATAAACTAGGAACTGGATTCAGAACAGAGAAATCGCATAGTTCAAAATTACTTTACCACTATCGCAAAAAACCACTTCATTAGTGTTTCTTGTTCATTTTCTCAGTCTTGCATACTTGGTCAATATGTTCGCTCAGAACAAAATGAATGCTCTACATTTCTACAGGCCATCCGTTACCTTGTGAAACCAAATGCACGCATGCACCTTAGCTTGTAGTTTAGTCCGAGAGTCAAATTAATACCCATGCTGAAGTATTTGTGTTGGCTATATATTTTTCGCACGCATCAATATTTGTAATGTCAAGGAATGTTGTCACATTTGCGTTTCAAAGGTAATTCCTGGTTACCAACATGAATATACTGATTTCTACCACCACTTTTCACAGTGAATACATTTTAAGCTACAAGATTACTTTTAATTATTAAAATTAAAAAAAAATTAAAATTTCTAACCTATTTTATCGCCATAAATCAACTCGTGATACAACATTGTTTTTTACTCCACGTTGAGTTGATATTAGAACGTCAATTACGATTCCTAACGAATCATGTGACTGGAGCGGCATCTGGGAAGGGCTAATGAATAAAGAAACTCTTATCTTATTTCTTAAAAAGAAAGCGCCCTCTTTGACACCGTCTAGGTATGAAATGGACGCCCGGACTATAAGAATCTTATGGTGGGGATTAGTTTGCTAGCTATCTGCAACTGGATTCGTAGCGAGGGAGTGAAGCTTCCCAATCCGCTTTCTTCTTCCCCTCACGCGCAAGTTAGCTTCTTGAGATAGCGAATGGCCTGTAATACATATATTGCTCTTTCATTCTTTTCTCCGTCATTTCATTATAGTTACAAGAGCAGAACGACTGCACTTTAAAATCAATAATTACTTTGGTTTTTAGAATAATGTATCACTAATTCAAGAAACAATTCCTAGAAGCAAAGCGGTACTATTATTTCGGCAAAAACATTATTTCCCTGCGCTCCATAATATCTGCCATTATTAATGTAGATCAATATTGTTAACTTATTTGTAGTTCTTTCCTTGTGTTTTTACCAGTATTTGTATTTCTGGTAGTGTGGAAGACAAGGTTAATTGGTCTTAATTCCGCCAGAATAAATAAATAGACAAATAATAATAATAACAATAATAATAATAATAATAATAACAATAATAATAATCACTAGCTTTGGACTTAATTGTGCTGAATACTCCAATCTGCGTTTTAACAAGTCTGTCGTATACTTTTTAACAGTCCATCACCAATTTGTACTGTAATAGGCCTAAAATTTATGTTTAAATGCTCATCATTTCTTTCGTCTTCATAAAATTGAATGAATGAGGATTACATATTACTGAAATTTACGGAAAAATGTCACTTGATCTCGTAATTGCACAATGTCTCGAGACTTCTGTGTTACACCAACTAATTATTTATCTTTGTTTCAGCTTCAGAGCTACACTCGTGCTGACGATGGTGAGTACAGTCAGCTATTTCCAACATTCATAATTTCTGTTTTCATCGAACGTAATTTTATTTCGTACACAGTATTATATGTTTACCTATGTACACAAAAGCTAATACTAGGATACAGGTATATAAGTATAAAAATAGTTCGTTTCAATAAGTTTACTGAATATTCAGAGCAAGTACCTCTAGGACAATCTTGTTTACAACCAAAAGAGAGAACACTGGGACAATCCGTGAAGCGACGGCAAGAAAACTTTTGTAGACATTAACAGTTAGCTCTATTAGGACTAGGTTTCTATAATATATCAAGATGGTGGTGGTGGTGGTGATGATGATGATGATGATTATTATTATTATTATTGTTATTATGATTATGATTATTATTATCATTATGCTTAGAAACAAGCACATACCTACGATATTTTCGTAAGAGCTTATATTATACAATTCATATAATTATAAAGTATTTTATACTGATATATCCATTCGAACCGGAATTTACGGATGAATATCTTCTTTCGCCTTATATTTCCGTAACAAATTTACGTTCAATGCCTATAACGAAGCATTATAAACTGAATTTTAGTAATAAATATATTTTGTATTATATTTCCGTAGCAACTCGTGTCTGTTACTCAAAGTTCCCATGAAACCTACGCACAGAATAGGGCTTTATAAATGAATTCAATTCAATTTACTGGCAATATGGTTAGCATAATAATTATACTTCCTTTAGTTGAACTTTCAGAGTCGCTTATTAGTGTCTGCCTCAAAAAGTGTAATAACAGACAAATCATATATTAAGGACGATCAATTCTCGATTTACCGTGAAGAAAAATAATCGCTGTCGTTGTACAAGGAACTTATTGTTTCAATGGTGACTATATTAAAAATACGTGACGTCTTTATTCCCTACTTCGTTAATCTGTCCAAATTTGAAATATTTTAAAATTGAAGCTTTTAAAAAAGAAATTTATAAAATTATTCATGATATATAATATGAACAATATCTTGCTTTACCTTTTATTTCTGTCGACTATATTCATGTTTTTATTGAATATCTGTGGTTTCTGTCTGATTGCCAATTTATATTAAATGTGTATTTTTCTCTTTCTTCTTTTTCTGCTCTAGTGTGTTATTTATTGGTTTCAATTAAGTTACTTACTGTATTTAGTAAACTGTCCTTGTAAATTTCATGTTATATTATTGGCTAAGACCACACCGTACGGTAGTGGCTAGAAACATTTTTGTTTTATAAATTTAATTTGTACTCACTAGCTAGCTAGTTAAATAAATAAATAAATAGATAAATAAATAGATAAATAAATAGATAAATAAATAGATAAATAAATAAATAAATAAATAAATAAATAAATAAATAAATAAATAAATAAATAAATAAATAAATATCTTCACTTTCCTACCAGTACGGTGTCGAAAAGTACAAATTAAAAGTTATATAGCAAGAGCAGACCGGACTCAACCGGAGAGCGTCATTTGCGACAGTGTCATCTCTCATCTCTGTCAATGGTCATTACGCGTGACATTTCCGACAGTCTCGTGTAACTGCAGGTGGTTTTTTCAATAAAACATTTTTTATCCGCGTCATTTGCGACAGTAGAAGATTCTTAAGAACTCGCAACTTTTCCCTCACACTTTTTCTGGGCTTGGGACTAGCTACCCTCCTTGAAGTAGGCGAGGTAGACGGTTTACAAAGCTACATAAATAAGTAAAATGAAACTGAAAATAATGTTTTCATAGTCCCAGTTTGTGCAGATGTGCAAATGTTTTCAGTAAGCCTTCGCTATATTGTCTGTCTGAATCATATTTTTTAAAAGCCGTACATAAAACTTCGTAAATTTTAATACCGTATATCTCGTTTTTATATTCTTCTCTTGGATATAAAGGACATGTCTGTCACATAAGAAATTGTTGTATTCGATTTTTTTTTTCAGATTATTAATGAAAACGAACAAGTTGGGACGTGGTCTTCTTGAAAGGTCTGCGATCAAATCCTTCCACTGCATTGTTGGTTCTGTGTTCTCTTTTGTAACAGTTCCACATACTGATGAGTATTAGTATTATTTATTAATAGTTCAAAAGTACATAAACTTGATAATCGAAAGTGATACATGCATAAATAGTGATTATACACATTAAATATATACAATTTAATAACAAATTTTTTATCATATGACTATTCAATTTATGTTGGTTTAACTTACACTTACTTCTGGTTTTAGTGTAAGTTTCCACCCTATCGCATTTATTTTAAACATTCAAACTTCTTTACTTCCTAAGTTTGAAATTCTCTTTCTTAACTCTATAATAAACAAGTGTCTATAAATCGTCCCTGCTGCTATATTCGTCCACTTATCTTTTACAACAGACATATTTATATTTACATTTTAGTTCCTTGTTTACATGATACTTCACACTATTTCATGTAATCAATATCGCATTGAGGTTAGCAGATGTTGACAATACCAATAAATGAACAAACCGAATAGCTGAATTGGTACATTCTATGGGTATAAACATACTGATGGGTATTTTGTCATTTTCAAGGCACTGATTCAAAAAGTAGTCGTTGAATTCTCTTACTTTCTGGTTGCTAGGTGAATCTTCCATGACATATAACCAGCCCCTTTCAACGTCTTCACGCTGCAAGAACGCCAATGATGCAATACTAATAATAAATCTGTAGCTGAAATTTTTCTGGTAATTTTCGATTTTCCAAAAATAATTGGTCCTAACATATATAATTAACCGCCCTGAAACCGAAAATCGCTTTTTTGAAATTTTTGTTTGTATGTCTGTCTGTCTGTCTGTCTGGATGTTTGTTACCTTTTCACGCCATAATGGCTGAACCGATTTATATGAAAACTGGAATATAAATTAAGTTCGTTGTAACTTAGAATTTAGGCTATATGGCATTCAACATATTTTATTTAAAAGGGGGGTTATAAGGGGGCTTGAATTAAATAAATCTAAATATCTCCCTTATTATTTATTTTCGTGAAAAATATTACATAACAAATGTTTATTTAAAAATAATTTCCGATAAGTGTTATTCCATGCAAAATTTTGATAGGACTGATATTTAATGAGATAAATTAGTTTCAAAATTACAATAACATCGCCATCTCAGGCGGTATAATGAAATAAGAAACAAATGACTTCGTCTATAAGGGGCCTTGGACAACAACAATCAAAAGCTATGAAACATACGGTAGCCTACAGAGAATGTTTCTGTATTTGTATGAAGTAATATCGGAAGCTAAATTAACCGATTTGTATAATTAATTATTAATTCACCATTGGAAAGAGTAGTTTCTCTAGATGGGCATAATGCTATAATGTTATTACAGTAACTTCTGAGTGAATCGAGGACAGGTAAGATTAAAATAGCTTCTTATGCACAGAAAACTTGATAGGCTTTCGTTTCCTGTATTTCCTAAAGTAATTTTTATGACCAAATGAGTGGTCTCTGGATCAAACTGATCGCATTTTAATTTTTTTAATACAATTTAAATTAAGTAACATAAAAAACGATTTATCCTTCTATCAAACACGAATGTTCCTTGGATCAAATGTCCTATTTTAATTATGTAATTATATTTATTCCTAACGGGTGCAGAGGAGCGCACGGGTACGGCTAGTTGAACAATAAAAATGCATGTTTAACATGAGTTTAATATAGCGATTCCTTTGGTTTTTTTTTTTTTTTTTTTTAGAACTTCGAAGATGTATTTATATTAGGCGATTGTCAAGATGGTCATGATTAGACCATAACAATCATGTGACTCCGATTCGTGACGAAGTCTGTCTTTCTCGTTAGCCATGGTCTGTCGCAAATGATGTACTTGTTGATCAAGTTGTCGAGGAGAATATTAGCACTGTCGGGAATGACACACTGTCTCAAATGTCGCAGACTCGACTCAACTTACCACCAAACAGAAATAAATAATAATAATAATAATAATAATAATAATAATAATAATAATAAATAATAATAAAAATTATTATTACCATCGTTATCATCACTACCATCATCACTATGAAATGTGTTCCTTCACATTCGTGTTGAGATTCTTAACAGGTAACTGTCGTTAAGCTGTCAGAAGCAGCACGATTCTGTAGTCATGTGATTAGCAAAACGCAAGCTCTCCGCTTAAGCACAGCGGTTTTGCGTGCGGAAGAATGTGACTCAAATCCTAATAAAGTTTTATATCGCAGAGGCTCCTGCTTTACCCGATTTGGACGCAATACTTGCTAATACAACCGAGGGCCTCTCTCTCGTCGACAAAGTGGTCGAGGGAGCGAATAATTTGACCTCCCTCTTCGAGGACCTTCAGAATGCCTTACAGGACGTACAGAAGAAACAGGAAGGTAAGCACACCAATGGTTCCTAATCATGTTAACATTGCGTCGCCCGTTTTTAGAACAAAAAGCTATCTGTGACTTTAGATTAGATTGACATTATTATCAAACAAGTGACTTTTTAAATTTCGTGTCACAAACCAGAGTCAGTCAATAATGTGACAACTGAATTCCTACCGTCTAACTCAACAGGACTGCTTCAACCCCTGAACTAGATGCCGGAATTATAAAATGTTCTAAAGCACATTACCACCACCATAAGGTCAAACATATCACCCAGTGCATTAATGATCATGTACCAATTAATTTGTCGCTCAAGAATGTACTATTCATGATACAGCGTTCATCAAATGAAGTGACGTCGTCGAAAATTAAGAACTGCTGAAGCCACACAGGTTTAATCCCACCTCAGAAGAGTTCCTTGACTGGTGACAAAACTGAAGGAAAACTCGGAATTGCAATGAAAGACTTTGAAACCTGTTTCCCATTGAACATGATTTAATAGTAGACGGATTCTTATTTAAAGATAATCGGTTATCTACCTTCGAAGAAATTAGCAATGAAAACATATCGTAGACTGCCAGAATAATTGAAGATGACTGTACAAAAACCGGTCAAGACCAAAAATAAAAATTTTACAGGAAATAAAAAACTTTCCACAAAAAATTGAAAGTGCATTAATTTAAAATGATGGTTTACACGATAATTTAGAAAATTAGTGTTTTTTTTTGTTACCAATTTTCTTGTTAGTTTTCTTTCATTCACAGAAATATTTGAACGGTAGACTTAGATGTTTTTTTTTTTCCCCGGAAATGCAACATATTTCTTTGTCATCTTTAAACTTTATTTATTTCTTGTTTGAAAACAAATCTACGAAACTTACTTTAGTCTTAGGTGAGTTTCCATTGAGTAGTTAATGCATATATATAAATGTACTATATTTTAAAGCTTGAAGTGATCAGTGCAGCCAATACGAGTAAGATTATAATAATATTTTTAAACTTGGTTATTTAACGACAGTAGACAGTGAGCAAGCTGGACAAAATATATAGACTAACTTCTCTGCATTCTAACGGATTGTTATGAAACTTTATACAGACCTTATAGGTAGCACATATTTTTCTGTACAAACTCTTATTACGTTTATGTAAGAGAAATTATCTCTTCATAGGGTGTGGTTTCAGACTAAATTAATAACTTCTATCAATTCTAACGGATTTCTTTTTATGAAACTATGTATAGGGGTTATACATAGCACATGTTTTTTTGTAGAAACTCTGATCACGTTTGTGTAAAAGGAAGTAGGCCTATAAGGGTGAATTTAGATGGCATTAATAACTTTTCTCCTATATAACAAATTTTTATAAAAAAAAACTGTGCAGCAGTTATAGATAGCACATTTTTGTGTCTCATCTACTGTACATGCCACCTGTAATTCTTGTATAAAGTTTCATTAGAGTATATTGAATAGGAGAGAATTTATTTTGTCTAAATGCATCACTATAAAAGGACACATCTTATGGAAACGTAATCATTGTAGATATAAAATATACACGTAAGCTATGTGTAAATTTTGTATAACGTTTCATAAAAATCTATTGGCTAGGAGAGAAGTTATTAATATTGATTAAATGCGTCCCCTATAGAGGTGTATTTCCTCTCATTGAACCGTAAATATAATTTTGTACAGAAAAAAAATATGCTACCTGTAACTTCCGTACAATGTTTCACAAGCACCTGTTAAATAGGAGAAACCTGACTGTATATACAACAGGTTTGTTCGCTTGAAGAACTACCAATCGAGTACATTAGCACGAAAGGATACGTAATGTGTTTGTTTACTTCCACAATTTCTTGGAGTGAATGGATAACAGCAAAGATTCCCCAGAAGAATTAAATGGTTTCTAGAACCCTAGAAGAAAAATGCTAATCTGAGTTCTATCTTATTTCTAGATGGAAGCATACAAGAATGTGACTTGTACAAATCTAACTACTTGTTGATGAAGACCGTGCAGGAGGCTCAAAATCAGATCAACAGTCTAAGATACCCCGCCCTGAGCAACGTAGATACCATACTTTACAACATTCGCTACATTCTGAATCCAAGCAATCCTTACGGATACTACAAGAAATGATTTATATTCAATAACTGAAACTGTAGTATACAAATTCTGCGAATAAGAATAAACAACTAAAAAACACATTATATGCTTTTCTTCATTTTATATTAGTCATTGCTATACACTACTGTATTTGTTTTGCGTGTTGCTTCAACGTCTTGCTGATCCCACAGCGACGGGAATACTGCAGGATCTTTAAAACGCTGCAGACTTCATTTAATTTTATTTCAAAACTAAATAATGATTTGAAAATTTTTGAGTGCATGTCATCAGTAAACTTGGAAAATGGTAAGCATTTCCAAATATTTTCAATATACCACGTTTCAAAATTATGGTAACACTTTTATATAATTATTACTAAGTAATTATTAATGAGGAATTAACATGGTCAGTTGATAGCCGAACTTTCCAAGTTTTAAGTTCTAAATTTCGATATTTGGATTATTTGTGTTGCCATGGGAGACATGATGGAAAATGGCAACTCCACAACATAAAATCGTTTTTTCGTTGAGCAGCTTGCGAAAGCAAATACAGTAACAATGGTACAAAAGTTTTTTCATAGATATTTCTGAATCTATCACCTACTGTCTCGTTGGAATGGAGGTGCTACCTCGGCTGATTTAGCTTATTACCATTGTCCTCCCAGGTTACCAGACTTGACACTATGTGACTTCTTTCTTTTGGGGTATGTGAAGGATAAAGTTTATGTGCCACCACCTCTACCCCGAGATCCTGAAGTAGAAAGACATCGGATCATTCCTGCGATTTCGTCGTCTCATCGAGATCCGAACATGCTTGAACTCTGCAAGGCAGTCAGACAAAAATTACGCCAGGAATTCGAGAGCATGTTCGGATCTCGATGAGATTATGAGCTGCAACCTGCATTCAGGCATGAAGTGAACTTTTTGAACATTTCATCTAAGGAAATGGAAACAGAATGCATCGAAATAATTCCAGCAAACAAACGCACTGAAGTGCACTATGATCATATTTGTAAACCTTACACAGAACCCGAGCATTTCCGGATCCTTGTTGTCATAACCATTAATTTATCTTTTATACAATAAGGAATCTATACCTGAAGTTTTGCCCACTCTTTTCGTTACACCCTTTATATAATTTTCTAACTAACTTTCTGACTTCTCAATACTTCAGTAAAACAAAAGCAACCACATGCGTTTTTAGGCTTTCACTGTAATTGTAATCAGAAATAGACTTTCGAGTATTACACCGTGTCCTGGAACTTAACTTTTCCAACATTTCGGAACTACATTGGTAAAAAAATTAAGGAATATTACGTTATCTACAAAACACTTACTTAAAATCTTGTCTGGTGGACTAAAGTAATTGAAGCTATTAATAAAGGAAGTGAATTTCAGGTTTAATAATTTTAAAGCCAATAATAAAAGAAAATTTACAGTCACTTCACAATTTCTACAAGGAACATAAACAGATTACAAAAAAGTAAAGGGTTAATAAGATGTACGATGCCTTGCCATTGCTAGGGTCTATCAGGTATGGACATTATTAAACTATCGATCTCTTCTTGAGGAAAGTTTTACCACTCTAATAATATTGTTTCAAATATAATACTTTGTTCCCCGATTGTACTGTATTAGGCATTTACTGGTAACTGTTTACAATTTGCGCAATAATTGGTCTGTATTCTATCACTCTTAAGTGGACAGGTTGTCATAATATGCATGTGCGTCACAAGATAATGACATCATGCCCGCATGTGTGATTTCTGGTCTGCAAAGTGAAATCCCTTCCGTCCATTCCCCTCCCACGGAATGCTAGACAAATGAATAATTTTTTGATGACGCATTATAATTCAATCAATCTATAGACCTACACAAGCCGAGTTTAACAAACTACTGTGTTTCCATTACAATAAAACTGATGAATCAGTAAGAAGTCATAGCACAGATGAACATGAAACGAAAAACCACTGAAGTTGATATGCAAATAATCTGTTATTTTCAAATAGCTGTTTCTCGGAAATCATTGAGAATAAAGACTGATCCAAAATAAACCGGGAACGAGAATCAGAACGAAAACGGAAAGCGCAGGACGTGAATGTGAAGATTTTTGATTCACCATAAACCGAGAACGGAAATAGCCATGCATATGCATATCAATAACGATACGAAAGTTGATATTAGGCATTCTGATATTATTTGTGTATAATTAACCATTGGCGTTCTCTCATGAGTACAAGCCAGTAAACATAAATACAGGTTAACCAACTTGAAAATTATTTATGACACACAATATTTAAGAATTCAATTCGTGCGGTAATATGGTCACATATGCACGTAGAATTTATTGAATGTGATTCTAATAAATTACGAATTAGAAATGTAGTGCTTTCCAGGCTTTCCGTGTAATATTAGTGACTTGTTCCTCCCAACCCAGTTGTTACTTAAATATATGCCTAGATATTTACAAGTGTTCACTTATGGCACCGGTGTAATGCGTTCTACAGAAGCATATTGACATACTTTTACTCACACAGATTTTCATTTTATTTTTTGTCGTCCAGGTTTCAATAACGTTAAGATCGTTTTGCAACGCGGTGATATCGGTTTGATCACTAATTTGTCTATATATTATACAGTCGTCCACGAAGAAGTGGTATGTATATATATATATATATATACACCACTTCTTCGTGTATATATATATATATATATATATATATATATATATACATACACCACTTCTTCGTGGATGACTAATATGAGAAACATTACAGGTGCAAGAACCGACCCTCGAGGAACTTCTGAAGGTATATTTCAGTTGTACTCTGTGTCTCTTCCTTCTTTGCTTTTCCCAGCAACTCATAGCGACAAGCAGGCATTCGGAAGTTAACATTTCACTTCATCACAATTCATCCAGAGTTAAAATTGAATAACTGAGCAGGAAAATGTCACAAAGGCCGGATTGAAATTTTACAGAAACAGAAAAAGAGATGCTTGGTGCCCAGTCCGCACCGTAACATTTTCTCATAACCTCCTAGGTCCTACAGTCTAAATTGAAGTTTTTACTTTCATTTTCATCCAATAGAGTTCACTAACATATATAACAGAGTAAGTGCGACATGATTACATTAAAACAATCCAAGAGGAAATTGAATAGCTAGTTTATTCGTATTAAATTGAGAAAAAAAATTGAACTTCAAAAATAAAAGAAGAAGCAATGCTTCTACCACATTAATGGAAGCTACGCCCTTGTGCATAAAGTTAAATGCATTACATTAAAAAGACATCTGTGTGTACACTAAATAAGAGGACGAATTTCATACTTGTAATAAAGATCGCAGGCAATTAGTTCCCCATATGCTACTTGAAATAGCCGATATTTAATTAGCAGCACTATATACAATGTAGAAAATTTGCCATTTAAATGGTTTATTCGTTTCTTTTATGTAGTATTCACCAATATTATAAAAAATCTCATACACTGTACGTAAAATTTTGAATTTTATTTTATCGGCTTTGACTCACATTTAGTGCTCACGCACTAAATTATACAGGGACATCATTTTATTTTTACTAACATTTTTAATATTAACCTGGCTATACCTTTAGAGAACCGGAAACATTGTTTCCCACCCCCTTCCACGACTGTAGTTCGATGATACTGATGTAAAACTCAAACAAATCACTTTACTAGGTATAGGAGGGAAGAAAAGTAGTTCATCCATTTACGTAAACTAGGAAATATCGTATTTTGAGTTCGATAATTTTCATATTTTAAAATTTATCATTGTTCCGTATTCTGTCCGCAATCATATTGCAGTTTTCATTTAACCTCTGCTTTGTATTCTGGATCCTAGTGGTCAGCCGTAGATTTCGGCCAGATGTCCCAAATTGTGGAATTTGTTGTTGCAAAATGCAGTACTCTATTAAGAATAAGTGTTTTTACTCACGAACTGAGTTATCCATGGGAACGTATTCATTATGCAGTGTATATTATACTGTCTACAGCACATTAGCGTACAATATAGAGAATGAATTTAAATTGATAAATAATCATAATATGGATATTTAAACACATTTTTGAAAGTGATGGCCGTTCATTTCGATACAGGCTTCAGTTCTTTTGTGCATATTATCCCACTATAGACTATTGCATCTAATTCCAATTACCAGTTTCGTCGTTCGTACTAGTAACTCATGTTGAAATAATTCTGTACCTACTCTATAAAAGAGTACATTACGTACTGTAAATTCAATCTTCACCTCTGCCCAACTCGCACAGATATAATTATTCAGACATGCTATCTACTGTCCGTCCAAGTGGTTATGCCGCAGGATCGTAGAAAGGGAGGCAATCACGTGACAGTTAATTACTTAACGAGACCCTTTTATTTATCTCATTTTAAACAACTGTATAATATTACGTAAACGTCCAACTCCTAACAGAAATTAATGTTTTCAGAAAAGAGCTAAGACAGCCCAGCTTTTACAAAGGGGCGAGCAGAAGCAGGTGGGGGAAATCGGGATGCGACGTAGGCACAGTACCTGTGCGAAAATATGATTCAATATTGAAAGCTCTTTCGTCATTGGAAAACGCGAACACATTTCTGGAACGTAGTATACTCACTAACTCAGTGTTGTTTACTATATATAGCCTGGATTTTGTGATTTGTTCGAGTGTCTAAGAGTTATATTAATTGTGAATTATTAAGTTTTTAATTTCCCAATTAAGTGATATTGTGAAAAATATGGCAGAACAAGTTTCTGGAGAGGTTTGTGTTGAAAATGACTGTGTAATAGAAGGTTTATTAAAAGTGCCTTTTAACCTTCGTACATACAACGAGGAAGTTGAAATTGTGAAAATGGAAAGACCAACTCCTGAGTTAAATTTGTCCATGGACGTAAAAGAAAAACAGCGTGAGTACACACGCCATTTCACTTCAACATCATATGGTAAGTGGAATTGGTTGTGTGGTAGTTCTAAACTGTCTAAACTATTTTGCTGGCCATGTTTGTTATTTAGCCGCGAAACTAATGTGTGGTCAAAAGAGGGTTTTCTAATATCAACTCCCTTCGAACGGCAGTCCTAAAACACGACAAATCAAAAGCTCATATTTGTAGTAGCATGAACTTTGCAAACTTTGGGAAGACAAGAATTGATTTACAGCTAGATAAGCAAAAAGCTCTACATATCAACCAACACAATGCTCCTGTGGAAAAAAATCGGGAGATTTTACTGCATCTTATTAACGCAGTCTGCTTTCTAGGAAAACAAGAATTGGCTTTTCGGGATCATAATGAGAGTGTGGAATCAGACAATAGAGGAAATTATATTGAATATTTAAGTTCCTTAAGTGAATTAGACCATTTACTGGCCAATCATCTTGAGAGTTCAACACTATTTCGTGGTACTTCTCCCACAATTCATAATGACTTAATATTTGCTATAAGTGGGGTTATGATAAAGAACATAAAATCTGAAATAGAAGAAGCATCTTTTGCGGCCATTGTTGTTGATGAAACAAGTGGCTGCTCTAATCAGAGTCAATTGTCCACTGTTTTAAGATACGTCGATAGTACTGCCAATGCTCAAGAACGGTTTATAGGATTCACAAATGTCAGTTCGGGCAAAACTGCTGCTGCTTTGTTTCAGCATGTGGAAGGTGTTATAGCAGAATACAATGTCGGCAATAAGTTAATTGCACAGACATACGATGGTGCTTCAGTTATGGCTTAAAAACAAAAGTTCAAGGAAAGTATCCTCAAGCACTATTTGTCCATTGTTACAGCCATGTTCTCAATTTAGTTTTGCAACAAACTACTTCATCCATTCCAGAATGCTGCATTTTTTTTTTCAAAACACTGTCGGGTTTAGCTGCATTTTTCTCATCATCTCCTAAAAGATCAGAAAAACTCTAGAATGTATGAAAAAGAAACTCCCAAAAGTAGCACCAACTAGATGCAATTTTACATCTCGGCTTGTAAATACAGTAAAGTAATACAGAGAACAACTGACTGCTTTCTTTGAAAATATCATTTGTAATGACTCTGAAGTAAACTGGGTTGATGATGTAATTGTGCAGGCTCAAGGATATTTGTATTTTTTTCACACAGTTTCAGAATATATTTCTTCTTGAAGTCAATGCTAGAGTATTCGCACAAACAGATGTGCTCTACAATATTCTTCAGACAAAAAGTCTAGACATAGCATACTGCTTGCAAGAGGTATCAAAGTTAAAAAATACTATATTCGAGTTCAGACGTAGTGGGTTTCCATCCATATGGAGTGATATGGAAAATGAAAATTCTTCAGCCAATACAATGGAACCACCATTAAAGCGAAGAAAAGGAGATGATGAATTGAAATACAGGCAGCTATACTACAGCAAACTAGATCGTATGCACATGGAAATTACTGACAGATTTTCTGATTATGGAAAGCTTCAGTTTACATATCTTCTAGATTCTCAAAAATTTTCTGCTTATAGAGAAAACTTCCCGAATGAGGCACTAAACAAATTATTTCAGTCCTATAACAGTCACTTTGATCAAGTACGTTTGAAAAATGAATTAAGTGTAATATATTCAGCAGAGGTCTTTGATTTTTCGAACAAACCTATCCATGAAATATTATCTGCCATATATGAAAACCAGCTGAACCAAGTTATTCCTGAAGTCCTTAAATTGGCAACATTAATTGTGACAATACCAGCTACGTCAGCATCAGTAGAAAGAACATTTTCTGCGTTGAAGAGAATAAAATCCTACTGTAGATCAACTCATACATAAGAACGTTTATCCGGCTTGGCACTGATGTCCATTGAAAAGTCATTTCTACAGAAACTTCGCAAGCGGCCCAACTGTAATTTCAATGACGAAGTCATCAAAGTATTTTCGTCCCAATCAAGACGTCTGGAATTCATATATAAATAGGTAAGGAATTTTCTTATAGGGACTTTAAAATATATTTTGTGTAATAATAGGGTCAGTGGTAGCCCAGGCCCTTAAACCAGTATACGCCACTGGAGTGAAGTACATTAAAAAACTCAGGTACAATAAAAATGTTAGTAAAAATAAAATGATGTCCCTGTATTATTAAAATACAAATGAGATATATCGTCGCTAAAAAGACGAAGTGGCGTAAGCGACAAATGTGTAATTTTACAGGAGAGTAGTTGAAAGAAAAGTGTATTTATATGCGGACCTACAACTCAAAGTAATAAATTGACACGTCAAAGATAATACATTGATTCAGTTCGTTTATTGTTTCTCTTAATAAGGACTAAAGGCAAATTCTAAAATTTTGATACCTTATAGGCCAAGAAGGCCTTAATTGGAGATACGTCTGTTCGAAAGATTTCACTCATAATAGGAAGGCACTTACGCCATACACATGACTGATCGTATAATACTAATTTATGCTATTCTTTGAGTTGTATTATTCTTTATTTATTTTTTGACTAATTTTATTTATTTTTTATTTTTATTATACATTATAATTATTTGAAAGTCTAGGAAATAAAGAGGATTATAAACTTATTTTAATAAAGCAAAATCAAGATTTTTTTAAAATTACATAAAATTAATGAACAATGTAATTATTTGCAAAACTAATCTTTCAGGTAAAGCTCCCTGTAAAGCCGATTTGAATAATTTCAAGGGAAAAATTGTTCCGGGGCCGGGTATCTATCCCGGGACCTCTGTTGAACGTACCAGCGCTCTGCCAACTGAGCTACCCGTGAACTCCACCCGACACCGTCTCAACTTTTCCCTTTACAGAAATTGTGTGCACTCGATGTGGATATAAAGGGAAAAGTTGAGACGGTGTCGGGTGAGGTTCCCGGGTAGCTCAGTTGGCAGAGCGCTGGTACGTTCAACAGAGGTCCCGTGATCGATACTCAGCCCCGGAACAATTTTTCCCTTGAAATTATTCAAATCGGCTTTACAGGGAGCTTTACCTGAAAGATTAGATTTGCATAATATATACGTTACTGTGTACGTTAACAGAAAACCACAATTCCAAGTCACACCGAGATTGTGTGCACTCGATGTGGGTCTCTGGCGTTTCGTCAGCCCACGCGAGTTATGTGGATATAAAGGGAAAAGTTGAGACGGTGTCGGGTGGAGTTCCCGGGTAGCTCAGTTGGCAGAGCGCTGGTACGTTCAATAGAGATCCCGGGATCGATACCCGGCCCCGGAACAATTTTTCTTTTGAAATTATTCAATGTATTTATTTGTTTACAAACAATTTTAAGAAACACAAACAAGTATTGTAAATGTTCATGGGTTAATAATAATTATTGCACCCTAGAATTAATGTGGGAGTTCCTTGTAGAACGTTTTATAAACATCTCTTATTACTGGTGTTGACCCTTTGCATAGCTGCTGCAAATCGTTGTACTTCTCAACCGAAATCTTTGGAGAGGTGATATTAAGAAGAGGCAGAGGAAGCTTCAAAATTTCAGAAATATTCCGTGATTTCAGAGATAGCTGCTCATAATGTTCGTCCAAATGACTGGTTTTTACAAAAACGCAGTTAGGGTCGTCTTTGTGTCACTCTGACTTCTCTGACTGTAGTCCATTCAATCTGTTTCTTTTTGTGCCAATTTCATACTCTAGACAGCTTAACAATGTTGAAATAGTTAGTTTGCTCGAATTTATAAATAAATATTCATTTTTGGCATCACGTGGCAATCCATGGATTATAGGGAGCGTAGCAATACACTGCACACACAGACGTAACGACCAATTTTAAAAATGGTAATACCTAACGAAGAGACGTAAGCGACTTGCGAGTCTGATACGCCAGTTCGTCTGAAAAAGAATGAAAGAGCAATGGCGTTTACGACGATAACACGATGTTCACTGCCAAGTAACCATTAGAGATGGATGTACGCCAGTTCGTCAGAATATAGATATGGTCCAACGAAGTGTGCTGGCGAAGTATCTCCAAATTTTTTGTTTTGGCGCTTACGTCACTTCGTCAGTTAAGCGACGATATAGGTATAGTTACAACAATAAGCACATAAGAGTTATCAAAGAAACTTTGAATATTGTTATTTTAAACAATGCCTATCTAATTTTTGCTACAAAAGATTACATAGCTCACTCAAGCACACAGGAATCGTGATTACGATGGTAATAGCAGAATTTTTTCAACTTATATATGGCTATAGGTGTTGCTTGTCACCACAGTTCAGCTAGACATCTAAGATCATACATAGCTCGAAACCCGGCATTCAAGTAAGTAGCTCTTCTTTTTATGCACAACCTTCTTTCATTTTAGACTCTATTAAAATGCGCTTGTAAACCACATTATACATCAGAATTGATGTTACCTTCGTTATTTTACTATTATCTATTTATTTACTTTCTATACTGCATTCGTCAAGGCCATAAGGTCTTCTCTTATACTCTACAAGTCACAAACACCACAAGCAGTGAAATTTACCAGAAAGTGAATAGAACAAAATATTAACATATTACAAAATAATTCACACTATACAAAATGAAAGTACTATGATACCATACTAGGAAAAAGTAAAATACAGATCTAGGGATTAGAATATAACTAACCCAAGTAACTCAATTAGTACAAATACGTAGTTAAGAGGGAAAACTTAAAGAAGAATACAACAAATGGAATGTAATATAATAATACTAAAAACTTACAAATGGCTCTTAGAGAACGCATCAACGCTCTATTAACTAAGCTACCCAGGAACTTCACCCGACACCGTCTCAATTTTTCCCTTTATGACCACATAACTCGAGTGGGCTGACAAGACGCCAGAAATCCACATCGAGTGCTCACAAAGTCTGTGTGATTTTGAAATTGTTGTTTTCTGCTAACGTACCTATAGTAACGAATATGCAGACGTGCACAATTTATTAGACCTAATTAATTATACGGGCAACAAAGCTGTATTTATCGGCACAAATAAGGAACAAAAATGTATTTTGCACAGAAATAATGAACATAAAATTGATCTGGAGGTTACTAATATTTTTTAACTTTTTCTTATTCTTTATTAACACGTTGATTTTGTCAGGGATGCTGAAAACTAAAGTTTGACACTTTCTTTGAATATCAGCATCATTTAGCCAGATATCAGACAGTGCTTAAATGAGTCCATATTTTGTTGTAAGCCTTTTTGTTCACTTTCTTCTTCGTATAGATCACAGATTTTCGTTTTCGTTCATGTTCGGTCTTCTTGCAGGTCATGGGAGAACAGACTGTTGAATATCTTCTGCAGAATATAATTAACACATAAGTAGTACCAACACAGCCAGATAAAATATACTTAACCACTGGAAAAATATACCAGAAAATGTAAACAATCATATTTACAACAATAGAGACTCTGTAAATTATACTGATAGTTGGTATGACGAATTATATTATGTTCATAAAAGAAAAACGTTTTAATATAATAATTTGTCCACGTCTGTATTATGGAAATTTATCTTTCTGGTAAAGATCCCTGTGATGGAACATAATTATGCTTTCTCAATAATTAAATATAAATTTAGTTTAATAAAACATATTTCTCTTACAAGGAAACGTTCTGATGGGGGCAGATAAAAAAGTTAAATTTTTTTCTTTCACCATGTTAATAATGTCAAAAGGATTGCTTATACAAATTTTGGCCCCTCGACCGCAATTACGAGGCCGTTCAGAAAGTGATTTTCCCTGGGGCCGTTTGTAGAAAAAAACACAATTGCATGGAAATATTTATTGAAACAGATACAGCAATTGTTGCGCTATTTGTCAACATATCCCCCACTTGAATTGAGACTTTCGTCATGCCATGGGATCAATTTTCGTGCCGTAGAAGTCAGCAGCCTCAGATCAGAACCAGCGTTTGACTGCGCCTACACCTCTCTCTGTCGATCCCATGAAATTAGAAATGTTTCAATTCCGATGGAAATATGTTGAAAAATAGCTCAACAATTGCTGTGTCTGTTCCAATAAATTTTCCCAATTAAATTGTGTTTTTTTCTGTCAACGGCCCCTGGCGAACGTATTTCTTTAAGGCCCTCGTAATTGCGGTCAAGTGCTCAAAATTTGTAAAAGCCCTTCTTTTGACAATATTAATGTGATAGAAGAAAAAAAATTAACTTTTTTATCTGCCTCCATCAGAACGTTTGCTTGTTAGACTACTGACTATATAATTGCGAGGTATTGTGTTTCAGAAATCAACTATAATAATATTACCAATAGATTATGTTAATAGTTAATAACTGTGACATGAGAATATTAATATAAATCTTACACAATAAAATATATAAAGCATTACTTGCAATAAACATTGCAATTACTTGAAAACAATATCACAAATCAAGGGCATTGTTAATATATAAGGTAAATCAAAAGTCACTTAAAATTTGAAGGGTTACAAATATTATACTATTTTAGATAAGTTAGTAGAAATAAAAACATCACCGTGTTGGGAAAACAAAAGGGTTTGGTACAAAGAAACAAAATATATATAACCTGAGAGCAGTGGTTAATTCTTATATAAAAAAAGACTTGCCCGAATTATTATGCATTCCGAATTAGCGGTATTTCACTGTATCTTACTCTTTTTACAGATTACGATGTTGAGGAAAACAGTTGTAATTACGTTGCTGGCGGCTCTCGTATTTCAGGTAAGCTGTGTTTCTGAAATTTTTATAATTTATGTTTAAAACCGTATTTGTAATTCAAAATTACATTATAGTTATTCCTTCTTTCGCGTCCCAATTCCATAGCAATCATGTTATCATTTATGTCCATGACCTTATTTATACTAATATACTTCAACAGAAATTTTAAGAGCAACTACTGCTGTAGCATCTTATATTTCAGTTTGTTTGAAGCTTTATTTGTGGCCAACTATAATAAAATTATATAAACTAGGAACTGGACTCAGAACAGAGAAATCGTATAGTTCAGAATTACTTTACCACTATCGCAATAAACCACTTCATTAGTGTTTCTTATTCGGTTATTCAGCCTTGCATATTTCGTCAATATGTTCGCTCAGAACAAAATGAATGCTCTACATTTCTACAGGCCATTCGTTACCTTGTGAAACCAAATGCATGCATGCGCCGTAGCTTATAGTTTAGTCCGAGAGTCAAATTAATACCCAGGCTGAAGTATTTATGTTCGTTGTATAGCTATTTTTCGCACGCATGAATATTTGTAATGTCAAGCAATGTTGTCACATTTGCGTTTCAAAGGTAATTCCCGGTTACCAACATCAATATACTGATTTTTACCATCACTTTTCACAGTGAATACATTTTAAGCTACAAGATTACTTTTAATTATTAAAATTGAAATTAAAATTTCTAACCTATTTTATCGCCATAAATCAACTCGTGATACAACATTGATTTTTACTCCACGTGGAGTAGATATGACAACGTCAATTACGATTGTTAACGAATCATGTGATTGGAGCGGCATCTGGGAAGGGCTAATGAATAAAGAAACTCTTATCTTATTTCTTCAAAAGAAAGCGCCCTCTTTGACACCGTCTGGGTATGAAATGGACGCTCATATTATAAGAATCTTATGGTGGGGATTAGTTTCCTGGCTAGCTTTTAGTGGAAGCATAGCGAGGGAATGAAGCTTCCCAATCCAGTTTCTTCTTCCCCTCACGCGCAAGTTAGTTTCTTGAGATAGCGAATGGCCTGTAATACACATATTGCTCTTTCATTCTTTTCTCCGTAATTTCATTATAGTTACAAGAGCAGAACGACTGCACTTTAAAATCAATAATTACTTTGGTTTTTAGAATAATGTATCACTAATTCAAGAAACAATTCCTAGAAGCAAAGCGGTACTATTATTTCGGCGAAAATATTATTTCCCTGCGCTCCATAATGTCTGCCATTATTAATGTAGATCAACAGTGTTAATATATTTTTAGTTCTTTCTCTGTATTTCTAACTTTAGGTATGTGTATTTCTGGTAGTGTGGAAAACAAGTCCTATTGGTCTTAATTCCGCCAGAATGAAAAATAAACAAATAATAATAATAATAATAATAATAATAATAATAATAATAATAATCACTAGCTATGGACTTAATTGTGCTGAATACTCCAATCTGCGTTCTAACAAGTTTGTCGTATACTTTTTAACAGTTTATCACCAATTTGTACTATAATGCAACCAAATCCAGATATAGTGAAACTCTGCGGACTTCCATATTTCGTTCACTGTATCCGAGGTTCACTAAATACGAAGTGTCTCTTCCCTAACCTTAAATGATAGGAATTAATGAAATTGTGAACAAGAAAATGAAATACTATACAGTAATTAAAATATTACATTTTTGTGTAATGGATTATACTGTATACTGTTACTCATAGTTGACCTACGTCCGCTTGCGAAAGGCCACATTCAACGTCACTTATAATACTTGCCTTATCTTCCAAAGAAAACACTTTACGCTTCAATATTTTTATACAGTACATTCACTGTTCGAACACTAGAAATAGACTGATCAAGTACAAATGACAGACGCTGTTATGGTGTGACTACGTACTCAGCCTTGAAATTTCCTGGGTCACTTAATGGAAACTGGGAGGGGTTTGATGGAGTTTGAAAGCCATCGGAATCTTACCTTCATTTATGCTCTAGACATAATGTCCGTCCCCTTTTAGTAAAAGAACAAAAGTCAATCCTTTGACGGTGAAGGATTAGAAATAATAGTAGATAGTGTGCTTGAGAAAGAATGGCAACCCTTCGACGGTAGAGTGAGGCAAAGTTGTCACGTGTTGTGTGACTTTACAGTACAGCTCATTGTCTAGGAATCACTAATCCTACCTTTGCCCTGTATCTAAAAGAGTAAAAAAACTTAGAATGTTGTTCTCAACGCAACCTTTCAATTTTATACAAGAAGACCTGACTTCAAATAAGAATTTGTCAGGATACAACTCCTATTCACTATAAACGAAATATTAATGTACTTTTTAATGTATGCGGGTCTGGACCAATAATTTAGGTTCACTATAGCCGAATGTTCACTATAAGCGAGTTCATTATATCCAAAGTTGATTGTATAATTTATGTTTAAATGCTTATCATGCACAATGTGTCGAGACTTCTGTGTCACACCAGCTAATTATTTATCTTTGTTTCAGCTTCACAGCTACACCCGTGCTGACGATGGTGAGTACAGTCAGCTATTTCCAACATTCACAGTTTCTGTTTTCATCCAACGTAATTTTATTTTGTACACAGTATTATATGTTTACCTATGTAATATTATGATTTATTTAACGACGCTCGCAACTGCAGAGGTTATATCAGCGTCGCCGGATGTGCCGGAATTTTGTCCCGCAGGAGTTCTTTTACATGCCAGTAAATCTACTGACATGAGCCTGTCGCATTTAAGCACACTTAAATGCCATCGACCTGGCCCGGGATCGAACCCGCAACCTTGGGCATAGAAGGCCAGCGCTATACCAACTTGCCAACCAGGGCGACTTACCTATGTATACATAAAAACTAATACTAGAATACAGGAATATAAGTATAAATATAGTTCGTTTCAATAAGTTTACCGAATATTCAGAGCAAGTATCTCTACGGCAATCTTGTGTTACAACCAAAAGAGAGGACACTGGGACAATCCGTGAAGCGACGGCAAGAAAACTTTTGCAGACATTAACATTTACTCCTATTAGGACTAGGTCTCTATAATCTATCAAGATGGTGGTGGTGGTGGTTGTGGAGGTGCTGGTGGTGATGATGATGATGATTATAATGATGAGAAACAAACACATACCTACGATATTTACGTAAGACCTAATATTATACGATTCATATAATAATTATAAAGTATTTTTATACTGATATCCATCCGAAACGGAATTTACGGATAGATAGATAGTTGATAGCCGTCCCAACCAGGGTTTAGTAATCAGCCTCCTAATCAATTCTAAATGAATATCGATGTTTAATTCATTTTTTTCTTTAATAGAAACCCTACTTAGGTAGGCTATCATTGAGAAATTTATTGGAAATGCAACAAACGATTTAGGCCACAAGACAAATTACATTTTATAAAGAATATAAGTGATGATTAATTATGCTAATCGATAACTTCAGTGCAGTGGAGGATATCATGTCCAGGGTGCTGTCAGGAACGTTTAATTTTCGGAAGACTTCTAAGGACTCCCGTGGGATTGTACTTCTGGCCCCAATCATAATTCCTATAACGTCCCATGTCTTGATGTTATATTTGGTCCACAAATCGCTGCAGCATGGCAGATAAATTGCCCGTTTTTCTTTGCAGACTTCTCTAGGTTGTTCCTCGCTGTTCTGAAAACGGCCTGTGGGATCGAGAATGAGTCTACAATTTTTTTTCGGTCTATAATAATGATACATGCTCTTCGAGTTGAACCGTCAGCAGAAAGGCACCCAATTTCCTCGTACACATCATACTTATTAGCCCGGCGAAGTTCATTGGCAATCATGGAGCGATTTTTATTATGACGGTCAATTCTCAGAAATTCTCCCTTCCGGCAAAAACCCAGTACATGTGCTAAGGTTTCTTGCTCATTGCATCTTCTGCAATGGGCAGTACCAAGGCTTCCGCCTGGGAGGGTTCTGACTGGAATAAAGTTGCAGCTCATTTTTAATCGCTTCAGTCCATTGGCTTATATTTCGCCTTATATTTCCGTAACAAATTTACTTTCAATGCCTATAACTATGCATTATAAACTGAATTTTAGTAATAAATATATTTTGTATTATATTTCCGTAGAAACTCGTGTTTGTTACGTTCCCATGAAAACTATGCACAGAATAGGGTTTTATAAATGAATTCAATTCAATTTACTGACCCTGTTTATTCATAAAAACCTAAATTTATTATCAATTTCAACTAGGCTATGCATTAATCTAATATGGTTAGCATAATAATTATGCTTTCTTTAGTTGAACTTTCAGTCGCTTATTAGTGTCTGCCTCAAAAAGTGTAATAACAGACAAACCATATATTGAGGACCATCAATTCTCGATTTATCGTGAAGAAAAATAATCGCTGTCGTTGTATAAGGAACTTTCTTGTTTCAATGGCGACTATACTAAAGGATACGTGACATCTTTATTCCCTACTTCGTTAATTTGTTCAAATTTGAAATATTTTAAAATTGAAGCTTTTAAAAAGGAAATTTATTAAATTATTCATGATATATAATATTAACAAATGTATTGTTTTACCTTTTATTTCTGTAGAATATATTCATGTTTTTATTGAATATCACTGGCTTCTGTCGGATTGTCAATTTATATTAAATATACATTTATCTCTCCTTTTCTCTTTCTTCTTTTTTTTTTGCTCTAGTGTGTTATTTATTGGTTTCAATTAAGTTACTTACTGTATTTAGTAAACTGTCCTTGTAAATTTTATGTTATATTATTGGCTATGACCATACCGTACAAGAGCCTGGCTCTTACGGTAGTGGGTAGAAACATTTTGGTTTTATAAATTTAATTTGTACTCACTAGCTAGCTAGTTAAATAAATAAATAGATATATAAATAAATAAATAAATAAAAATAAATAAGTAAATAAATGATAATAAATAAACAAATAAATAAATAAATAAATAAATAAATAAATAAATAAATAAATAAATAAATAAATAAATAAATAAATAAATAAATAAATAAATAAAATCTTTACTTTCCTACCAGTTCGTTGTCGAAAAGGACAAATTAAAAGTTATATACAAGAGCAAAGCGGACTCAACCGTAGAGCGTCATTTACGACAGTGTTATCTCTGACAATGGTCATTGTGTGTGACATTTCCGACAGTCTCGTGTAACTGCAGGTGGTTTTTTCAACAGTAATCTCACTAGAGGTTTGATTTATCTAGAGAAAATCAAAATTCGAGTGGAATTTAATTGACTATTACACGATTAGAAGAAATTATATAAAGATTAGAAGTAACGAAGTATTCTAATACAATAAAATATTGACTTACGAAAATACTGAACTGTCTTCAAATGTATTACTGTAGCATTGTATTCCGCTAGATGGCTATAGTGTGTTATGATTAGCTCACCGCCATCTGGATAGCTGTTTTCTTGTTATCAGCCTAGATCTAGGTTATCAGTCGTGCCAACTATAGAATCTTCATTGAACTCTATGGAGATTACTAGTCAAGAATTCTTTGTTGATTCAATTTCATTTTTATTAAAACAGTTAATTCCACTTCAATTATCCGGATCCCAATAATCAACGTCACTCGACAAATGATTTTCAATAAATCTTAGTATTAAACCATTTCTGATAGGTGACTATCCATAATATCACACAGCAGAAGCTATAACATAACCTAAATATAATAAACAAGTGTTTGAAAAGTTAAAATTAGGAATGTTGGAATAAGAAAAGTTTTAATAAAGGATGATGAAATAAAAAAATAAACATGAATAATTTTGAAAGGAACAATTATTGAAAGTACAATTTTCAAATTTGAATGTTTTAGTGGTTGGTGGTTCAGTTGATGTTACAATGGACGTGTGCGTAAAAGTGGAAATGGTTGATGTACATGGTGTATTCCTCAACTTATTCAGGATTTCCGAATAATGCTCTTCATTTATTTGTAAATAGGGTTTCAGGGAAGATGCATTGCTATGACCAGTGATCTGTATTTATTCTTGTTCTTGAATGCCAATGCGAGTCATATTTGAAACTGCTGTGCATCGACTGGAGTGGTTTGTAATTTTGTGTTTTTTGACATCCAGACCAGCTTTTTGTGCAGATAACTTAGTCCATTTCGAAATTACATTTTGCCCAACAGGACAGTTTTTATACCAAACCCCAGAAATGTTATATGTAGGGTTGGGAGTAAGGAAAAAACGATCAGTTTTTAATATTGCACTGGACTTACGTTTCTCTGTTAATAATTTATAAAGTCTTACAGGACATCTGTCTGTGTTTTCCTTATTGGGAATAAGCCACTTCGTGTCTGCTAACTTGTGGTCACCACCTTGACAAGTTTTTGAAAATATAGAGTTGTAAGCGATTCTTCCTGATGGAGTGCCATCGTTTTTCAGTTCTTCCTGGAAATGATGTGTAAGACACTTCACCGCTTCTCCTCCACGCCAAGCCAATTCCAGTGACGCAATGTGAAAAATTTTCATTTCCAAACCCAGTGGAGTATTTTCGTCACAAGTTTCTACAATAGAATTATATTCATCACTTTTTAGTGCTACAGCACTTTCCTTTCTTTTTTCTGGTAGGTTCTGAAGCTGTTTTCTTTTGGTATTTCTGGCATCTCTGGCACACTTAAATTCTATGTCAGAAAATGGGTTGAACTTACGTTTATATTGTTCATAGTAATTTTCTTGCAGAATTTTTGCTGTAATGTTCCATATGCTTTTTACAGAGTAATCTTTATACTCTTGTCCGTCTCCCTTTGGCATATTGATGGCCCAGTCTTTCATAATTGTAGCGATCTGTTCAACTGGAGTGTCACCTAGCAGTTTATGTCTCCGCTCAATACAAGATTGATTAAACTGGTTCCAAATACTGTTTCTGTTTCTCTTTGTGTTGTTTGGTGTCGTTCTGTCTATCATTTGATCTATTTCACTAATGTTAGCTTCACCAAAACGTTTGAAAGGAGCCGCCATTTTCAGTTGACTGTCTATGCTATAAACAAATGGCGATCACAAAGCATGTTTTATAGTAACGTAGAGAATTTGCAGTTTGAAATGTTGGCAAATAAAGAAACAAATGCTAGGGACGCGATAAAATTAAACAAATACTAGGGACGCGATAAAATTAAACAAATGCTAGGGACGCGATAAAATTGTGCGATAAGCAGTCATGATTGGTTGAAAGACGTCCTTTTGTACAGTTTCATTGGTCAACAGTAGTATGACGTAGTAAGAGTGTAATAATCAATAAAAACAATTTTTATCCGCGTCATTTGCGACAGTAGAAGATTCTTAAGAACTCGCAACTTTTCCCTCACACTTTTTCTGGGCTTGGGACTAGCTACCCTCCTTGAAGTAGGCGAGGTAGACGGTTTACAAAGCTACATAAATAAGTAAAATGAAACTGAAAATAATATTTTCATAGTCCCAGTTTGTGCAGATGTGCAACTGTTTTCAGTAAGCCTTCGCTATATTGTCTGTCTTAATCATATTTTCTATAAGCCGTACACAAAACTTCGTAAATTTTAATATATCTCGTTTTTGTATTTTTCTCCTTGATATTAAGGACATGTCTGTCACATAAGAAATTGTTGTATTAGAGTTTTTTCTTCAGATTATTAATGAAATCGAACAAGTTGGGATGTGGTCTTCTTGAAAGGTCTGCGATTAAATCCTTCCACTGCATTGTTGGTTCTTTTGTAACAATTCCACATACTGATGAATATTAGTTACTTACTTACTTACAAATGGCTTTTAAGGAACCCGAAGGTTCATTGCCGCCCTCACATAAGCCCGCCATCGGTCCCTATCCTGTACAAGATTAATCCAATCTCTATCATCATATCCCACCTCCCTCAAATCAATTTTAATATTATCCTCCCATCTACGTCTCGGCCTCCCCAAAGGTCTTTTTCCCTCCGGTCTCCCAACTAACACTCTATATGCATTTCTGGATTCGCCCATACGTGCTACATGCCCTGCCCATCGCAAACGTCTGGATTTAATGTTCTTAATTATGTCAGGTGAAGAATACAATGCGTGCAGTTCTGCGTTGTGTAACTTTCTCCATTCTCCTGTAACTTCATCCCTCTTAGCCTTAAATATTTTCCTACTTAATAATTAAAACTGATATATGCACAAATGTCCCGCGCCGTGGCGTCGAGTTCTAAAGCATTCTGCCTAGGACTCGCGTTACGGAATGCGCGCTGATTCGAGTCCTCACGGGGGAAGAAACTTTCTCATGAAATTTCGGTCAGTGTATGGGACCGGTGCCCACCCAGCATCGTGATGCACTTGGGGAGCTACGATAGGTAGCGAAATCCGATTGCGAAAGCCAGCTCTAACGGCTGGGAGGATCATCGTGCTAAACACACGATACCTCCATTGTGATTGGATGATCGTCCACTCCTGCTTCGGCATGTGGACGTGAGGCCAGCAGCCGGCTGGTCGGTCTGGGCCCTTCACGGGGTGTAGTGCCACGGATTATTATATGCACAAATAATGATTATATACAATAAATATATAATTTAAAAACAAATTTTCTATCATATGACTATTCAATTTATGTTGGTTTAACTTACACTTACTTCTGGTTTTAGTGTAAGTTTCCACCCTACCGCATTTATTTTAAACATTCAAACTTATTTACTTGCTAAGTTTGAAATTCTCTTTCTTAAGTCTATAATAAACAAGTGTATATAGATCGTCCCTGCTGCTATATTCATCCAATTATCTTTTACAACAGACATATTTCTTTTTAAATTTTAGTTCCTCGTTTACATGATACTTCACACTATTTCATGTAATAAATATCGCATTGAGGTTAGCAGATGTCGACAATAACAAAAAATGACCAAACTGAATAGCTGAATCGGTACATTCTATGAGTATAAACATACTGATGGGTATTTTGTTATTTTCAAGCCACTGATTCAAAAAGAAGTCTGGTCGCTAGGTGAATCTTCCATGACATATAACCAGCCCCTTTCAACGTCTTCACGCTGCAAGAACGCCAATGATGCACACATACGGATGTGAAGCCGAATTGCAGAGTCCAAGTTGTAAGATTGAACTATACCTAAGTGTTGAACCTTACGCCAAATGCAAGACACAGGAAGAGGGGTATAAAGATAAATTATGGGTCTGTCGAAAGTGACGTCCTTGTTTATCAAGTTCTCGAGGGGAATATTAGTACTGTCGGGACTGACACACTGTCGCAATGTCGCGGACTCGACTCGACTTATCACGAGACAGAAATAAATAAATAAATAAATACATAAATAAATAAATAAATAAATAAAAAAATAAATAAATAAATAAATAAATAAATAAATAAATAAATAAATAAATAATTAAATAATAATAATAAATAGTAATAAAAATTATTAGGCCTATTACTATCGTTATCATCACCATCATCACCATGACATGTGATCTTTCACATACGTGTTGAGATTCTTAACAGGTAACTGTTGTTAAGCTGTCTGAAGCAGCACGATTCTGTGGTCATATGATTAGCAAAACGCAAGCTCTCCTCTTAGGCACAGCGGTTTTGTATGCGGAAGAATCTGACTCAAATCTAAAGGTTTACATTGCAGAGGCTCCTGCTCTACCCGATTTGGAAAGAATATCTGCTAATGCAACCGCAGCCCTCTCTGCCCTGGACAAAGTGACCGAAGGAGTGGATAATTTGTCCTCCAACATACAGGAATTACAGGATGAAGCAGAGGAAGAATTTTGGGAAGAGTTAGAAGAATGGGAAGAGAAAGGTAAGCATGCCAATGCATCCTAATCGTGTTAACATTGCATCGCCCGTTTTTGGAACAAAAGCTATCTGTGACTTTAGATTAGATTGACATTATTATTATGAAACAAGTGACTTTTTTAATTTCGTGTCACAAACCAGAGTCAGTCAATAATGTGACTGAAATCCTACCGCCCATAACAGAACTGCTTCAACCTCTAGAACTAGATGCTGAAATTATAAAATGCTCTAAAGCCCATTGCCACCACCATCAGGTCAAACACATCACCGAGTGCATTAATGATCATGTAGCAATTAATCTGTCGCTCAAGAATGCACTTTTCATGATACAGCGTTCATCATATGAAGTAACGTCATCAACAATTAAGAACTGCTGAAGCCAAATACCTTTAACCCGATTTGTCCCCGTGTTGCCATATGGTAACTTTGAATATAAGCATACATAACTGTTGTTTTTCAAATGATGATTGGTTCGTTGGCGACTGTAATTGGTTTCCTCTACTGTCCATTGTTGTGTCTTTCTTATACCCAAACCTAGTGTCAGTTGGTGTTATAACTTGGAAGTTATTACAGTGTGAATAAACTGAAGCATAAAATTATATCTGAAAGTGCTAATCAGGAATACATGTCAAGATAAATATACATTTTCATTACACTTAATAGGGTCGCCTGAATGCAAGAACTAGGTAACTCGAAATTTGCTTTTTTTAATTACCTCTTTTATAGCATAGCAAAAATCGCACAAAATGTAATCCAGGATCTTAGTAACTGATAGAACGATACCAGCGACATCTATTTTTCAATATAACTAATAGGTAAAAGAAAACGAGACATATTCCTTAGGGTAATAAATAGGGAACGGAATTTGGAGTAGTAAAAGCTAGTATTGGCATCTACACAGTCATTTGTTTACAACCCTTTATACCAAGTCCTCCCCTCCATGACATATTCGCAGATCTCTGCACGTCAACAACAGGTGAACGGGACAGTTGTCGCATAAGAACTTCAACATGCAGGTTTGCAGTTCAGCGTAGTGAAGTGCATGTACAATGCCGAAAGTGAAACCAACTAACAATACAAAATTGAAAGAATATATTTGTAAAAGCTAAGATCGAGTATCAAAATTCAGGAAACAATTCCCTAAATTATCGCTTCCGCCATGTCCAGTTCTTAAGAGATGGGAGTCATGGTTAGAAGCTTGCAATAATTATTATTACGCACATCACCTCCAATCTGTGAAGAAAGTGGTCCAGTCTTTCGACTGCGATTCAAATATGCCAGGAACTGCTAAATGATAGAATAATTAAAAAAGAAATCATGGATATTAAGTCAAATTTTTTATATTTACCGGATGACATTATTCGATTAGTACAGTCAGGAGTAGAAATAGTTGAGCAAATAAGAATTATGAGTACTATTGTAAATAAACTGAGTGCAGTAGAAGGTGAAGTAGGAAAACGTGTTGGTGAAAAAATAAACAGAGTTTTGATTAAAAATGATAGGTACAGTATTCTTAGTCGGATTTCAGATGCACTAACAAACACGTGTCCCAATGACGTCATTCAACAAGTGAATTTA
This sequence comes from Periplaneta americana, assembly GCF_040183065.1. Lineage (NCBI taxonomy): Eukaryota > Metazoa > Arthropoda > Insecta > Blattodea > Blattidae > Periplaneta > Periplaneta americana. Next base: position 58,789,242 of record NC_091131.1, on the reverse strand, counting down.
ATTGACGTATTTTGTTTCAAGTATTCTCCAATTGTCTCTGCAGATGTAGAGCGGAGTTTTTTCATGTTAAAAAACTTCCTTCCTTGCAAAAGAGCAAAGTTGTGTTTAGAAAATTTGAAAATGATATTTACAATTTATTATAACATGGCACAGCAGGAATAATTGTTTCATCACCAAAACATAACATTAATTGAAAATACTATTTCGTTTGGCTCTACATTTTGTTCAACATTTAATGATACTCTATTAGGCTATGTTGTAAATATTGTAGTATTATATATATATATATATATATATATATATATATATTCTAAATACTGTAGTGTACGTTGTCTACATATTATCATATTTCATAATATTGTAAATAAAGGTTTTAATTTAACACGCTCCTGACAGAAAAACACACATATTCAGAGGCGAGTTCCATACAGAAGACAACTGTCTATCAGGCATCAATATTTCCCCTGACACGCGAGGACGCAAAGATTGATATTTAATTATGTATATTTGTAATGTTGTTTATTGGTGTCTTGTGCGTTGCCAAGAAAAACACATGTAGTTCAAAGTGAAATACAGATTATGTATGTAGGCCACTATATGTCATTAAACTATTCCATATGTTTATTCTGAAATACGTTTACAATACGTGTAAGTTTGTATGAAGTGAACTGTACTCGTCCATGCTCTGTGACGCAGCTCGCTTGACAGTCACTGATCTACGAATATCTATACTACGTTTCACCATTCTTTATAATACTCCAAATCCCTTTCCCTAGTAATAAATACGTAAATATGCAATGTCACAAAATATGAAAAATCAAGTTACCTAGTTCTTGCATTCACGCGACGATATGATAACTGAATATATTTGTACATGTATTATGAAAGTAGATAGTTATATGTCTCTTTTGTTTTAAAGACCTGATTTGTATGTTCTGTATATCAGATTATATTCAAGGTTACTTTTTTATGTTGCCATATGGCTACACCGGGTCATACTGTAGATTTCATTATGAACTATTTCTGTAATGACTACTACACTAATATTATTATATTGGTTATATTATGCTGCAAGAAGATTGTTAAAGTTCGCAAACTATTATATTTCTGAGTATTTTTTTATTCTTTGTTTATATAATATTTAGAACCCTGTCACGAAGACTAGATTATTTGGAGGATATTTTATCAGAAGATGACATACCCGAGACCGTCTACATACAACCAACCGCCTACATTAGAGGATGGAGCTGTGAGTGGGGAAGATGGTGCAGATGAGGAAGAAAGTGGTATACCAGATAATGTACAAATTTCTATCGTGTTAACTACACTCTGTAATGTAACATAAAATATATTAAATTTCCATAAACAATTCTTGGGTTACGTATAAATTTAATAAATAGTGTAAAATGAATCATATTTATTTCAGTACTTTTTTTCCTCTCCTGTATAACCCAGTGTTGCCATATGGCACCAAGCTCTCCCTGCCAAACGACTCAACGTCAAGTTAAATGAAGGCCATTTTTATACTTATTATGTTCCCCCAAGCTGAACTGTAACAAAATAAGTTCCATTAAAAATAAAAATTATTCTGGGACATATCGCGTTCCCACCTCAGAAGAGTTCCTTGCCTGGTGACAATGCTGAAGGAAAACTCGGAATTGCAATGATCTGTTTCCCATTGAACATCATTTAATAGTGGAGAAATTCTTATCTAAAGAAAATCGATTATCTACCTCAGAAGAAATTAGCAATGAAAACGTGTCGGAGACTGCCCAGAATTGAAGATCACGGTACAAAAACCGGTCAAACCCAAAAATAAAAATTTTACGGGAAATAAAAAAAAACTTTCCACAAAAATTGAATGTGCATTAATTTTAAACTGATTTTTTTACACGATAATTTAGAAAATTAGTTTTTTATGTAGTTACCAATATTCTTGTTAGTTTTCTTTCGTTCACAGACATTTTTAAACGGTAGATTTAGATGTTTTTTGTCCCGAAAATGCAACATATTTCTTTGTCATGTCTGAACTTTATTTATTTCTTGTTTGAAAACAAATCTACGAAACTTACTTCAGTCTTAGGTGAGTTTCCATTGAGTAGTTAATACATATATATAAATGTACTATATTTTAAAGCTTGAAGTGATCAGTGCAGCCAATACGAGTAAGATTATAATAATATTTTTAAACTTGGTTATTTAACGACAGCGCACAGTGAGCAAGATGGACAAAATAAATAGGCTAACTTCTCTGCATTCTAACGGATTGTCATGAAACTTTATACAGACCTTATAGGTAGCACGTATTTTTCTGTACAAACCCTTATTACGGTTATATAAGAGAAACTATCTCTTCATAGGGTGTGGTTTCAGACTAAATTAATAACTTCTATCAGTTCTAACGGATTTCGTTTTATGAAACTATGTATAGGGGTTATACATAGCACATGTTTACGTAGAAACTCTAATTACGTTTGTGTAAAAAGAACTATAAGGGTGAATTTAGATGAAATTAATAACTTCTCTCCTATATAACAAATTTTTATAAAAAACTGTGCAGCTGTTATATGTAGTACATTTTTTGTCTCATCTACTGTACATGCCACCTGTAATTCTTGTATAAAGTTTCATTAGTGTATACTGAATAGGAGAGAATTTATTTTGTCTAAATGCGCCACTATAAAAGGACACATCTTATGGAAACGTAATCATTGTAGATATAAAATATACACGTAAGCTATGTGTAAATTTTGTATAACGTTTCATAAAAATATATTGGCTGGGAGAGACGTTATTAATTTTTATTTTAGTACGTTATTTTCCGACGCTGTATCAACATCTCAGGTTATTTAGCGTCTGAATGAGATGAAGGTGATAATACCGGTGAAATGAGTCCGGGATGCAGCACCGAAAGTTACCCAGCATTTGCTCGCATTAGGTTGAGGGAAAACCCCGGAAAAAACCTGAACCAAGTAACTTGCCCCGACCGGGAAAGGAACCCGGGCCACCTGGTTTCGCGGCCAGATGTGCTAACCGTTACTCAACAGGTGTTGACGAGACGTTATTAATATTGTTAAAATGCGTCCCCTATAAAGGGGTATTTCCTCTCATGGAACCGTAAATATAATTTTGTACAGAAAAAAATATGCTACCTGTAACTTCCGTACAATGTTTCATAAGAATCTGTTAAATAGGAGAGAAGTTATTAATTCTGTCTAAATGCACCCGCTATAAAGGGATAGTTTTTCTTGTGCAAACGTAATCAGAGTTTGTACACAAAAAAATATGTGCCATCTGTAACACTTGTACAAAACTTTACAACAATCTGTTAGAATGTATGCAGAGAAGTTATTAATTTTGTCCAGCTACTAGAGTTGAGATCACATCCACGGTGCGTTTGTTAAGGTTAGATAAAAATGTGTCCAATGTACTAGGCGCATCCAGAAAGTAAGTTTCCCGATTTTTTCCACTTGAAAGTAAACGTAATTAGCCGTGTCAATTGCGCATGCGTAACAGATCTATGACGTATCAATCATATGCCAGCCGGACAGGTCCCGCCTGGTGCCAGTAGCGTGGCAGCAGTGGTCCGAAATGGAAGCTCTTATTCCTTCTCCCGCCGCCTGCGAGGTTCGGTCGGCGATAAAGTTCTTTAATGCACAAAGCATTGCGCCAATTGAAATTCATCGGCTGCTCTGTCAGGTCTATGGGCCGAACATCATGAGTAAGCAGATGGTGCGTCGCTGGTGTAGGCAGTTTTCCGAAGGTAGTCAAAGTGTCCATGATGAAGAGCGCAGTGGGCGACCGTCCCTCATCAATGTTGACCGTGTTGAGCTGGTGCGGCAGTGCATCATGGAGAACCGTCGCTTCACGATTACGGAGCTGAGCAGCCATTTTACGCAGATATCGCGATCCTTGTTGCATGAGATTGTCACTAAGCACCTGCTGTTCAAAAAAATGTGTGCCAGTTGGGTGCCGAAAAACCTAACACCCGAACACAAAATGCAACGTTTAGGAGCAGCACTGACATTTCTGCAACGGTATCACGATGACGGCGACGAGTTCCTCGACAGGATCGTCACGGGCGATGAGACTTGGATTTCGCACTTCACCCCGGAAACCAAGCAGCAGTCAATGCATTGGCGGCATAGTGGATCTCCGGTCAGGACGAAATTAAAACAGACGCTGTCGGTACGGAAAGTGATGTGCACGGTGTTCTGAGACAGAAAGGGCATTCTGCTCATTGACTTCCTTCCAAGAGGTGAAACAGTGAACGCTGACAGTTACTGTCAAACACTGCGAAAATTGCGACGTGCCATTCAAAACAAGAGGCGTGTAATGCTTACTGCAGTTGTGGTGCTCCTCCATGACAACGCTCGTCCACATACGGCTCGGAGCACAGCAGCTGTTTTGACGGAATTTGGCTGGGAGTTGTTTGATCAACCACCCTACAGTCCTGATTTTGCTCCCAGCGATTTTCACGTTTTCTTGCACCTCAAGAAATTCCTGTCCTCCGGTGAGCGTTTTGGCAACGACGAAGAGCTGAAGACATCTGTCATACGCTGGTTCCATTCACAGGCGGCAGAGTTCTACGACAGAGGGATACAAAAGTTGATCCCACGATACGACAAGTATCTCAATTCTGATGGTGGCTATGTTGAAAAATATCTGAAACATTGCTGTACCTGTTGCCAATAAATGTTTTCCTGAAAGTGTGTGTTCTTTTTTTTTTAAATAGGGGAACTTACTTTCTGGATGCGCCTCGTACTTTTAATCTGATGTTCGTTGTCATGTGAATAATTTTGCAGGCCTACACACTCATACAGTGATTACATACTTTCTCAATCCAAGATTCTTTTCTGCTGTTGAGCCAAACATGGAACAGTTACCGTGTGCCTCACCAATGAAAAATAATTAATTACTGACAAATGCGCAAGAAAGGGTAGATTTTAAAAGAAGGATTCAGCACTCTAAGATGATGAGTAGAAGGATGTTCTGTGCAGAGAATAGAGAGAAGGTACATGTTTCGGGTTAGAGGTAGTGAAAGGTAAACAAAACGAGATGCTAGGTAAGAGAGTGTGAAGGTTTGGATGATTTTAAATAGTAATCAGAGGGAGTTGAAGAATTTTCTTTCTTTAAATGGACTCCAAGACAACAACTCTAGTGACGGTGTTACATGATCGAATATTCAAAACGCAGATATTGTGAACACGCTGTAGGCTAGTCTGTGAGGAAGATCAGTTTTAAGATTCGTGAATAGAAAATCGCAATAATCGAAGTAGGCCATCACTAAAGTCTACATCAGTTCTTTTTATTGTCTATCATCTGATATCTTTTTCCCGTTCACCATTCCTTTCAGTGCATCTTTCAGTAGCAAATTTCTTCTTACCAGTGACCCAGACAATTTCTTTTTCTCTTCCTGATCAGTTTTAGCATTACTCTTTCTTCACCCATTCTTTGTAGCACAGATCAATTTATTTTGTGTGCCCATTTCACACGCTCCATTCTCCTACATAAAGTAAATAGTCTGCACTCACTGATCTTTTGAACTACACGCGTGAGACAACAGACACAGATTCATCGCAGATAATGGTGGAAATGCGATAGGTAGAGACATAGGCCTACAGCATGTTACTGGAAAGAAAGAGGAGATGTGGCAGATTTTCAATGTTGGTAAATGGTCACGAATATTTAGAATAGGCTATTTAACAGTCAGTTCGAATTGGAAGAAAACTCTCTGACTGACAACTCGAAGTAATATAAGTTACAAACAGTATATATTATAATTAAGGACAGGATTTTTATGTACTTACATATTAAATACCTTTCAACCTAACCGCATATAAATAACAAATCTTTGCGAATCTTGTAATTACCATTAATATATTAAAATATGATACTACGTATTTTAACATGTTTACCCAACATTAGATATTATGACTTGATATTACATAAATCTACATACAGTACTTAGAGGTTTTATTCAGTTTTACTTCTTTAAAAGGAAAAAAGAAAACTTCTGCTGGAGAAGTTTACAATTTGAAATACACAGATTTAGAAAGCCTTTTTACCTACCCGAGAAAGGATATATTTCGGGACGACACATAACATCTTTTTTTTTTAACCACCCGCGTGGCTCAGTCGGTTAAGGCGCTTGCCTGCCGGGCTGAAGTTGCGCTCGGGCGAGGGTTCGATCCCCGCTTGGGCTGATTACCTGGTTGGGTTTTTTCCGAGGTTTTCCCCAACCGTAAGGTGAATTCCAGGCAATCTATGGCGAATCCTGGGCCTCATCTCGCCAAATACCATCTCGCTATCACCAATCTCATCGACGCTAAATAATCTCGTACTTGATACACCGTCGTTCAATAAGCAACTGAAAAAACATATTTTTTTACTAGGTTATTTTACGACGCTTTATCAACAACTTAGGTTATTTAGCATCTGAATGAGATGAAGGTGATAATGCCGGTGAAATGAGTCCGGGGTCCAGCACCGACATTTATCCAGCATTTGCTCAATTGGGTTGAGGGAAAACCCCGGAAAAACCTCAAGCAGGTAACTTGCCCCGACCGGGAATCGAACCCGGGCCACCTGGTTTCGCGGCCAAACGCGCTAACCGTTAGTCCACAGGTGTGGACCATAACATCTTAGTTCCAAAAAGTAAAAGAGGCACTCACCCCTTACCGCCCACTGTAAATATGAGTGAAAAAGAAAGGCAATCTTTCTCATACAACTACCTCGTATTGTAAAAATCAAGAAGGGAATAATCTCATACGCATAAGCGGACGACATAGTAGTAGGGTCTAAAGAACTTACAAAGTTACAAGAAACAGTAAACATCATGGTAAAATGGTGCAATAAAACAAATCTGATATAAATGTGGACAAGACAGAAATGATGATACTCAGAAAAGGCGGAAGAGCACCAGAAACAGTAGAAATAGTCATGAAGAACAGAAAATTAAAAATTGTACTAGAATACAAATATCTAGGCTTAACAATACAAACCGGCGCAGATATTAATATTAAATATTTTCATGATTTTACATATTTTGGTACATATTCAGCTTGTTTTTCTTACATAAATATGTACATATTTCACACCTTGATATTACATTAAAAGTCCGGTTCCTAATTATAATATTCTATAAGCAAATATTGTAGCTAAATATTACTTCATCTTGTAGTAAATAGGGGAGAGTTGGGTAGTATCGAACATCGGGTAATATCGGACAGTGCGTTTCTTTCATCTGCCACCAGATGATAGTACCTGAATGACATGGTTACGTTTCTGGGATGTCGCATACAGAAACATAACCGTATTATGTACTATCATTTGGCAGTAGATGAAAGAAACGCAATTTCCTATATTACCCGATGTCCGATAATACCCAACTCTCCCCTAAATCACTGTTTAAAAACCTGACTGTATATATAACAGGTTTGTTCGCTTAAAGAACTGCCAATCGAGTATATTAGCACGAAAGGATACGTAATGTGTTGGTTTACTTCCACTTTTTCTTGGAGTGAATGGATAACAGCAAAGATTCCCCAGAAGAATTAAATGGTTTCTAGAACCCTAGAAGAAAAATGCTAATCTGAGTTAGATTTTATTTCTAGATGGAAGCATACAAGAATGTGACTTGTACAAAAATAACTACTTGTTAGGGAAGACCGTGCAGCAGGCTCAAAATCAGATCAACAATCTAAGATACTCCACACTGAGCGACGTAGATACCATACTTTAAAACATTCGCTAATTCTGAATCCAAGCAATCCTTACGGATATTACTACAAGATATGATTTTTATTCAATAACTGAAATTGTAGTATACAAATTCTGCGAATAAGAATAAACAACTTAAAAACACTTTATATGCTTTTGTTCATTTCATATTAGTCATTGCTATACACTACTGTATTTGTTTTGCGTGTTGATTCAACGTCTTGCTGATCCCATACCGACGGGAATACTGCAGGATCTTTAAAACGCTGCAGACTTCACTTAATTTTATTTCAAAACTAAATGATGATTTGAAAATTTTTGAGTGCATGTCATCAGTAAACTTGGAAAATGGTAAGCATTTCGAAATATTTTCAATATACCACGTTTCAAAATTATGGTAACACTTTTATATAACTATTACTATGTAACTATTAATGAGAAATTAACATGGTCAATGTATAGCCGAACATTCCAAGTTTCAAGTTCTAAATTTCGAAATTCGTATTATTTCTGTCGCCATGGGAGACATGATGGAAAATGGCAACTCCACAACATAAAATCGTTTTTTCGTTGGTACAAAAGTTGTTTCATAGATATTTCTGAATCTACCACCTACTATATCGTTGGAATGGACGTGCTACCTCGGCTGATTTAGCTTATTACCATTGCCCTCCCAGGTTACCAGACTTGACACTATGTGACTTCTTTCTTTTGGGTATGTGAAGGATACAGTTTATGTGCCACTTCTACCCAGAGATCTTGAAGTAGAAAGACATCGGATCATTCCTGCGATTTCGTCGTCTCATCGAGATCCGAATACGCTTGACCTCTGCAAGGCAGTCAGACAAAAATTACGCCAGGAATTCCAGAGCATGTTCGGATCTCGATGAGATTATGAGCTGCAACCTGCATTGAGGCAGGAAGTCAAACTTTTGAACATTTCATCTAAGGAAATGTAAACAGAATGCATCGAAATAATTCCAGCAAACAAACGTACTGAAGTGCACTATGTTCATATTTGTAAACCTCACACAGAACCCGAGCATTTCCGAATCCTTGTTGGCATAACCATTAATTTATCTTTTATAAAATAAGGAAACTATACCTGAAGTTTTGCCCACTTTTTTCGTTACACCCTGTATATAATTTTCTAACTTACTTTCTGACTTCTCAATACATTCAGTAAAACAAAAGCAAACATATACGTGTTTAGGCTTTCTCTGTAAATGTAATCAGAAATAGACTTTCTAGTATTAGCCTACACCGTGTCCTGGAACTTAACTTTTCCAATATTTCGGAACTATATTGGTAAAAAAATTAAGAAATATTACGTTATCTACAAAACACTTACTTAAAATCTTGTCTGGTGGACTAAAGTAATTGAAGCTATTAATAAAGGAAGTGAATTTCAGTTTTAATAATTTTAAAGGCAATAATAAAAAGTCAATTTACAGTTCACTTCACAATTTCTAGAAGGAACATAAACAGGCTACAAAAAAATAAAGGGTTAATAAGATGTACGATGTCCTGCCATTGCTAGGATAGTTCCACATCTATCAGGTATGGACATTATTAAACTATCGATCTCTTCTTGGGGAAAGTTTTTGCCACTCTAATAATATTGTTTCAAATATATTACTTTGTTCCCCGATTCTACTGTATTAGGCATTTACCGGTAACTGTTTACAATTTGCGCAAAAATTGCTCTTTATTCTATCACTCTTAAGCGGACAGGTTGTCATAATTTGCATGTGCGCCACAAGATCATCACATCATGTCCGCATGTGTGAGTTCTGGTCTGCAAAGTGAAATCCCTTTTGTCCATTTCTCTCGCTCGGAATGCTAGACAAATGAATAATTTGTTGATGACGCATTATAATTCAATCAATCTATAGACCTACACAAGCCGAGTTTAACAAACTACTGTGTTTCCATTACAGTAAAACTGATGAATCAGTAAGAAGTCATAGCACAGATGAACATGAAACGAAAAACCACTGAAATTGATATGAAAAGTAATGTGTTATTTTCAAATAGCTGTTTCTCGGAAATCATTGAGAATAAAGACTGATCCAAAATAAACCGGGAACAAGAACCAGAACGAAAACGGGAAGCGCAGGACGTGAATGTGAACATTTTTGATTCACAATAAACGGAGAACGGAAATAGCCATGCATATGTATATCAATAACGATACGAAAGTTGATATTAGGCATTCTGATGTTATTTGTGTATAATTAACCAATGGCGTTCTCTCATGAGTACAAGCCAATCAACATAAATACAGGTTAACTAACTTGAAAATTATTTATGACACAAAACATTTAAGAACTCAATTCGCGCGGTAATATGGTCCCATATGCACGTAGAATTTATTGAAAGTGATTCTAATGAATTACGAATTAGAAATGTAGTGCTTTCCAGGCTTTCCGTGTAATATAAGTGACTTGTCCCTCTCACCCAGTTTGTTACTTAAATATATGCCTAGATATTTACAAGTGTTCTCTTATGGCACCGGTGTAATGCGTTCTACAGAAGCATATTGTCATACTTTTACTTACACAGATTTTCAATTTATTTTCTGTCGTCCAGGTTTCAAATAACGTTAAGATCATTTTGCAACGCGGTGATATCGGCTTGATCACTAATTTGTCTATATATTATACCGTCGTCCACGAAGAAGTGGTATGTACAGGACGACTCATATGAGAAACATTACAGGTGCAAGAACCGACCCTTGAGGAACTCCTGAAGGTACATTTCTGCTGTTCTCTGTCTCTCTGGCTCCTTTTCTTTTCCCAGTAACTCATAGCGACAAGCAGGCATTCGGAAGTTACCATTTCAGTTCATCAGAATTCATCCAGATTTAAAATTGAATAACTGAGCGGGAAAACGTCGCAAAGGCCGCATTGAAATTTTACAGTAACATGAAAACAAATACTTGATGCCCAGTCCGCACCGTAACATTTTCTCGCAACCTCCTGGGTCCTGCAGTCTAAATTGAAGGTTCTACTTTCATTTTCATCCAATAGAGTTCACTAACATATAAAACAGAGTAAGTGCGACATGTTTACTTTAAAACAATCCAAGAGGAAATTGAATAGCTAGTTTATTCGTATACAATTGAAAGAAAAACTGAACTTCACAAATAAAAGAAGAAGCAATGCATCCACCATATTAATGAAAGCTACGCCCTTGTGTATAAAGTTAAATACATTACATTAAAAAGAATTATTTTTCCAACTCCTTTATTAATTTGTTTACCTTTTTATTTAAAGACTTTAGTTTTATTAGTTAAATTTTTAGGTTGCTGGTTTGAATATGTAATTTCTAGGATTAATATTGGTAATAAATTGTTATCTATTAAGTTTTATTTGTATTCCAGATTTATAGGTTCAATATGATTTATACCATATATTTCTACTGTTTGTACACTAAATAAGAGGACGAATTTCATACCTGTAATAAAGTTCGCAGGCAATTAGTTCCCCACACGCTACTTGAAATAACCGATATTTAATTAGCAGCACTATATACAATGTAGAAAATTTGCCATTTAAATGGTTTATTCGTTTCTTTTATGTAGTATTCACCAATATTATAAAAAACCTCATATACTGTACGTAAAATTTTGAATTTTATTTTATCGCTTTTGACTCACATTTAGTGCTAACGCACTATATTATACTATTGCAATACAAATAGGACATACAGATATAGTTCCCACAATAAGCACAAAAGAGTTATCAAAGAAACCTTGAATATTGTTATTTTAAACATTCTTTATCTAATTTTTGCTACAGAAGTTGACATAGCACACTCCAGCGCACAGGTATCGTGATTACGATGGTAATAGCAGAATTTTTTAAACTTAAGGATATATTATATATGGCTATAGGTGTTGCTTGTCACCACAGTTCAGCTAGACATCTAAGATCATACATTGCTCGAATCCCGGCATTCAAGTAAGTAGCTCTTCTTTTTATGCACAACTTTCTTTCATTTTAGACTGTATTAAAATGCACTTGTAAACGGCATTATACATCAGCATTGATGTTACCTACGTTATTTTACTATTGTCTATTTATTTACTTATTTATACTAGATTAGTCAAGGTCATAAGATCTTCTATTATACTCCACAGGTCACAAATAACACAAGCAGTGAAATTTAACAGAAAGGGAATAGAACAAAATATTAACATATTACTAAATAATTCACACTATACAAAATGAAAATACTGTAATACCATACTAGGAAAAAGTAAAATACACATCTAGGGATTGGAATATAGCTAACACAATTAACTCAATTAGTACAGATGCGTAGCTAAGAGGGAAAACTTAAAGAAGAATACGACAAATGGAATGTAATATAGTGTGACAGCGACGTGAGATTCGAACTCACGAAAAGCGTCCCGCAAGAAAGCAGATCGCGCGGGCTTCACAGAGCACTGAGGGGAGAGTGCGCGCGCAACTACTGCGTGCGGAGTAGGGGGGGACGGACCTTCCCGACTCTTCCAGAAGCCCGTCGAAGTGGAAAAATAGCGAATTCGAAGTCTCTCGGTTACGTTGCTGTGGTTATAAATTACGGACGCGAAGGAGTATGTGTGTCATTCATGATTAGTTCAGTCAGTAAGCCAGTGAACAGAGCAAGCCAGTCTTGTGTACCGGAGTTCGACTCGAGTGTGCGTTCGCAACTGCGTCAGCATCCGAAGGCCTGAGTTCGAGTGCAGTGGACCGCAGTTGGAGGGACCTGAGTTCGAGTGCAGTGGACCGCAGTTGGAGGGACCTGAGTTCGAGTGCAGTGGACCGCAGTTAGAGGGACCTGAGTTCGAGTACAGCGAACTGTCTCTAAAGGTCTGTGGTTCGAGATACTGTGAACTCGAGTGACTGAGATAGAAGAACTGTGAACTGAGAACTAATAGTTCTGATTTGTAAATAGTGCTTTGTAAATATTAGTTAAGATTAACAGTTCATTGTTGTTCGTAATAGTCCAAGTAAATTGTCATTGCCGTCAGTGGAGTGCTATAACGAATACTGTGTTGGAAGAATAAAAATTCTATTGTTGAGTTGAATAAATTCACAATAGTAATATTAAAACTTACAAATGGCTCTTAGAGAACGCATCAAAGCTCTATCAACTGAGCTACCCAGGAACGTCACCCGACATAGTCTCAATTTTTCCCTTTAAGTCCACATAACTCGAGTGGGTTGACAAGACGCCAGAAATCCACATCGAGTGCACACAAAGTCTGTGTGATTTTGAAATTGTGGTTTTCTACTAACGTACCTATAGTAACGTATATACAGACGTGCTCAATTTATTAGACCTAATTAATTATATGGGCAACAAAGCTGTATTTATCGGCACAAATAAGGAACAAAATTGTATTTTGCACAGAAATAATGAACATAAAATTGATCTGGAGGTTACTAATATTTATGAACATTTCCTTATTCTTTATTAACACGTTGATTTTGTCAGGGATGCTGAAAACTAAAGTTTGACACTTTCTTTGAATATCAGCATCATTTAGCCAGATATCAGACAGTGCTTAAATCAGTCCATTTTCGTTCATGTTCGGTCTTCTTGCAGGTCATGGGAGAACAGGCTGATGAATATCTTCTGCAGTATATAATTAAAACACCAGTAGTACCAACACAGCCATATAAAATATACTTAACCATTGGAAAAATATACCCGAAAATGTAAACAATCATATTTACAACAATAGAGACTCTGTAAATTATACTGATAGTTGGTATGGCGAATTATATTATGTTCTCAAGGAAAACGTTTTAATCTAATAATAACTTGTCCGCGTTTATATTATGGAAATTTAGCTTTCAGGTAAAGCTCCCTGTGATACAAACTTGAATAATTTCAATAGAAAAATTATTCTGGGGCCGGGTATCGATCATGGGATCTTTTCTGAACGCACCAACGCTCTAGCAAATAACATAAGTATGCTTTCTCATACGTTTTGCTCATTAATTAAATACAAATTTAGTTTACTAAAACATATTTCTCTTACAAGCAAACGTTCTGATGGGGGCAGATAAAAAAGGTAAATTTTTTTCTTTCACCATGTTAATAATGTCAAAAGGAGTGCTTATACAAATTTAGGCCACTCGACCGCAATTACGAGGCCGTCCAGAAAGTGATTTTCCCTGGGGCCGTTTGTAGAAAAAAAACACAATTGCATGGAAATATTTATTGAAACAGATACAGCAATTGTTGCGCTATTTGTCAACATATCCCCCACTTGAATTGAATTTCGTCATGCCAAGGGATCAATTTTTGTGCCGTAGAAGTCAGCCGCCTCAGATCGGAACCAGCGTTTGACTGCGTCTGCACATCTCTCTGTCGATCCCATGAAATGAGAAATGTCTCAATTCCGATGGAAATATGTTGAAAAATAGCTCAACAATTGCTGTGTCTGTTCCAATAAATTTTCCCAATGAAATTGTGTTTTTTTCTGCCAACGGCCCCTGGCGAACTTATTTCTTTACGACCCTCGTAATTGCGGTCGAGTGGCCAAAATTTGTAAAAGCCCTTCTTTTGACATTATTAACGTGAGAGAAGAAAAAAAATTAACTTTTTCATCTGCCTCCATAAGAACGTTTGCTTGTTAGACTACTGACTATATAATTGCGAGGTATAGTGTATCAGAAATCAACTATAATAATATTACCAATAGATTATGTTAATAGTTAATAACTGTGACATGAGAATATTAATATAAATGTTACACAATAAAATATATAAAGCATTACTTCCAATAAACATTGCAATTACTTGAAAACAATATCACAAATCAAGGGCATTGTTAATATATAAAGTAAATCAAAAGTCACTTAAGATTTGAAGGGTTACAAATATTATACTATTTTAGATAAGTTAGTAGAAATAAAAACATCACCGTGTTGGGAAAACAAAAGGGTTTGGTACAAAGAAACAAAATATATATAACCTGAGAGCAGTGGTTAATTCTTATATAAAAAAAAGACTTGCCCGAATTATTATGCATTCCGAATTAGCGGTATTTCACTGTATCTTACTCTTTTTACAGATTACGATGTTGAGGAAAACAGTGGTAATTACGTTGCTGGCGGCTCTCGTATTTCAGGTAAGCTGTGTTTCTGAAATTTTTATAATTTATGTTTAAAACCGTATTTGTAATTCAAAATTACATTATAGTTATTCCTTCTTTCGCGTCCCAATTCCATAGTAATCATGTTATCATTTATGTCCATGACCTTATTTATACTAATATACTTCAACAGAAATTTTAAGAGCAACTACTGCTGTAGCATCTTATATTTCAGTTTGTTTGAAGCTTTATTTGTGGCCAACTATAATAAAATTATATAAACTAGGAACTGGACTCAGAACAGAGAAATCGTATACTTCAGAATTACTTTACCACTATCGCAATAAACTACTTCATTAGTGTTTCTTATTCGGTTATTCAGCCTTGCATATTTCGTCAATATGTTCGCTCAGAACAAAATGAATGCTCTACATTTCTACAGGCCATTCGTTACCTTGTGAAACCAAATGCATGCATGCGCCGTAGCTTATAGTTTAGTCCGAGAGTAAAATTAATACCCAGGCTGAAGTATTTGTGTTGGTTATATATTTTTCGCACGAATCAATATTTGTAATGTCAAGCAGTGTTGTCACATTTACGTTTCAAAGGCAATTAATTCCTGGTTATGAACATCAATATACTGATTTCTACCACCACTTTTCACAGTGAATATATTTTAAGCTACAAGATTACTTTTAATCATTAAAATTGAAATTAAAATTTCTAACCTATTTTATCGTCATAAATCAACTCGTGATACAACATTGATTTTTACTGCATGTGGAGTAGATATGAGAACGTCAATTACGATTGGTAACGAACCATGTGATTGGAGCGGCATCTGGGAAGGGCTAATGAATAAAGAAACTCTTATCTTATTTCTTCAAAAGAAGAAAGCACCCTCTCTGACACCGTCTAGGTATGAAATGGACTCTCGGTCTATAAGAATCTTATGGTGGGGATTAGTTTGCTAGCTAGCAGCTACTGGAAGCATAGCGATGGAGTGAAGCTTCCCAATCCACTTTCTTCTTCCCCTCACGCGCAAGTTAGTTTCTTGAGATAGCGAATGGCCTGTAATACACAGATTGCTCTTTCATTCTTTTCTCCGTAATTTCATTATAGTTACAAGAGCAGAACGACTGCACTTTAAAATCAATAATTACTTTGGTTTTTAGAATAATGTAACACTAATTCAAGAAACAATTCCTAGAAGCAAAGCGGTACTATTATTTCGGCGAAAATATTATTTCCCTGCGCTCCATAATGTCTGCCATTATTAATGTAGATCAACAGTGTTAATATATTTTTAGTTCTTTCTCTGTGTTTTTACCAGTATTTGTATTTCTGGTAGTGTGGAAGACAAGGTTAATTGGTCTTAATTCCGCCAGAATAAATAAATAAATACCGGTAACTAAATAAATAAACAAATAATAATAATAATAATAATAATAATAATAATAATCACTAGCTATGGTCTTAATTTTGCTGAATACTCCAATCTCCGTTTTAACAAGCCTGTCGTATACTTTTTAACTATATACTATGTACTATAATACAGGCAACTCCAGATATAGTGAACCTCTGCGGACTTCCATATTTCGTTCACTGTATCCGAGGTTCACGAAATACGAAGTGTCTCTTCCCTAACCTTAAATGATAGGAATTAATGAAATTGTGAACAAGAAAATAAAATACTATACGGTAATTAAAATATTTCATTTTTGTGGAATGGATTATACTGTATACTGTTACTCATAGTTGACCTACGTCCGCTTGCGAAAGGCCACATTCAACGTCACTTATAATACTTGCCTTATCTTCCAAAGAAAACACTTTACGCTTCAATATTTCTATACAGTATATTCACTGTTCGAACACTAGAAATAGACTGATCAAGTACAAATGACAAACGCTGTTATGGTGTGACTACGTACTCAGCCTTGGAATTTCCTGGGTCACTTAATGGAAACTGGGAGGGGATTGATGGAGTTTGAAAGCCATCGGAATCTTACCTTTATTTATGTTCTAGACATAATGTCCGTCCCCTTTTAGTAAAAGAAGGCAATTTCATTTTCCGTTGTTTCGATGCTATCCGAGAACAAAAGTCAATCCTTTGACGGTGAAGGATTAGAAATAATAGTAGATAGTGTGCTTGAGAAAGAATTGCAACCCTTCGACGGTGGAGTGAGGCAAAGTTGTCACGTGTTGTCTGACTTTACAGTACAGTTCATCGTATAGGAATCACTAATCCTACCTTTGCCCTGTATCTAAAGGAGTAAAAAAACTTAGAATGTTATTCTCAACACATTCTTTCAATTTTATACAAGAAGACCTGACTTCAAATAAGAATTTGTCAGGATACAGCTCTTGTAACTTCAATTTTTACGGTTCACTATAACCGAAGCGTGGGTTCACTATAAACGAAATATTAATGTACTTTTTAATGTATGCGGGTCTGGACCAATAATTTAGGTTCACTATAGCCGAATGTTCACTATAACAGAGTTCATTATATCCAGAGTTAACTGTATAATTTATGTTTAAATGCTTATCATACACAATGTCTCGAGACTTCTGTGTTACACAAACTAATTCTTTATCTTTGTTTCAGCTTCACAGCTACACCCGTGCTGACGTTGGTGAGTACAGTCAGCTATTTCCTACATTCATAGTTTCTGTTTTCATCCAATGTAATTTTATTTTGTACACTGTATTATATGTTTACCTATGTACAGTTACCCTTAAAAGGAATGAGACGACTCTTGGTCGTCGGAAGTTAAAGTTCTACAGCGCGGTTCACTCGATATCGACGTAACAATAAATACCATGACATATACAAGAAGAATTGTTACAAGGACCACAACAAGGACAAGGACCATAATAAGAATCACTAAGAAGATAGCCATTTAAGGCCACGATTTCACAATATTGCTCGAGTCACAAAATATCATTGCTTCTCTGTTCCGAATGGCAAATGCCTGCTATGGGATCTACATTCTGGACTGCTGCTGTCGCTGTCTTGTCTCCGTAGCTCATATAGTAACGTGTCGGTTCCACTGTATAACCGAAACGTCTCGTGTTCGATCCCAGGTAAAACTTTTTTTTTTATTGAGGTGTAATTAATTTCTTCAGAGTTCCTCGACTGTCTAATTTGTCGAAAAATATGGAATAATTTATGCCCAATTTCTGGGTCTTACAAGTGGGCTGAACCTCGTCAAAAAAATCTTACTTGGAAGTTAAAAGTATTCTTCCTCAAACAATAATCATAAGAAACAAAAAGAGACCTGTTAACTTAAAATCTTGTCCACATGCCATCAGCTTCTATTACAGCTCTAAGTCAATCCGGCATGGATGTCACGAGATTGTGGAATAGGTTCTGATCCCCGGCGAGATCTTCCCAGGTGTCAACAACGTGATTCCACAATTCGTCTCGCTTTCGAGGGCGTCGGTGGGCATAGGTGGCTATTCTGTAGTGACATAAACATAGATTATCTCTCGGAACTTTTCCGTAAAAATAAATTAAATTCACTCCTTGAAACTGACAACCTTAGTCTTAGCGTAATTTTTCCACCAGCATACAAGCTGAAGTAGCACAGTCATTGATAAAACTTTTGTACACAGAATTAGACTGAATTTCTATTCGACAGAATCTATAATCAATGGCTTGTCCGAACATGATAAACAAATCCTAAGTGTTTCCAATGTCACTAAACAATTTCAAAATATTAATTTAAAAACTAAAAAAGGATCGTAAATGCTGTATCTAGTGATTATTTACATTTATGTCTACAAAATGAATCTTGGAAAAACGTATATGATACTGGTACTACTGATATTAAGAGTAAATGTATTGTATCTTTCGCTTAATTTCAGAATCACTTCAGTGGATGTTCTTCACTCAATGTTGTGAAAAAATTCAAAAGTAAAAAAATGTAGATAACGCAGGGACTTAAAAATCTCATGTATCAAAAAGAAGAATCTCTATGTAATCAGCTGCAATGTAATGATCCTCATGTTCTTAAATACTACAAGAAGTACAGTGTAATTTATCAAAAATTATGAAAGAGGGAAATAGAATACATTTGAATAGAAAAGTACAAAATTCAGATAATGCAATTAAAGCTATTCGGAATGTTATTAAAGTTAAACTTGTAGATATTCTAAGAAAGAAACTATTTTTTCATTAAAACAAGTGAATATAAAGTAGAGGATTCCAAGTCTATTGCAAATTATTGTA